>NW_008751663.1:30627-139971 GCF_000715545.1 Opisthorchis viverrini
GGTGCGAACTTCCGGCAGGTCCGTGGCTCGAACCCAACCTCTGTCTCGAATGGGCCACTTTGCAGCATCTCAACCATCTTGCTCTCTTCGGGTAGCATGGCAGCTAAGAACCGAAAGGGTGGTACAACGCTAAGTTTTCTCGGAGCAACATTTTTTCCTGCATGTACAGTTTAGTCCACGTTCTTCCGTACGAATACATATAGGTGGCCCACCTGGATATAGTGGAAAGCTGAACTTTACAGTAGCATAGCCTTTTTAATCATAATAGACGCAGGTATGTTGTCTAGTGCAGACTAGCTAATGGATTAGGCACTCCAACGAATCCGAATATTTCCTAGTTCTGAGGCTATAATGACGCTTCAAGTGAGTTGTTAGGCTCGAAACAGGGAAAATTCACCGCTGGCCAGTATGAGATTTCTGCTTATGGTCCAGCCTTGCGAGCCTACCTTGGAGCCACAGACGTGAGCGATCGGTATGGAACTTCATATGGTCTTGTTGGCAACGTCCAAAGAGACGAAAATACGAAACAGTCTTGTGTGGACTTGAACAGTTAATTTTCAGATGCGGCCAAGAATTTAGCTTGCGAAGGGTGTTAGCCACTGTGAGAAGCAGTCGAACGATTTTTTTTATTATACCACCATTTGTTGCACAGAAAATAATCAGACGAAAGATCGGTATGCATATTTGTTACGTTGTGTCACTATTCATAAAGCCCTCGCCTTATTTTTCGACTTTCTGTTCGCGTAGAGATCTATGATTTGGACAGTTGGCAGCCAGGTGTCCGACCGAAAAATAAGTCGAAAGCTGATTGCAAGCCGAAAGAGACGGTTATTGGAACAGTTACCAATTTTAATGGCGATATTTGTCTGCAACTGAAGCTAATCTACGTTGAAAAGTCCGGAAGCTGTTTCATCCCTATCGGGTGTCATCAGCAGTGCGCATCTCACGAAAACCCAACGAATTTCATATCCGTAACCTTCCGGCTAGTAGGTCGAACGCTACTGATAGGTTGCTGATGACCGGACGGCTGTTTCAAAAGCCTGTGAATATTTGACTTTTACTCGTACATGTCTCTATGTCTAGCTCGTATGTATAAAAAACGCCCAGTAGCCATTGGTAAATTTTCCACAGGCATGGCTGCCTTGAGTCGCCTCAGGGTACTCATAATTCAGTGGCCGCCGTTTATACAGGAGGCCGGTGCGTGTGAAGAACTGACGGTTTGGATAGGAATACCAAGGCAGGTCGTGTATTTTCCAAGCAGAGTTTTCACCAAACTCACCTGGTACATTCTGTTAACCAGTAGTTCCTTTTATTTTGTCTTTTAGCTTTAGGTTTTCTTGATGATGCATGTTCCGGGCTTCATTTTTCGCCGACTGTGTACAAACCTAAGACAGATTCCTTCTCAATGCACGCGGAAGGTAGGCTCTGTATTTCTCCCTGCCTAGTACGATTGAAGTTGTCTGTCGTTAACATTTCCCCCGACCGAGAAGCTGTCTATACATCTAAGTTGGAACTTAGAAGACCGGAACTAGAAGAAATAATGCCAGTATACCGTGTGCTGACCAAAGATGGTACGGCCTTTTCCCCCGAAGTAGAGCCACAGGTGTGTTCCTCCATTTTATTCCATCTTGATTTGTTACTTACGATGACAGCTCGAAAAAGATCATGTATTGAAAATGTTCAAAACGATGGTTATGTTAAACACTATGGACCGCATTATGTATGAATCGCAACGCCAAGGACGTATCTCATTCTACATGACAAACTACGGTGAAGAAGCATGTCAGATTGGATCCGCCTCGGCTCTTAATCCAGGTATGTCGGGTTCGCCCGCGCGATATGATTGTTCCGCACAAATATGGATTTGTTTGTCGTTCTCTACTCTCTCACTGTCTTCTATTTCAAGATGATTTCATTTACGGACAGTATCGCGAGGCAGGTGTGCTCATGTGGCGTGGCATGACTTTGGAACAGATGATTGATCAACTCTACTCAAATGTTGGTGATTGTGATAAGGGGAGACAAATGCCCGTGCACTACGGATCCAGGGATTTACATTTTTCTACAATCTCCTCACCGTTAGCCACCCAAATACCCGTCTGTAAGTTATATCCACGTTTCCGAATCTTTATGCCCAATTATTTGGCAGGCGCTGCGACTCTCCAATGCTACTTTCACACATCCAATCACCCTGGGGAGAAACGATTTTAGGTTGACCGTGGAACTACACTGGAATCGTTTTAGGAACACCGAGATGCTTGATTGAATCCACAGAAGCGAACACCACAATGTTAAAACCGTCCGTCTTTGAATCGGATTTTCCAGTCAACTGTTACGGCGAATGTCAGAGATGATGCTGCAACTGCACACCCCGACAACGACTGTTTTTATCTCACTGAACTATGTAAGATCATTCAACATAGGGTCATCGTCACCGTTGACAGGAATTCATCAATAGGAAATACTCGTGCTTAATTTCTAAAACCTTCGTATGTGCGTAGGATACGTGCATACCAGATGGCTCAGTGGTTAGAGCACGAATTCACTAACCGGAAGGCCCGTGGTTTGAACCTTACCTCTCCTGTCTAGGCTTGGGCGACCTGGCAGTATCCCAGCCCTCGAGCTTCCTTCGGGTAGCGTGGCACCGAACGGGTATTGTAGCCGAACAATTTTTCATTATACCACCGTCTGTTGCACACAAAATAATTAGACCGCATGATAGAGATGAAAGATTGGCATACATATTCATTGCGTTGTGCTCCCATTCATAAAGTCCTCCCCTTATTTTTGACTTTCTGTTCGTGTAAAGATCTATGATTTGGACAGTTTGCAGCCAGGTTTGTGTGATGGATGGTGACTTACTTAATGCTTAGAGATCTGGCCATAGTATCAGATGTGGGTGTGCGATACGGATGAGGTAATCGAATCACGGCATTTTTGGGAGTTTTCACAATCCCTGCGTATGTATCAGATCGTTAGTGATACTGAACTGGTCCGTGACAAACAGTGCGAACGATTCTTACCACTTGAGCTTGGCACAGTATTCAAAATAATGTCGCATGATTTATTAACTGGCGGTTTTCCGCCGATGCACACATGCCCACTTATTCCACGCTCATCCACACCAGATGAATCGTCACGCGTTCCTTTAATGCACACACCTACCAACCGAACCACGCACAAGCCACATGCACGTTTCTACGCGCCTTCATTCTATCTGTAACATTGATGTAGGTCTGACGAACCAAATACGTATCATTGTTACCGGTTGGCCTGAATTGTAATCTGTGACGATTGCATTAACAGTGCGTCTATTTGAAGTTACTAGTTATTCGCGGATCGATGGTTCTATGATCTACGAGCTGATGTGTGGCTTGTTCTCGCCACATTTCCTGAATGCAGCGATTCCAAGAAAGACACATCATTTGGTGGTGACCTGCAAAAGGGACGAAACGCTGTAATTTTGGAAGTTGCTTGAACGACACAGTTTTGCGTCCCGTACTTTTCAAATACAGTCAGGTTTTCTAATATTCTAAACTACCCGTAATGCTGCTATAGAAGTCGTCTTGAAGGTTGGAAAGCCAAAGACGTAATAATATACTGTCCATATAGCAATGTCTGCTTTTCGATATGAACGTGAAAGCACTTCTCTTAATGTGTGACCACCTCCCCACCATCATAGCCGGAGGAGCGCTCCAACTGTGTTAGCTATTACAAATAAGCGGTAGGACGCATCCAAGGTGTGATGTATGCGGCAAACCATCCTTCACTCCTTCCACTAATTTCCACATCTCTTCTACCACAAATAGCGGTTGGCTCTGCCTATTCCTTCAAGCTAAGCCGCAACGGACGTGTGGTTGTCTGTTACTTTGGTGAGGGGGCAGCGTCAGAGGGAGACGCGTTCACCGCACTAAATTTCGCCGCCACGTTGGATTGTCCGATCATCTTCATTTGTCGAAACAATGGCTATGCAATCTCAACACCGGTGCGTGAACAATACAGGGGTGATGGAATAGGTAAGTATACATTTCCTGATCTCTTTTGCGCTCCCTCCCAGTATATTGTTCACCGAAGCATGTTGCCTGTGCCCGATTGTTCAAATAATTGCGGTACATTCTTACTGTTGTTTCTCTTTTAAAAACCGGATTCGTTTTTAACAAATCGTCATATATTTGTCGCAGGTTTTGGGCTTCCACTCTGTGTGCCTTCTGTTTTATATGTTGTGCTAGGCGATATTTCTAACTTCGTGCGTTAACCCGCCCAGCTTGGAAATCGATTACAGGATCCGCGATCCACACGGGTATTTACTTAATTTCGTCTACCGTTTTCGAACTCATGACTTCATACATTACTTTGTCGGGTTTCCACCACAAGGCACCATGTAGCTCTCAGTCAATGATGAAGTTACACCCATGGCAACCTCTACACTCACGTGTCAGTTTGGTGTTGATCGTTTAGTGTAGTTTCACAGTGCAGGCGGGTCTGAGTTCTTATTGTGTAACAGGATCTTGAACTGGAGCGACCACTCAACCGCACTACCTCGGGCTTCAATGCGCTCTACTTATGGTGATAACGCACTTTGTTGATTCAGATATTTAGGTACACGTTCAGGTGTACTTTCCCGTAAGCCCGCGCTTGTTCATCGCAGTTCCAGCTGAACTGCAATAGGACGTGAGAAGGATTCATTACTTTACTTGTAGAATCTGTGAATTCGATTCGCCCGAAGAGGAGGTGGAACTGAGTGACCATGAATGCAGAGGTCATAACTGAGATATTCCACAGACGCAGATGTTGTTAGAAATTCGAAAGCGGTATAAATATTTTTCTGTTTCACGGAGAGGGACCGGAAGTAGTTCTGCGTCGATGGAATACATGGATGTGAAGTCTCTTTAGGACTTACGCTAACTCAAATGACAATATCATCGTTGATCAAACAGCATATTCAACGCATCGGATATCGGATTAATCGTACAGGAATTTGAGGCTCTCATGGATCTCAAATCGCTCGGATTCAGTGAAGCCATGATGAGAGATCTGTTTTGAGGCCCACGTTTCACTTTTATCGACCAACAGATCTTATTTATTTCGTTCATCCTTGTCTTTAGTTCAAGTAAATGTGTCTTTAGCAGTGCGGCAGTTGAAATTAACGCAGAACATTAACACACAATTTGTGTTTTACTCCGTTACCCATACGGTTTCAGTGCTTTACAGACTGCGGTGGTCAAGCCATTGTCTGATGGCACTCCACACATGTGTTAGACACGAATAACGTTTTCAACTTCACGAGCGGGAGAAAACCTCTGACGTTCAGGCCTGTTATTCTGTAAACGCTGTGATATGAGTTGCCGTTCTTTAAAGACTGCACTTTTTCTCCTAACTCAAACTGTACAGTATGCAGGCCCACGTCATGGGTTTGTTAGAAATCTTGTGTTCAGTTTGGCAGTACATATTTTCAGTGGGAACTACACCAGCAATTAGGTATTGGTGCTTATGCATCTAGAAACGGTATAGTCCAGTCATTTCATCTGTGCGATCTCTTCTCTCCTCCACTGTACGAACTTTGAAACATTAGATATGATTGCTCCAGATTCTCTGATCCACTCGTGTCCGTGTAGCCCGAAGTTTATCCCTTCTCTTCAGGTATGCTGTATTCCCACCTCCATGTTCTTGGGAAATTATAGACTATTTGCGAACTAAGCTCATTTGTAAACGATTTGGCCTTGACTGGAGACTCAGGTAAATTTTTCATTCATGATATTCTGGAATTGACTTTCAAGTACACCTACCGGAAAGCTCCCAAGTGGGCTAATGGTTCTGAGCCGCAAAGTCTCCGGCAACTGTGTGAGTAATGTTTCGTCAAGACAGCATATTGCGATATGTCGAATATCGCAGCCGTTGTGCAGCACATTCATTCGAAGAATATCCTAAATAACAGATTCAGCTGGGGTTCAGTTGAGCCTCCCGTTAACACTAAATTAATTTGTAACTGAGTGTACTTCGCGAATTGTGTCCAGTTTGGGTTCAAGTAGACCACAGGCTAGACAGAAACTCGGGAACTGATGAGGCACCTGCTCTGTGCAGTTGCGTTAGAAATCAGTTAATTATACCGTAGAACCGTCGGGCAAGTCCAAAGTGCCGTGACTTAAACATTCGATTGTGCGCGTCCCGGACTGGCGCCCAAGGAAAGCCTGAAAAATAGGAGGGGAGGCGGCGATTGGAAATGTCTTTTCCAGGCTATTCGCACCACCTGGCCAAGAAAATCATCTATCAGCAAATTTATCACAGAGGACGGCGGTTTAAACCTCCGTTCCAAGTCTCGTCGCCTGCTTTGGTGGGCGGAACACTTCGAATGACGATTTGAACCGGTTCGAGGTACCCAGTATAACGACCAGCGTACTAATAACTTCACAATGGGACGTGCATTCCTCGATTCCAACAATGAAATCAAACTTTGAGAAGATTTGCTGTCCTCTTGCTACCTTTGTCAAGTGATCGCTTGCCTCCCGTGCCCTGTTCGCTGGGACACGTTCTGACTGGAAGATGTTATGAGTTGGGAAACTTACGGCTTGGGGGCTGATCGCGTAAAACAACGAAAGGTGTTGACTGCACCGGTTCATTTCGTCTGCATTGCAGACGATTCAATGCAGTGCCTCAGCTGTTCGCAATTTATCTAGCTTTCGAGGTCCTAGTTGCTGCAGCCACGTACAAAAAGCGACAGCTCATCTATTAATCATCAAAGTCATACGTTCCAGTGTGCCTTTAGTGATGATGATAGTCCATCTTACATGTTCAAGTTGTATTCCCTGTCGGCATTGAGCCGAACGCGACGGGAGGCGTTTTGTCAAAGCTCTGACAAACCAGGCGCGTCCTTTTATGTCCTTGTTTGGCCAATTATAGATTCTTTAGGACATTTGCGGAATGATTCACCCTTTGGAAAGTCATAGTTGTGGCGTAAGATATCTAACGCTTGATCATTTTAATCACAGATCAACAGTTTGTGCTTAACTTAGACATGCAGTCTTACTATGAATCCAAGTTCGACACCCGCATATATTGTACGTCATTGTTCCTAGTCTCTAATGATGATGAGATTCGTTGATTTCCACCATAGAGGTCTAAGCTGCATCTCAGATAGCTCAAGTGGTTGGAGTACGAATGTACTGACCGGATGGTCCGTGGTTCGAACCTGACCTCTGCCTCTCGACTTTCCCAGTCTAGGCTTGGGCAACCTGGCATTATCCCGGCCCTTCCTTCGGGTAGCATGGTAGCTAGGCGCCGGAAAGGTGTTACAGCTGAACGACTTTCTTCCGTATCTCACATTTTTTTGCGTTGTTCGCGTTATTCCTTGTTTCAGTTTGAATGTTCCATTTGCACCCATTTTAACACCGCCTGGCAGTCAAATTCTTCCCAGTGTTAGTCTCGTCCTTTGTTGACCCAGTAAACACCGTCGTCTCCACCTCAGACAACCAAAGTGACTTTCTTTCTTTCGAATGACCACATTATTCATGAGGTTGTTGGATATCCTTCAACATCTCACTACCGGTTTCGCCTTTCTTGGGACTCATCAGATGGGCGTAGTCCCCCGAGCTTGCGTGAATATCGTAAATTGGAGATTCAGCTTGGGTTTGGTTGTGTCTCCCGTTAACACCAAATTATTTTGCAAATGAGTGTTTTCCGCCAATCACGAAAATTTGGTGTTCAAGTAGAACATATGGATGGTGGAGACCCGTGGACTACGCCCACTTTCTAGTCTTCAAGACGGGAAAGATCCGTACTGTCTTCTAAGAGTCTTCACGATCTTGTATGTGGTGTGTTATGTTGAGAAAAACTGTCATCAATGGACGTCTGGAAAAGATGGTTCCAGGAGCGTATACAAATTAAAGATATGGTCGATACATCCTCGGCCAGAACAAGACGCAACTTGATTCTTTCATACTCCTCTCTCCTGCTGGTCAACCAACCCGCGTTGGACGTCGACGCTAGAAAAGTCTGGATAGAATAACCTGGTGGGATCAGGGGCGTGCAAATGGAAGAAGTTTGAGCAGTTGGAAACGTCCGAGAACTGCTGCTTCTGATGTACAAGATGGAACTGACAGAATCTCTTGTTAATGGTGCCATCATGGATAATATCGAAAATTGCGTTTAAAACAAATGCTAGCAGTTAACAACGGTTTGTCTGGCCATCTGCCCCTGTATCCATATCTTCTATTCGACCCGCGCCACTCCAGCCGTTATCTGTGATTTCTGACAAGAAAATATGCTGTGATATCTCGAATATCATGTCAACTGAAACGTCGTTTCATCCCCTGCTCATTGTGTATCTACATGTTTGGACATCAGGCACATGTGGGTCAGCTCTCACGTGTAACGACAACCGCTCTCGGGTGACTGGCCATTCTAAAACGCACTGCACTTATCATCTTTTTATCGAATCTCCATGTCTATGTTTTCCTGACATTCCTATGGGCGTTCATTCACGACCATCTGTCTTTACAGTTTCCCGGGCCCCCGCACTCGGCATAGTTGGTGTTCGCGTTGATGGCAATGACTTGTTCGCCATGTACAATGTCACCAAAGCTGCACGTCATCTGTGCATCAACGAGAGTCGACCGGTGTTGATCGAAGCAATGACTTACCGGTGAGTAAGTGTTTGTGTTGTTGTCGTTGATTTTTTGCCAAATATTTTGGTTTATAATGTTGTCTTGAATCGCTGCCCGTATCCATTTTTCTAAAGTCTTCAGAGTTCCTTACTCTCGTCCTTTCGTTTCTCTAATATCCACTAGAGCAGCTTCATCCTGAATTAAGACTTTCGGATAATCCCGTGAGCTACTCGGGCTGGAACTTAGCTCTACGAGCCGCAACTATGCTAGGAAAATCACCATGAAGTCAGACTAGAGTGACCAAGACCCCGTATTACAATTGACCGCACTACAAGACGGTCTAGAAGCAAGGTGGTGTTGTCTTCTACACTGGGTTTCTGGAAGCGACAAGGTCTTTCCCCCAGGGGACGGAGATGTTTCCCGCTTTCTAGGAAGACGGGTCGAAAGAGGTCGGCTCTAAAAACCGCACACTACTATCGTGTGTTTCCCTCTTTCTAGGAAGACGGGTCGAAAGAGGTTGGCTCTAAAAACCGCACACTACTATCGTGTAATAGTTAACCGTGACCGCCGGCGAGTTATGCAGTACGGCCGAGAAACGGCTAAAGTTTGCCATGAGCTCGATGCCACTCCAAACGCATCTGCTTTACGCGGGAACCTCAGGAATCAGGCATCTATGCCTTACTCCCTGTGCCCTCAGGCTAGGACATCCTCCTGCAACCCAGCAAGTCAGACTGTTGAGTCGTTGGCTCCGAGCAGGGTCTCTATGAAAAGCTCTATCACCCGCTGTCTTGGCGATCAGACTTGTTATTCAAGGTGGAGTGCCTAAATTAAACGTTTTTCAGTCTGAACAACTTGGACGTATCATTTAGCAGCATGGTTCTTTATTCACTGATCTCTCCACTTCCTTGCCACCCTGCAGGCAAACGTTGCTTGATCATTTAGTTGTTAGATTTCTGGCCGATATACCTTAACCAACCAACCGATCGGCTGCAATAAATAAAATAATACTTTGATAAACTTACGTGATTCTTTACAACGCCCGTGCTCTATCAAATTGGTAGACTATCCTCACCCAGGCCTTATACTCCATTGCGGTTGACTTAGCTGTTTCCGAAACAAGTATGCAATACTATAGTATGGTCGTGCACCCTAAGGCGCTTAGGACGAAGTCACCTACTCGCCGTCTGTCTGTCCGGAAACGGTCCCTCGTTGAATATATGGCGTGAGAGTTGCACTCGGCCACAACGCTGTGCACGCTTTGCTGGATTGAATTCTACCAGACAGTCATCTTTGCATCGTTTGCTTATCCAGCTCACTCAGGTTCAACGCCATGACCCGAAGACCTGTGCCTGTTTTTAGTGACAGCTTATACTCCGACAGACTGCAGTTCTGACTCTGGGCTCATTTATCAAACAAGAAGCACTGATATTGCCACCATTATGGGTTGTAGGAATGACCAAGTCGTTTGTCTGAACCATTTGGTAACTACATTTGGACGGTTGATTCAGAGTGGATGCTCACCGCATAAACGTCGAAGAACGACTGCTCTAGTGGACAGACCATCATCTGTTTCTAGCCAGTATGAGTTTTAAACATATGAGTGTTCTCTTAATGTAATCTGGCGATCATCGTAGGATCGGCTGAATCAAGTACCCATAAACCACTGGAGAAGATTCGCTACCAAGAATTCCGATCCTTCTGAAACACACAACCGAATTCCGAGTACGCCTGACGATTCGCTTTCCTTGAGACCCTAGTCAGCAGGAAGCTTGTCAGAAAACTACGGAAAACTGCTGTAGCTCAACATCATCAGTCTGAGCTAGTTCAGCTACTCTGTACGGTAGACCAATACATGGATACGTGGATAAAACATGACAAAGGGTATATGGAGCTTTTCTAGCGGTGTTCGGTGCTCTTTGTCCGATATATCCAGTCAGAGGACAACTGGATATCGTTGAGTCAGTGCATACGGGCGAATGGAATGTAGGCCCTAATCGCCTCTCGGAAGAATAAATACAGTACGAAACATTCGCACTGAACTTGGAGAAGGCACCAGGACCGGATATTCTGTATCCAACCCTCTTCAAACGGGTGACCCATCTAAAAAGACTCATTGGTGCGCTGTGGGGGGGGGGTAGAAAGTGCCTACGGAATGGAGCACGTCAACGGTTATTCCTTACCTCAAAAATGGTATCCGGATGCTGTGTGAAAACCATCGCAGCGTCAGCCTGCTGGCTGTGGAATCAACGGTGCTCTCTCGTCTCACCCTTCGAAGTTTGACCAAACACTGGGGGAGACAAATCCATGAGAACCATGTTGAGTTCCGTCCTGCAAAAGTGTCTACTTTCAGTGCAAACCCTCTCCCCAACGAAGAGTCTACTGTCGCTCTTGGATTCGTGCCCCGTGGTACTAGTTTACCGTCTCCAATGCTTAACACTTTACTCCAATCTTCCCGAGATCATTGGCGAACAAAACTTTCGCAGCTGCAACTACTGTAGGTGTACGCGGTTTACAGGTGTAAGTGATGATGATGATAACTACATGACCATTGAACTTAGGTATTTGCTGCTTTTGAGTACACGATGTCTGACATACGACTATAAATAGACCATTATCCCGTGGAGTGACAGTAGCATGCCAGCAGCTCCAAGTTTCTTTTATGCCTTTTCGCACTGGGCTTCTAAGTGGTGGGTTAAGATGCTAGGTGGTGGGTTAAGATGCTGGGTGGTGGATTAGTATTACTCCCCGAGGGCTGTTGGTACAGTGCTTTCCAAAAGATTCTGATCGATCTACTGGAGTGGGAAGTTTTCTAGTTCCCTCTTGACTGCAACCCTTGATCAGTTGTCTACCGTGAACTCGCTTTCTTATTGTCTGCGAATGTTTTTATATATGTTATGACACACCATAGTGTATTGTTCTATGTCGTAATGTATTATACTATAATATATTGTACTATATACCCTATCATATATGCCATATTACAATGCGTTACATACTATACTATATTACATTATATTGTATCTTATTACATCATGTTACAGTGTTTCGGAACCTAGTTATTAGTCGCCCAACTTCATGAAATGTAAGTTCAGCTTTTTTCCCTAGTGATTAATGAGTGCATCTAGTTGTGTTCTCTTCAAAATACCTTCTAGAGAGCATCCCTCGCGATGAGTTTTCCCTTCAAAATTCAACCTGGAAGTCTCGTCTTTCAAAGAAACGAAAGACACACGGTCTGCTAGATACAAACTGTTCAGTGACTTTTGAGGCTGATTTGCTTCAAATAGGTGTAGTCTTGCGCCAAATCACAAGGTTCACCTGCCTTGGATCCAGACATAACTACTTGTTCAGGTAGCAGACCGCCTTATGTGTTTTTCGGTAACAGATGCACCATTGGTCGATCAGTCTGTCGTTGCCACACTCACTGAAAGTGATTCCTGTTTTTGCGCCGAGTTGCTGCGGTGTACTTGTCTTTCTGGACCATATGTTAAGAATAGCAGACGGATTGAACATTTCATCCAAGCGTCCTGTGATAACAACATGCTTGAGAAGACTAGAGAAATCGATAAGTTGGTGTGACATACCATAGATTCGTACTATTGGGCTGATCTTTCGAATACCGACGAAATCTGGCGCGTTAAACTCCGCACTGCGCTTGCCTCCGCTATATCCGACCCTATAGTGTAGTTTCCCGATCAACGGTGAAGAAGCGCGACTGTGTATACTTACGAAACAATAGACAAAATATCGTTTCAGAAAGGTTTGAGAAGCTGTCGATGGATTTATTGCTGAGAAAGCTTCACTCAATGATTTCAACGCGCATTTACTGACCGGAAGGTTTGTGGTTCGAACCGAGCTTCTGCGTCTCGACTTCTCCTGTCTAGACTTGGGAAAGCTTGCAGTATCCCAACCCTCGTGATTCATTTGGGTGGTATGGCATCTAGCAACTAAAAGGGACCATTATCATTTTATTTGATATAAAAGCTTCCCCAGATCAAAAGACTAAGTTGCAAGGCTTGTCTGATTTTAAGACATGGACCTCTTCGTACTGCAAAGCCGTATGAGTGTTGCGTACTGGCTGGAAGAGTTTCTTCATATGGGTTATCAAGAGTTAAGGCCGATGGGCCAGGGAAAGAAATCACGTGAATTAGGGTTGCGCCTATGGTTTGCTCTTTCCGGTCCAGCTCATGTAGTAATTCCATTTCAGTGTCATTTACGATCTTTGTTTGGGTGGGCTAGTTTTAAGACACCTGGGTAAGGAAGAGAGATTACGTGGATTTGGGTCGGGTTTGATCTTCTCCGCATCTGCTGCTGATTCCACTTGGTTGTCGATCGCACACCACGTGTCAGCTCGGCTTGTCTAAAACCGTCCTTAATACGCTTGCCATCTGTATGCCCTTTGTTCTATTCACGCAGGTCTGTCCATTCTCCTCTTGTGCTAATCGATCCTATGTAGTTTACTGGCTTTCTGTCCTGTGTTGACCGTAGTGCAGTCATGGTATTTGTTTTTTTAGATACTCTGCCCTTAGTCCTTTCAACCGGAACGGGGCTGGATGGCTTAGTGGTTAGAGCGCGAATTTACTGACCGGAAAGTCCGTGGTTCGAACCCGACCTCTGCCTCCCGACTTCCCCTGTCTACACCTGGGCAACTTAGCAGTATCCCATCCCTCGTGCTTTCTTCGAGTGGCATGGCAGCTAGGCACCGAAAGGGTGTTCCAGCTTGACGACTTTCAACCAATTGCACCACTGCTGAGTGTAACGTTTTTCTCTTTTGGAACGGTACTCTAACGTTGATTGCGCTTATTCCCCTGACCTGATAAAGCTTTTTATCGAAACGCTACCTAACAATGAATATACCGATTTTTTTTCAAAATTTCCTGAAACAACGAGTAAGTAACTCTGTAACGGCTTGGTAGTCGTAAATCACAAGTTGGTTCCGGTTTCGTATCACTGACATCCGTACCACCTAATTGCAGTGGCCACTAGCCTGATATCACGCCCCTTTTGCCTGACACAATGACTGCTCTATGTTTTATGTCTCTTCATACATCCTAAACTAGCTGTTAAGCTTTTTCGAATACATTCATTCGGACAAAAGCGTATATAACGCCCCAGGAGTAACGGTTGAACTGTGGTCGAATTTGTCTGTGTAAAACACCCTACTTTTGGCCATCTGTTGCGCATGCTAAACCACCTTTTGCTGTTCTCAATGCACAATTCAGATTGGTGCAGACAGAGAGGTGGTCAACTTTTGACCTGACAGAGTATGGAATCGATTACGAAAAATCTGGGTATTTTCGGTGCGACCCGACTTCCAGGACGGTATCCGCGTGATCCCCACTGTGCATGGTTGGAGACTGAAGATTTTGCCTTTTGGCCATCTGTTGCGCATGCTAAACCACCTTTTGCTGTTCTCAATGCACAATTCAGATTGGTGCAGACAGAGAGGTGGTCAACTTTTGACCTGACAGAGTATGGAATCGATTACGAAAAATCTGGGTATTTTCGGTGCGACCCGACTTCCAGGACGGTATCCGCGTGATCCCCACTGTGCATGGTTGGAGACTGCAAGATTTTGCTGCTAATCTATATCACTGAAGTTCCTGTCGCCAGTTTCTATCCAGAGTGTAACTGAATGAGTGTCTGGAGGTGTAGACATCTTGAAACGATTATTATAGGCTAGTACTAAGTCCCTCCCTGACCACCTTTGTTCCCTTCTTCAGTGTTTGAACACTGATGTTATGCTGTCGGTGACATTGATAAGAAAGAGGACATCTTACGTTCCGTACCTGGTCCTTTTTTCAATCAGATTCCTGAGAACCGTTTCTTCAGTTTTATCCCAATTATGTAACTGACCACTTGTATAGGAAAGATAACCGTTCCAGTTGGTGCCTAGTCTTATGTTCGTTTGACTGCTGGTAATCGCGGAAGTTTTAATGAAGTAACGTGACGTAATCAAGTAATCGATCACCCCACCAACCCGAAAACAGGTCTCCGGTTTTGCAACATATGCCGACGTGTTCCTCCAACTTCATTTGTTCCGGTGACCCTGGTGTTATCCATCGTCAAGGTTTGTCCGTTCATCCTAAGATAACAACCAGCACTCTGATAGCGTAGGTCCGCGCCACAGAATCAGACGAAATGACCGCGTTCACCTGACCAAAACTCGGAGCTTTTTTCGGGAAAATGGATCGACCGAGAGCTCTTTGTCATACTCGGATATTTAGGTGGGGAAATCGACAAGATGTAAGACAGTCTCATTTAATTTAATTCAATGATCAAAAGCCAGCAGGTGGTGATAAGAAGCTAACAAGCGGTATGGGAGTCACGTGATTCTATCAGTTGTCTATCCGAACACGTCATTTTTAGTGCCTGGACGAATCACTTTTATATACAAGATTCGAGTTGGTGAATCCCTATACCAGTGAATTCTACAGCAGCCACTTTTTTCGTTATGACGCACATGATTAATTTTCCGGTGCTTTATAAGTTGATGCAAATCTGTTAAAGTCTTCTCAGGATTTCGCCTGTCCAGTAAATGGTCATTTTTTGAGTCTGGTAGTCACTAGGTTCCTCGCGTTTCACATTGTCCAATAAACTGCATTACAAAGATCCTGTCACTATTCAATGAAAGTAGCCAACAGATTGCCGAATTCCGGTCGGACCTTTTCACCTGTTGACCGTTTTTATTGATGTGCATTAATTATTCTTGGGCCTGGTGGTGCACTACGAAAGGGTCTAGAAATGCTACCGAAAAACGCACGTCAGTTGTTAATAATAATAATAATCGTTCAGCTGTAGCACCCTTTCGGCGCCTAGATGCCATGCCACACGAAGGAGGCACGAGGGCTGGGATACTGCCAGGTCGCTCAAGCCTAGACAGGGGAAGCCGAGAGGCAGAGATCGGGTTCGAACCACGAACCTTCTGGTCAGTAAATTCGTGCCCCAACCACTTGGTCCATCTCACCCCGCCCATCAGTTGTTATGTGTTCCATGAAACGTCTAAATTTATTGTTCAACCATGCTGTAGTTCACTTGGTGGTCAACTCTGAAACCGCACTCGACAGGTTGTTTGACCCACGCTATCGGGATCGCTTGCGGTTTGAACGGAAAAAATTGTTCAGCTGTAGCATCCTTTCGGTGCCTAACTGTCATGGCATCAGAAGGAAGCACGAGAGCTGGGATACTGCCAGGTCGCCCAAGTCTAGACGAAGTCGAGAGGCAGAGGTCGGATTTGAACCACGGACCTTCCGTTCGCGCCCTAACCAATGAGCCATCTCGCTCTCGAACGAAAATTCTTCCTCGCAGTGCCACGCACAGCTGACTGTCCGCCATGGCATCCTCTCTACGCATACAGCCCACCTAAGGCCGTTGTCCACTCAGTTGGTAAGGTTGCTTTCGTCAAGCTTGGTTGTCTGTGACATACGGTCTGAGGTGGGCCGTGTAGTTGGTCCGTTCACCTAGATTCTGGTGATATGCCTGTATCACATCCGCAAGGTCATTCGGGGTACCGCGGGACCATCACAGCAGTGACCTGCCATCTCCGAACACCAAGCAAATGAATTCCTGTTTGTCACACACCCAAATGCCCGAGGCGGGCAACTTTGATGGCTTCACACGCAATCATGCATACGTATTCACATCCTTGAGGAAACACGGTTGCGTGTATTGGTTGTCCAGTAGACCGATTGTCAATAAACGGACTAATAGATGGCTCGGGTTTTGTAGAGTAACCAAGTTCGTCCGACGTGCGAGTTTTCGGCGGTTCTCGGTCGGTCATACCTGTCATATCAAGCACAGCTGGAGGCTCCACCATAACCCGTTTGAGCTTCTTGCTTCTATGCTTCACTCTGTGTAAATCTTATCAAGTACGACAAACTTCCCGACCTGGAAAGTTTGAGCGGAAGCCTCGGTCGTGTGTATCAATCCGTGACAGAAACTTGGTGACTTCGTCCACCTGACGAGGCCACAATGAGTTGTGGGGAAGTTGTTTTCAAACCAACTTTGTAGATTTTTAATCGAGATAAACGACAGCCAGTGGCTGTGCATTCTTTTTTAGAAGGCCTACCACGGAGGCTGGTGATTTAAAAACAAGCAACATTCAAAATAACTTGTCTATCTAAAACACTCATGGCCCATCGATGCAACCAAGTAAAGGAGGTTAATCCTTACCGTTTCCCGGGGAACTTGTTCGTCGTACATGATGATGCTAGTTGTTTCATTGTTTACAGCTTAACGACGTGGTTTTCTTCTGCCTCGCTTCGGGGAAGAGATGTAAAGTATGCAGCCTACTGTGTGCATGCCAGTGTTTTTATTGTGTTTGAACCGCTTACTCACTGATGCTGAGTTTCGGGACCTTATCCAACATATGTCCGCTCGTGTTGTCTGCAATTTACTACGTCATCTCGTCTGCAACAATCGCTTAATTTTAGGGTTGGTCACCACAGCACTAGTGACGACAGTTCTGTCTATCGTTCGGTTGATGAGGTGAACTACTGGGATAAGTCCAACAACCCAATTCTGCGGGTGCGCAACTATCTCGTGCGGAAAGAGTGGCTTACGGAAGAGGAAGAGAAACAAATACGTGCTGATTGCCGTAAACAGGTCAGTGTTTTTTAAATTTATGTTCAAGTTAAATGACATTACTGTTGTCCATAGTTCAAGGAGAGTGGAAAAATCTTTTCCACTCTCATGACATCGTTGAAAGTGCCCAAATGTAAATGGAATTTCATTACTGTAGTATAAAGAGCCTCCGATACGGTCTTCTCCCGGTAAAGCTTCCCAACCGAGTCCCGTCACAAGAGAGTACTTTGTTTAGTCTCTGACTGATTGGATGCATTGTGAAAACTGACTTTTTATGATATGTACATCCTACTGGATACCTGTGTGTTGCCAGCAGGATTATCAAGCGGCTACGGTAATGTCAATACTCAAGCCGGTCGTCTGAATACTCCTTTTGTTCAAACACGATTGTTCTACAGAACGTCAACCTGAGGGTAGATTAACTGACTTTCGTTTCATCTTCTTTGGTTATGTCGGGTTTCGAACCTTGAGGGGTGACCTTTCTGTCAGTGTTTCGCCAGCACAAACTGAATGAACCCAACTTATAATGTCTAACCAGATGTAAGCATGTGACCGGTGCCTCGGAAATTGTCATAACTCTGTTGCAAGGTTGTTCCGCACCATGTCAGATATTCTCATTTTAAATCTTGACATGTCTAAGTGAATGCTTTGCCGGCGAGGTATTACGGGAGTGAATCTGAAGTCAGGTGCTTTCCATTGTGTGTTGACTGACGCAAATTGCGACGCTAAAATACGAAGGGAGCTCTTCTACACGTTTCGCAGCTACTCATGGTGTAACGGTGATACTACTGATGGGGATGCCCGCGAGTAGTATACGCTGTGCATCTCTTGAGAAGGGGGAATCTGTCGCGGAATTTGTGGATTCGCTTTGTAACATTTGCTTGGATTTGAGCGAGGAATGGTTGGAGTCAATGAATATCCAGCAACGTTCAAGGAGCGTGTTCAGGAGAAGATGGATGTCCAGTTTTTGTAAATAAGATACAAATCAGAGTTTTGCATCCCTGTCCAATGGTCTGTAACCGGTCGGTTGGCATTTTTTAATAAATAACTCCGCAGTGAAGGCCTTCTTCCTTTCATTTGGTACCGTGACCCCGTATAAGGATGAAGACCCCGTGGCCGCAACCCTTTGAGGATGGGGAATTTCGGACCTTCCTGGAGGATTTTTGAGGAGGTTGCGGAGGCTGCCGGACTGGAAACCGACCGGAGTAATTTGGAGGCGCTAAAGATCCTCCTCAGGGGCCGGGCGAAGGCAGCCCTGGATGCGGCCAAAAGAGGCCCTCGGAAGATGGACTGGGCCGCCGCGAAGAAAGTTCTTGTAGCGAAATTCTACGAACAGCACATACTACTCGCGTGCCTCCCCATCAGTAGTATCACCGCTGCGTTGGTACCGTTCGTATTCACATGGACCAAGTCGCCACACATGTAAACTCCCATTTTATGAGTGATTTGTCGTGGCCTTCTACGGACCTTTATGATGCACATCAAGGCTTTTATGTTTTTCTGAACGTTTTGTCGAACGTAATCCCAAAATGATGGCCCGAACACGAATAAGAGTAACGCTTTGAAGGTGCTTCATTACTCGCTTATAATCGATGGAGTAAGGAATAACCAATTCGTTAAAAAGAATTCGTACTGAACGGTACGGAATATCGTGAACAGTTGTCGTTCGTCAGATGAACGAGGTCTTAGGAACACCGCGTGAAAGCTCGCGTGACATCTTCACAGGTCCATAATTTCCACAAGATGGTGCTCGTCTCTGAACTGTTTTTGGACCGATTATACCATACAGCCCAATCCTTTGGAATATTTGCCACTATTAGCAATGACGAGTTGGGTGTTAGTCAGTTTTTCATTTGTGTCCAGGATTTCGAGAAGTGCTCACCCGTTATCGTAAACGTCATGTGTTAGCGCGAAGTCAACATTGCAGGAAGCTTGGTTGTGTATCTAAGATGACGTGGTGAGTGAATAAGCACGGTAACGCTCGGTGGATATTTGTTTAGCACGTAGTTTTTCATTGCTGTCACACGACCAATAACATCGTGAGACTCAGTCAATTGTATTCTATTTTTTTCCCGCTTGCTTTAGGTGATGACCGTGTTCGGGATCTCGGAGGCTAAGAAGAAACCGAACCCAGCTTTGATGTTTTCCGACGTTTATGACACTATGCCACCTAGATTGCATCGACAAATGCTTGCAACAAAGGAACATGTTGACAGACATACAGACGCCTACCCTCTCAATGCCTTCGAACCATTCAATACGTCTGCAGTGGACTAGGCCCCAACCCCCCTCAGTCTTAGTCACCGGTCCCCTTTGCAACCATGTGGTTGTGTTTTCCGTTTGACTTGTTCTTGGGTTGCTTTCTTACGGTTTGCTACCTATTTTCTGATGGTGTATTTTTATTCACTACTTTTTATTTTTTTCATCTGATTATCATTGTAATTACTAAAGTGAATGGAAATACCACAATTCAATAATCGCTCACTCTGCTTTTAAGAAACGCTGCTCTTGTATTTTCCACTACATCTGCGTATGACTTGAGTAAACGCCAACTCCCGACCAGCAGTTCTGTTCTCCTCGGCTATCTGTATGCTCCTTCGCTTCAGGAACAAAAAGAGCCCTGTGCATAGAAGCTAATCGGACAGCGGTCCAAATTGAAGTGAAGAACAGCCTTCGGGATGGCGGATATCCAGCTAGTTTGATTAGGCGTCAATTGCGAAGGGTCAGAGTACCGGTGAAAAGAAGAAGGTCTTCGCTGCGGAGTTGTTTATTAGGAAACACTAACTGAGCAGTTTACAGACTATTGGACAGGGAAGCAAAACTCTCATATGCATCTTGTTTACAAAAACTTAATGTCCATCTTCTCCTTGAACGCGTCTTCCAGAACTTTCCTGGACATTCATTGACTGTTATTCAAATGCTACAAAGCGTCTCTACAAATTCCGTAACAGATCTCACCGTTCAAGAGACGCGAAGCGGATTTACGTGAAAACATGCTACTCGCATGCCTCATCAGTAGTATCCACGGTTACACTGGTAGCTAAACTCAACAGGAAGTGGATTGAGACTGCTGTTATTCCGTATAAAGCAGGGACATCGGAGATCACCCGAAAAAAACCAAACACGTCTAACATAAGAAGGGGAACAATGCACACACTGCACTGGTGCAATTGAAGGACCGCCTCCCTGCAAACAACCAGGGCCTGTGTCTACAAAATTAAGTGTAACGATTCCACTAAGGTCTATAAAGGACAGATAGCCAGGGACCTTCACAGTGGAATTGGAGAGCATAGGAAGAAAATAAACAATCGCCCAGAAACGCAGATGAATATCAAGCGTTACTGAAAGACTCGGCAACTTCGGAACATGCATTGGATACGGGACACGAGGTATATTTAGAAAATGTCGAGGTTTTGAGGCAAGGACTACGGTCCACGTCCCAGAGACTGATGGCCGAGGCTGTAGAAATCGTCAAGCATCCCAGTGTCAACAGAATAAAAGGCGTAGAATTGGAGAGCGTGTGGAGGAAGGTTTCGGATCAGTCGTGTCGATGTACGGTTATCAGGAATAGTCATCATCTGAAGTCCGCTTGACCTCACCTACCTTCCCGCCCCCAACTAGATTGTCGCAGCACTCACAAGCTCACAGAGACCAACGAAGTCGACTAGTGTCACCAGCGGTGAATCATCAATTGAAGCACCCTGAAGTGGAAGATTAAGGAACCAAACCCGATCAGAACTAATTTGAAGCTCCCTCAACCCTTCAATGTAAGATTTTGGCAATCACACTAGCCGACCAGAGCCGTTAATTGACACACAACACTGATCTACTGCGCTGATATAAAGACGTCTCACCTATTGGTTTTCTGTCTGTTTTAAAATACGGCCGACTTAGCGAACTGCTCACCTGGCCACGATGATTTTTGTGTCAGAAGCGTAACGTCGCCCAAATAAAAAGAACTACCGATTGTTTACCGAGACCTTGTGAAACAATAGCCACTTACGAGTTTCATCCTTGCGGTTTACTTGAACTGCTATGTTACACAGTCGTGTGATTGTGAGTCGGTTCCCACTCGCACCAAGTCTAGAATAGGTTGGGCTAGTGATAGGGTGGCACATCAGAGGCACGAATCTGCTGTAAGCACCAATGGTCATGTTCCGAAAAATCCGCCCCCCAACGTTAGGGCTCATATTCTGTGACACCTGCAGACCGGCTTCATTTTTGAAAAGTGCATGTCGTGAATAAATCCGGCTAAACGCATCCTCTATACTCTTCTCAGCCAAACAGTTAGTGGTTTTGAACGCAAGCATGCCACTGTTGTTACGCACGCGGCTACATCCAACCTTTGCAGCATCCTACCCTCTGTTTGTGCATAGGAGTTTCCTCAGACCTGACAAAGTCGTGAAAGCTGGATGCAATGGCCGCAAGTTTCATGTACAACAACTACTAACTGCATATCATACGGTGTCTATTCATTTCAGGATCACGGATCAACCTGTTTTCAGAGCCTGTTAGGGCTACATAGATCTATCTGATGGATGAATCCAGGGACCTATGGTTGTTCGGTCCTTCCATCTTTTCTCTGTTAAGTGCGTGCTGTTGCAGTGCTTTTCTTACTATTCCGTAGACCTCAAACAACCATTCAATGATTTTGGCATAAAATTCCACTCAGTGATTGCAGAATATCTTTAGTTTATTGCAGAAGAGTTTGTTATGCTTTTTAGCACTTGATACTTCGCCCAAGACTCGTCATCGCTTCCAACATTGTTTGCATTTAGAAAATACTAATACTACTGAGTACCGTCAGTAATATAAGGATAGTGAATCCTACCGTTGTTGTGGTATTAAACGATTAAGGCTGGTTTCAAAATATGGAGTTCACGTCAGTTGTTCACCCTCTTTAAGTTAACTGATTTTCGCACATCGGCATGTGTTTCATGACCTAGGCTGTCGACGAGTTTTCAGCAACCTTATGAGTAGTACACTAAAAAAATATACATGTATCGCGATATCTGGAATATCGTAGTGACTGAAACATGAGGCGGCCTGGTGCAGCACATTCGGTTACCTGGAATTGTCACAAACGGGAGATTCAGCTAGGTTCCAGGTGAGTTTCTCGAAAAACCGAATTAGCTTGCCAATGAGTTTATTTCGCTTACTCGGAGGTAGTCCACTGATGACGAAGAATCAACTGTGAATTTAAGTCCAACTTACTTGTATTCTGTGCCTCACAGGGACAACCCTTTCACTTAACTTCAGTAGTGGTTCCTTCTTCCCCTCTGCAGCTATCCGCCGGTCATATATCGAGTTGGTCTGCAGCGAGCGCGCAATTATTGACCCAAACGCTCGATTTTTTCCTTTACTCAGGGGGTCTCCAAACTTGTCCTCTTTTAGAAGAAGACTTCATCCGGCTCCCCGCTAGTTGGCATTGAAGCTGACACCATCTCTCAATCATAAGTTGTGTCCTGACTGGTTCCATTTAGTTCAAAATGTCAGTCTTCTGAGTATGCTAAAGTGTGCAAAAATCCTGCCGCAAATGGCAGGTAGCTGGAAAATTTCAGTTGCACAACATTTTACATTAGGAATCCAATGTTTTGTCAGGTACATCACCGGCTGTAACATACGTATCTGTTGTGTCACAGAAGGACAGGCATCCGAAGGTTTTGCACTCAGAACAGTGACCGCAAAAGATATCTTCAAGGAATTATAGGTTCCAGGGTTGATGGTGAAGGAAGTGTCCCTGATTGGAAGAACAGTTGAGTACAGCAAACTAAATGTCTGATTTATAGAATGTTATATGAGTGTGTTACATCTTATGTTGACAGGATTCCCCTGGGAAACATTTAGATATCTCGATCGTACAGTCAGTTTATTCAGCAGTGAACTTCATCTGACCGAATGCGTCCTACGGGCTGGTTCTTTCTGTTTGCCTTGTCACTTCGGGAACGCTTCTGAAGTTATTTTCAAATTAAAATATGAAACTGACTTTCACGTATCCCTCGAGGCTCATTAACTTCCTGATGGGTCTGACGACCCAAATAGGCCAGTCGAACCCAAAGGGAATTCAGTCTAATCTTTCGGACAAATTCGGGTCTAAAATACTGATTCTTCTGCCGGCAATTATGGCAGGAGTTTGAAAACTAATTGGATTATCCCTTGTTCTTAAAATAATACATGTGTTTCAGACGTTATTTCAGACCAAGAACAAAAAAATGAGATATTTAATTGCTTCGACTTTTTTGGATGCATTGTTCAGGATGATGATGTTTTTGCCATCAATTGACACGCTAAGAGAAGCGTGTGGAGAGGTGAATTATTTACGGATGTTTGCCTGACGAAGATACTTTCCTTCGCGCTGACAGCTACGTTTGAAATAACTCGATTTCGTGAAGTAACCCTTGCTGAGGTAATCGATTTAAAATCTATCCACTACCCTAGTCTGAATGATTACTATATAAATGCACTTCCTATCACTGGTAATGACAACCTGTTCCCACATTTTGCCGTGCTTCTCGCTAATCATTGTGTTTACTTGTTGTTACTTTCAAGCTGTGTTTTCTATGAGTTTATGTATGTGTTTGTTTTGTTTGGCTTCTACGCGGCTTCAGCAAGTAAAAGCACGGCGTTGATACTGCAGGGCCCAATGCTTTTTCCGGTCTGAAGAGCTAGGTCGGGAGCATAGACCCATCATTGGTAAGTGTTGGATATCCCTATTCACAGAGACGGGCTGCAGAGTACTTTGCCGGTTTCTTGCTCGTCCAGTAAATCGGTAGTTTGTTGGTGATCGGATTGATACTGCTGACACTGGTGCTAACTGCAGCCGTCCAGCTGAGATTATCGAATGTCCAGTGAAAAGAGGTTGGCGTTGTTCACACAACTTAACAGGCATATATAAAAATACAAAACAGCGACAAATAGGAAGAATTTCGGCTACCTCTCCTTCGTTCCCCCTTGTTTTTCACTATTCTCTCTTCCTTGTTAACGCCCTTTCTTCCCATCCTTTTTCCCTTTGTTCTTGAAGGGTAACAGAGATAGATAGAATGTTGGAATTCAACGTAGTTTGTGCTATTTTTTGCCTGGGTTTTACTTTGGAACTGTCTTCTAGGGAGACGAGGCCTTCACCGATCAGGGTTGATGCTGTACAGTGGAGTACTGGGCAGCTGGGCGTAGAGTCGAAATTGCTCGACGTAATTCCGGGAAGAACTAATTGAACTTGAAGCAAGTTCTATTACTTTTGGTGCCAAACATTTTCCCTTCCATATTAGGCTGGGAAGTCGGTATTTTGGGATGAGGGGATGAACGCTCATAAGATCTAACGTAATAGGGGTGAAAAGTTGCCTGCATAAATGCCTAGAAATTTACGTTTTATGTGAGTACTTGCACAAACGTCAAGCATCCATCTACAATACATATGCTGTCAGAATCTCTGAGGTATTTGATGGTATCAGCCGGACAGGCGCACAAGTGTCAAGGGTGATCAAACTGGACCGTTTTAGATAACAAACATGCAGGTTAAATCGTTAAACGATTCTTTTGATACTGCTTCTACAAAACCTGACTACAAATTTATTCAAGTAGAGTTGCTGATGGGAGACTGAGACCGACGAACAGTCAGATACCTCGTTACATTCTTTTCTCTAGCCACTGCGCTAAAAGAATCCCAAAGTCTTCAAAATGTCTCTCCGAAAATCTTAAGTATGACCGAAACCGGCTTTCGTAAGTGTGAAAACCCTGTCACGTCCGATCTAGAGAAGTGTAAATAAGCCTTGCTTCGAAGATAATGTGTATTATCCTTGAATTTTAGCCAGCCCGATATCACTTGTGAATTCTTGGGCTCCCAAAAATACATTGAACTGAACAGACTGCTAGAGCAGACTGCGCCCAATATTCCAAAGAAATAAGGAAATTCGTATAGGTTGCTAATACTTGATTAATCATCAACCCGAAGTCACGATGTGTGGTGTATTATTTCATAAAGTCTCTTCAGAGTCGATGGTTCTCCAGGTGAAAGAGGTAAGGCGTCGTGGGACGCGTTCCATAATCAATGGATTTAAGGCCGAAGAGGAATTTTGTAGCATGTCGTTGGACACGCTCAAAAACGGGTAAGTGCTTCTTGCGTCCTGGGTAGACAACATGGTTGGCATATTCAAGAAGCAGTCCGGCGTAGACCCTGTAGAGTACCTCGAAGGGTATGCGAGTAATTCGGGAGAAGGTAGGCCAAATCATCTGTAGAACGGAGAATGCTTTTTGAGCCGATTTCTCATAGTGCACTAAAAAGAACATGTTTGAAGAAGACAACCGAACCGAAACCTTTTTGGCATAATAATAATAATAATAATAATAATAATAATAGTTATTACCTGGTGGCTTTTGGCATACCTTCAGGCCTGATCATAATGTCATAGTCAGAATGAAGAATGATCGGCGGGGGTTGTGGGTACTGGGGATTCAGCGGAAAAGGGACACCATCCCAAACATTGGGTATTTTTTGGTGAAGACGCGGTCACACTAAACGGGGAAGGAAAAAATACTACTGCTCCTTTTCATTTGGAGAAAATATCGAACTGAAGCAAGATCACAACGTTGGAAGTGGAAGGTGGCGATCAAAATCAAAGGAATGGAGGGCGAAACTGGAGATATCCTGCCTGACACACCACAAGGAAATTTGCTGATTGCGGAAAATGAGGAACAACGACATAAAAAAACGGATCTGATAAGGCAGTAAAGTTAGCGTGATCCCGCTGGACAATTTGAGCCAAAACTTAGAAACAGCACTGAGTTATCGTGGCTTTGTAATACGATTTGTTCCATTCTTGCCCTGCACGAAAAGGGCGTTCGTTGAATCCTCTCTAACTGACGCGTGGACACATTTTCCGCAATTCAGCGGCAGATGCTTGCTCAACGGGCGCTACCTTGCAGCGTTTACACTCAATTGGAAGCCACTAGCCTTTGAACTCCAGGATTAAAGTTAAATCAAGGTAAATCAAGATAAATCAAGGTTATATTGGTCTAAAAAGCATTTTGCTTTACAATGACCAAAGGATATTGGTGTGTGTGTATGTATACAGATAAACGGAATGATATGACATATATGTTCTATTGTTTGTAATCTGCATCTCAAATGTTGATGAGGGAAGTT
Organism: Opisthorchis viverrini; assembly: GCF_000715545.1. Lineage (NCBI taxonomy): Eukaryota > Metazoa > Platyhelminthes > Trematoda > Opisthorchiida > Opisthorchiidae > Opisthorchis > Opisthorchis viverrini. The sequence goes on from NW_008751663.1 coordinate 56,947, forward strand.
GTGTGAGATCTTATGTGTTCGTCAGGCGAATGTTTGAAAGTCTCGAGGTTACCACAATCCACAACAGATGTTGGTAGTTTGTTCCACGTGAGGGATACGCGGACTGAAAAAAGTAGCGCCGACAGTTAATGCGGGAACATATAATGTCAACGGCCAATGGATTCCGTAGGCTCTCTCCGGCCAAATTGACTGTGAACAAATGTTTTAAAGGGTGATTAGGGGTGTTTATTATCTTAAACATCAGGATGAAGTCTCCTCGTATACGCCGATAAGTTAAATCAAACAAATCGAGTTTACGTAGCCTTTCACTGTAGGGAACGTTTCGGAGGCCAATGACCAGCTTGGTCGCGCGGTGGTAGATACGCTCTAGCAGTTGTGTATCCTTTTGCAGCCATGGAGACCAGGCTTGGATCGCGTATTCCATTGTCGGCCGGAGATATGTGTTCATGATAATAGGGAGAATTTCAGCCGTAAAACGATAAAATATTCCCCTAAGCATCCCGAGCAGTGCCGAGGTCTTGCGATATACTGATAGACAGTGCTTACTCGGCTTCAGGTTGCTAGAAATCCAGACGCCGAGGTCTTTTTCCTCAGCCACCCATTCCAGTTCATTGGAACCCAGTTTGTATGGGAGGTGGTAGCTCTTCCCCAGATTTATGAGTTTGCATTTCTGGAAATTCAGCGGCAGCCGGTTTTGGATGGACCATTCGTCGATTCTTTGCAGATCTTGCTGTAGCGCATCACAATCAGCCTTTCCATGAATTTCAGACCAGATTTTTATGTCATCAGCAAAAAGTACGGTTTTGCACTGCAGAAGTTTCGGCAGGTCATTCATGTATACCAGGAACAAAATTGGACCAAGAACCGAACCCTGAGGGACACCACTTGTGGCGGCAATTTTATCGGAAAACGCTCCATCGACACGAACTTGGACCGAACGGTCACTCAAATAGTCTTTCAGCCAGCTCAACAGATTTCCCGTCACGCCATACATTTCAAGTTTCCGAAGAAGGATACTGTGATCGACTCGATCAAAGGCTTTGGATATATCCAAGTAACAGGCATGTACAGTAACTCCCGCATCGACTGCTCGTGTCCAGTCATCGAGTGTCACGAGGAGATTGGATAAACAAGAACGATTCTGTCCGTAAAACGTAGACGTGAATCTGGGAAAACGTGTCAGATGGTCATTGACGTAGATCGGAAACAGTGATGGTCCCAAAACGGAGCTGTGAGGAATTCCGATGGAGAATGGTGCCGGAGAAGCATAAGTCGGGTCCTTTAATTCCGAATGTTATGTCTGATAAGAACGCTTTGATCCAGCGTTGCACTCCCACTTGAATCCTTTAAGAATTGAGTTTGTGGAGCAGCGGGGCGAGTGAGACTAGACCGAACGCCTTTGAGAAATTGAAAAATATGGCGTCTAATATGAGTCCTTCGTTATTAGCTTGGGTTAAGCCGTTCATAAGCACGAGCATATTTGCTTTGGGTTAAGCTGTTCATAAGCACGAGCATATTTGCCACGTAGAAAAGGTTTTCGGAGGGGTCCGTGTTGAATTGGTAGTGTCAAGTTATTTGTAGTAAAGTTACCTGGGATGGCCAGCCTCAAAATGCGTTGCATCGCCTCGCACGGTGTGCTAGTGAGGTTAGTTGGCTTGTAGCTGCCGGGCGATATTAGGCCACCAGTTTTGTAGATTGACTAGACAATGGCTTCCTTTCAAGCATAGAGAAAGTGGCCTTCCTCATGCGACTGACAACCGGTAGAAATGTTTTCTCTGTGCGAGCGATCATCGTGGCCAACTCGATGAATGCAGGAATTTCCACTGCTGTCGAGTTTGTGTTTTTGGTTTTCGGGCTCATGAGTGACGACTGTTTCCCCAATCGGCGTCAAACACCATTCCAGGATATTTGGCGGGGTAAGGGAGAATAGAGCCCCGAATCTTCGCTCACTTCCCTTTCCGATTAACCACTATGCGTGAAGATATCCGTATTCAGAGTTCGTGCCAAACCCACCAATGAGCGTCGATGACAAATATGTCGGATTGATCATCCTGGAGAACGACCGTTGGATGATCAGCCCAGACTGCTTAACATGCCTGAGAACTAGAGAGGCTGTGGTGGTCTCGGTTGTTGCAACAGAGAGCTGGATAACCTGCTTCGTAGCCAAAGGATCCGCGATGAACGGCGCTGGCTGATTAGTTCGCTGTTGGCTTTCGTATTGTGCTTACCAGAGCTTTGGAAAGAAGTGCCACTTTTTCTCCACTGTCCTGAGTAAAACGGAACATTCGCACTGATCTTTCCGACTTTGAAGTGAGAAAGTGGTTAGTAGTTTTGGGATGCACTGCACGCCTAAGGTAGAGGCGACAGGAGCAGACAAACGCGTCAGGCTTTTTCGATCATCCTAAGAACACGCACGTTTAGAGCATCGCAAGGCCTGGTAAGTGTGGCATTGCATTTCACATCTTACGTTTAGTGGACATACATTTCATCTACGTTTGTTATAGTCCATTGATAGTTGTAGAAGAGACTAGCCAGCTGTGATCCGACTCATGATTGAAAGTGGATGCAAAACGGAAATGGAGTGCAGCCTAACGGAGGTTTCAACGCACACGTTATGTTCGACTAAAAAGAGCATTAAAATGATACGTGTTAACTGTGTAAATAGATTGAACACTGAAAGAATTCTCAGAAATTTGCACGAGGAAAAAACGAAACCTGTGCGGTGCGTTTGAAGTCGGCTCGTTTTACCTCGCGCAAATTTGTGAAGGAATTTTTTTCGTTGTCCAGTCTATTCACAGAGTAAAGCCATACTACGCAAGCCATACTTTTAATTTTTTACGTGATAATCCCTGTTTCTTTGCGCTCAATTCCTATTTCGCATCCAGTTTTGATCATAACATTGATGAATACAGACTGCCATCTGCGGTCATCTATAGACTACAACAGGAGCGAGCGAAACGGCTCTCCGTCAGTGTGAGACGCGATGTGTAATACCACACCTGCAAAGCGTGGTAGCACTTTGGGTGCACGGGTTTACAGGACGACCGAGTAAGCCAGTTAGCTAAACATCCTGACCCGCTTGTTTGCTTTGTACTTAAATGCGGCCCTGTCCATTCCGACTGTCCCCTCTGATACCACTCCCACACCTTTTTGCGATGCACTGGGATCCAAATCCAGCTGCGCAGGTCCGATTCTCTCCTTCTCGGTGGGGTCTACCGTAGCCCTTTGAGTCCCTCTGAAGATGACCAATTCCTCATACGAACCCTTCAGCAACTCTCCTCCAACTGCAACTTCACTCACCTGCTGGTAATTTACGCTCCAAATTTACGCTCCAAAGGCCTCTTCGATGGAGCTCCAGCGCGTTGGATCTAGCGGGCTTTTCTCAGCGGCGCTGATTGAAGTCACTCAACAGAGCGCTTGGACTCAATATGTCGTTTCACACACCAGATACCGCGCAGGCCAACTACAACCCCCCGGATTTGGTCATCATTAATGAAAGACATTTCGTCGATGAGGTGATAACTAACGCTTCACTGGGACATTGCAAGATCTGTTTGTTGACCTTTGATTTTGTCCGCAATTGGGCCAGAAATTTCGAACCTCAAACGTGGCTTCGAGACTTCTGCCGTGAAGACTTTTCAGGAATGCGCATCTTTCTTGAACAAGTTAAATTGGAAGACCTATGCAGGACCAGAAAGTTCACGAAGCTGACGCGGTGTTTGTCCCAGAATAACCAGCACGCAGTCGAATGAGCCGGATACCGTCTAAAAGGATTCGGCGACTCCTGGAAAAGAGGTTCCAACTTTTTTCAAAAGTCGACCACAGGAGACACAGAAGATGAGCTGGGATTTTGCAACATGCAGAACCGCTGTGAATCAGAAACCCTCCAATTAAACACACGAAAACAAGCCACCTTTCTGAACCTCGCTCGGAAAAACAAAAATGTGGTGTTTGAATACATAAGACCGTCGCATAAACAAGCCCTCCACGTTGTTCTTGGGGAACAGGAACGTAGAATCCATGAGTGCTGTAACAGTGATGATACTGATAATGATAATGTTTATTCCCAACTTGTAGTTGGCATACCTTCTGGTATGATCATACGTTTACGATCAGCCTGAAGCACGGCTGGGGAATCGGCGGGTAGCGGGAATTGAGCGAAAAGAGGACAATGGCATAAACGGTGGGAAGTATTCAATGGAACAATAATAGGTTTCTTCCCCAGCTTGTAGGGAACAATGGGCATGAGGTCCAACTAGTTCAAAGACTTAGCCAGCTGACACGAACTGAAACTGAAAAACCATTGCTGGCCATGAGTGACCTTGGGCGGTTGGGTAAATGGCCGGAGCCACAACGAGCATGGAGATGGAATAATTCGACTTGGGGGAACATGACAAGTTTTGTCTCAAAAATGTGGTGTAGTCTGAAACTAAGCTGACTCGCTGTCTGTACTGTTGGAGGGAAGTCAGATGCAAGAGGTAGGTTGGATGGGGACATGGCGCTGGAGCATAGGGCTAACTCAACACCGTATGTGGATTTGAACTTGTGGAAAGGGCAAGCCGAATTTGCAGCAGAAAATCAGGCTGGCCAAATTTGAACCAAAATTCATCGGATACAAACGAACTCACCCCAAAGACGATTTTTGTGCAGTTTTTTGCAGTTAACGAAACGGGTGAGCGAGAAGGCACGGTTGATAGAGGGGATGGAATAGTTGCGTGTGTGCCATCTAACTGGGTATGGAAGTGCCGTGCCATCATTGGCCTGACATATTTCGGAGTTCGGACAGCCCCGTAATGGACGTCACTTTTAGGGTTATTGGGCTGGGGTGTGAATTCCTTTAGGCAGCGGGATTCATTTCAAGTTGGCCAAGGAGATAAGGTGGACGGAGCTGATATGGGATCGCAGGTTTTCTTGGTCCGGTTGAGGATCCCGTGGTCGTAGATCATGGGCCAGGTGTACTGGATAACGGCCAACCAGGTCATTGGACATTGCCGAAGTTCAATGCCCTGGAAGATGACGGGGTGGAATGAGATTAGTAGAGCGTGGTGAGTTTGGGGAGACATCAAATGGGATAATGTGCATCAATATACCTAGAAAGAAAAACTTGACGTCTGCCGCAATTAGGGCGACGTGACTATATGGAATAAGACATAGATGGACGACCAGGGATTGGGTTTGCTAACATATGATATTAAATTACAAGGGATCTAGCAAAGGCTAATATAAGCACGCAGTGCTTTTGTGGAAATCAGGTGTTTAACGGCTTAGGGGAGTGAAATTCCAGGACAACTGGTAATCCTACATTTATTCCATGAGTTGGGTAGTACCAGTGTAACGGTGATACTACTGATGAGAAGGCACGTGAGTAGAATGTTTTCTTCTTGCTCATTTGCTTTGCATCTCTTTAAAAGGGAGATCTGGTGCGGAATATGTGGAGTCGCTTTGTAGCACTTGCTTGGATTCGAGCAATGAATGATTGGAGTCGATGAATATTCAGGTAAGTTTGTAAAGACGCGTCCAGGAGAAGACGAATGCCCAGTTCTTGTAAATAGGAAACAAATGAGAGTTTCGCTTCCCTGTCCAATAGTCTGTAACTGGCCAGTTGGCATTTCCTAATAAATAACCCGCAGCGAAGGCCTTCTTCCTTTCTGTAGGAGAGGAAGTATGATCAAGAGAATTAGTCACCAGTCCCCGAAGCATTGCTGTCAGCCTTAACCGGAGGGTGGTGCATAGCGGTGAAAACATTTGTGTCCACCGGTTGAGGCGGCAGGTTGGTGTATGTTTGGTTAACGAAATGGGCTTTGGTGCGGTGTAGCCTCTGTTCTGACGAAGGCAGATACAGCTGTGCTCGTCGGTGTAGGCCATGGGGATTGCAAAGTATCTTCTGGTTTTCCCAGGTGTATTTTTAACTTCTATTTTTGGACATATGAGAGGCCAGTTTTTATTTTTTCCTTCATTTGTGGTAATGGCGTTGCTCGTTGTGACTCCGGCCATTTACATAACCGCCCAAGGCCACTTGTGGCCAGCAATGGTTTTCTGTTCTAGTTCATGTCAGCCGACTGAGTATTTGAGTTGGTCGGACCTCATGCCCATTGTTCCCTACAAGTTGCGGAAGAAGCCTCTTATTATTATTTCATCGAATACTTCTCAATATTCATGACATTGTCCCCTTCTCGCCGAATCCTCACTACCCGCAAATTCCCCAGTCGTGCCATATTCTGACTGTAAGCGCATGATCATGCCAACGGTATGCCACCCACAAGTTGGGAATAAACATTATTATTATTGTTATTATACATAGCTCAGCCGAGGAGTGCCCAACACCAGCAGCAACAAACAGAAGTCAGGAGTACTTTCTTCGATTTCCTAAATAAAAGTCCAGGCGATCGCCCATGCAACTTTGCTACTGGGGGGTTGGCGGACATACGAACGCACCACAGTGCAAAGTAACGGGGCGAACCTCCCTGCAGGGCGTGAGGGAGGCCACATTAGATTCTTATCCCTCGTGTATTCTATCAGATCTGCTAGGTGGAAAACCATCCAAGCGGTTTGTGCATTAATGAATACTCCAGCTAACAATTTTTCTCTGGTCGGGGGAAAGCAAGGCCAGTGAAGACAGCTCAGTCAATTTGAACAATGAAAAGCCTACAGAAGGTGGTAAAGGCAAGTAGCGGAGGGGTAAGATGACGGCTGCTAACGAGGCGGTGGGAGTGGAATGGTGATATCCACGTCGAGCGCACCAATGCTAACGGCGTCGGAGCGGTGGTGTGAGCAACCATATCGAGCAAAAGCGTACCGCGATATCGTGTTTGTGTTTAGTGGGGCGCATCATCAGACGGATAAATATACAAGCGCGGAATGCGCTCTGGTAGTGAAGAAAAAGCCAACTGGTTTGGTTTTAGTCAGTTAGCGTTAGGCTGAGAGCACCAGTCACTACATAGAGCTGATAGAGCAATCCGGAGTAGCGACTTGACTAGGACGAGGTATAAGTTGGTTGGGGAAAAGGAGAAACAACCAGGCAAGTAGCACTGCATATTTAAATTTAGTGGGCATTTAAGTCAACAATGATTTGAAAAAGAGAGCAAGCTTTGTTTTGGTTCTCGTCAGTAGAATTTGGCTGAGAGCAATAGTCGCTAGACAGAGTTGAAATATTCATCTGGTGTATGGACTAGACCAGTACGAGTTGTAAGTTGGCCGGGGAAAAAATAGAAAAAAGAAAACAACCATTTAAGTAACACTACATATTCGGACTAAAGGGCCATTTAAGTCCTACATTAGCTCGGAGTGGGTCAAGAGACTTGGAAAAAGTGGTACCAGAATCCTTTACTTGTCCAATAATTGTTACGTCGCTAAACTCAAATGCCTATTGGACCCGATTCGTAGGGGGGTTAGAGAATGGTCGGGAATCAGTTAACGCGATATCTGAGGTATACAGAGAACCCTGTGCTGGTCTATATTCAGCCCCAGCGTCCTCGTCACATCCACTCTTGTCAAGGCGGAACCACGACCAGCCTCGAACCACCTTGATCTTCACGGTGGAGGACACCCGTGAACCCTTGCACAAGATCAACCCATTCTGTGAGTTGGGCCCGACGAGGTCCATCCAAGGATCCTGAACGAAACGTCGTCTACGCTGGAAAATCGTATTTACCTGGCGTTCCGTCAGTCACTTGACGAAGTCCACCTTTCCTCTGCTTGGAAGGAAGCGATTGTCACAGAAATCTGCAAAACTGGTGACCGACTATCGCCTAGCAACCACAGGCCCATAAGCCTCACTAGCGTGCCGTGCAAGTTGATGGAACGCATCCCAAATCGAGTAAGCCCGGATGACTTTCTTTCAGGGACTTGATATCTCCAGCTCAACACGGATTTCTCCCAACTCGTTCTTGGGTGACAGAAATGCTCGTGTTTATGGACAGCTTAACCCAAGCCAAGGACAAAAGATTTATATCAGATGGCATAATTTTCGACTCCAGAAACTCGAGACTTACGGGATTCAAGGGAAAAACCTTCGTTGGATCAAGGCGTTCCTATCGGACAGATCATCCCGAGTGAGAATAGATTCGACCTATTTCTCTCCAGCGCCGGTCTCCATTGGAGTTCCTCAAGACTCCATCTTGGGACCACTCCTGTTTCTGATCTACGTCAACGACCTCCCAGACGTTCCTGCGAGTTCATGTCTACTTTTTGCGGACGACTTGAAATCCTGGAGTTCCAATGCCAATGCCCTCCAAATGGATGTAGACGCTGCCAAGCAGTGGTCGTTGGACTGGCACCTTCCTCTGAATGACGAAAAGTGCGTCCATGTGTCGTTTCGAGGGGATCCAGCGAATGCCTTTGTTATGCATGGTGAAAAGGGACCAGAAAACATCACGAGGATTAATGCCAAAAAAGATTTGGACATCTGGGCCTCCTCAAACTTGTCCTTTTCACTACACCATGAGAAATCGGCGCAAAAGGCATTTGCCATTTTACGGATAATCCGACGCACCTTCCCCTCATTGAGCGTGTCCAGCGGGCCGCTACGAGAATGGTTGCCGGCCTCAAATCCGTGAACTACGAAACGGTTCTCGCCGTGCTTGACCTCCTTCTTCTGGGGCATCGTCACCTCCTTGAAGAAAGCTTGGCCGACAGGATTTCACCGTTCACCCAACAGACACGGCGGGGACATGGTAAGAAAATCTCCAAGCTCAGAGCGTACGCATTTATTAGGCGAAATTTTTTTTCATTTCGGGTAGTAGCTGCGTGGAATGGCCTTTCACCGACGTTTGTCCACGCAACTTCTAGAACCCAGGTCAAAGGACTATCAGACATTTGTGCAAATCCTCGCGCTGGCAAGCATACTGCCCAACGCTGAGAACATAAAAAGCGCTGCTGCGCCGTTTTTCCACTTGTGCCTTACAGGCGAACCACAAACGCTGAACGGCAAGAACAAAACCGACCCGGGAATCTTGGGTATCAATTCGTGAATCCATGAAGTTCTGAACGTAGCTCATAGGTTATGTCCTCATGAATCGAAACCATTCACTAATCGGGTGGTTGCAGAATCTCTGAACATAATTCATGTTCCACCGTTGTAAGTCTCTGGGGGAGTTGGCTTCCTACGCGCGTATAGACACCGAATATATTCAGCCATTTCCACCTATTGAAGCCTTGAACAGTGCACATTATCCACACAATGTCCTCAGCTGCAAAACATTTATAAGTATAGTAAAGCATTCTTTGCCAAAATGTTGCATTTTGTTGCGTTCGTGCTGAAACCAAAAGGTGTCTCGATCTATTTCCATATTCTGCACCTCACTAAATTTCATTGTTCATTGAAGCAATCGTTCCTCTGGTTAAAAATTCTTGTGGGATAATTTCCCAGCATATCTGAGACCCCCAGGACGCCTGAATAAGGTTCATAATTTGGGCTGGCACTCGCAACTTAATTGTCCCATTACTTTAATCTGTCAGGGACACATCATATCTTTCGGAAGTCCAGCACCATTGTGCGAATACTGAGCCTCCCTTGAACCAATGACAAGATCGCGGGGTTTCAAAATATTTGACACCACTGTTTGGCGGTTTGCACGCAGCCATCATGGGGCGGGTTGTGAACCCTAAAGGTTCGTTGCTTGCAGCATCATTGGTGATTTTGTCATAAACGAAATAACCTTCTTCGCTCCATACTTCAACTTTGGTCAATACAGTGTAAATCATGCTAGGGAGCGCTCATTTTTGGACAATAATAATGGGTAAAATCGCGAAATGTGAACGATTCGAAAGTTTATACACGAGAACGGGGCTCGAACGCTATTTCTTTACTTATATTCATGTCACTTGTTGGAGTTGGTCACTCTGGTAATTTATGTACTGCAGTGAATCATTGGTGTTGACTACTGACATGCTGTCGGCAATGATACCTGGTACTTGGAGTGCCGCAGGCCTGGTTGGATATGTTTTCGCCTGGAAGCGTAGAAGACCTGAAAGCACACTGCCACTGAGTTCTTTGGTCTGGGAAGCTTGGAAACTCAGCTGTCTCCCTTGTAACAGTCGCAGTCAATGAAAAGCAATGCGAACATGAATGCTTCTGGGCGTGGTCATGAGTAACAAAATGCGTGGATTTCGTCTCGTGTTTTGCGCTTACCTTCCTGACGAAGAACTACATATTAATCAGGTTTAAACCTGCTTTTAATGGATCTACATCCCTGGATTTGATTGTAACCACTCACCGAGTCCTTTGAGTCATCGACTCGACGCAGTCTACGCCCCTAGGTTCTAACACTCCGTTTGTAACTAGAGCTAAATAGTTTCTTCCGGCTGAGTATTGACTCAACAACCCAGCCACGCAGCGTGAAGTACGAGCGGAGGGACACAACCGATATATTTGATGTGAGGGATACTTACGACGTTTTGTGATGTGTTTGGAGGCCTTTTGATCAGAGTTCGTGCATCCGAACTTCCCGGATTGTCTCGAGCCGCTTGGGAATGAAGAGATCGTTCATCTCCGTTCCTCTTGCTTATTAACTGATTGACCTAATAACTTGATTCAGCCCTGACTATGCGTATTTTCCACAAGATGCCCGAAGCATTGCATTATGCCGTTCTGAACCCTTCTCGTAAGTAAAGAGTTCTGAAGGTATAGTGTGCAGCCATTTTGTGCTCATCCTTGTCTGAAAATGCGTGGGCAGTCCAAATCTTTCTGTGATTTTTTCGGGATGAGACCTAGAGAGTCGTCCCCAAGTGCTTACAGGGTATGGCTGGAAATCCGTTCAACTTTCTATCGAGAATCAGATAACTCAGTGGTTAAGGTGCGTACTTACTGAGTAGACCCTGGGTCATCTCCAGGAATGATTAATCCATCTACGGTTAAAAATGTAGGCCGCTTTGACGTTTCTATTACAACCGCCGGTGCCTTACGGTCAGCCAAGGGCCTTGTTTGATGACCCTAATCGTTATATCTAAGTATGGGCGCTCTGACAATATCTCACTTGCACTACACACTTACAACTAGTCTCCTGCTATTTTGGCCGTCGCGCGGTGCCACAAGTTCGCTCGGCTTACTTGCTGCATACTTACGAGATTCGAGTGGTTCCGGGTCGAGATTATAATGGACACAGAATAGTGTAGTGTACGCTTTCATCGTTTACTACTTGTAGTACATGAGCGAAAAAATATAGAGTGAAAATTACGAGTTAATGGTGTATGAACGGCATTGTTGACATAATCATGACAGTTGGATAAACTGAAACAGGCCGCTGCTGATGCATTCCGTCTAACCCTTTCACATATTCGATCTTCTCCCCATCCCGTTTTTACTGAGGTCTTCGAAGACTGAGTCTTAAAGGCTGACAGATCCGTGCGTTAACCATTGCTGCCAGCTGCAACATCTATGGTCAACTCGGCTGCCACTTCCATAGACAATTCGAAATCCTTCATCCCCGATAGTCAGTTCATCTGGCAGCTTGTGACGTTCGCTCTTTCAAACAAGATGAATGACCGACTGCCCCTGCATGTACGCTGGACTCGCTTTCTATTGGTATAGGCTTTCTCCTTGAGGACAGAATTCAAGACTCAGTTGCGGTAGTTAGACTGACCTCCCCATCGGTTTGCGCTCGCTTCTGATTGTGCACCTCAGGTGATCTGGTCCTGCTGGGGTTGATACTGTTCTAAACCGTCGATTTGAAGGGTCTTTGGTTTAATTGTTTCACGTAGCTAATCCCCGTATGTGTTGCTCGTCTAGCAACACCTATTAGAGCATCCCATAAACGTGCCGATAATCAGTCTGTTCGGCGTATATGCTCATGACCCAATGGACCGTGTCTCTGTTGCACTCAAGACAGGTTTTACGACGCTTTGAACGCCCTGTTGTGACATACACCTTGCACTGTTGAGGCTGGATTGGTTGGTCTACTAAGACTGGGTTCTACTGGCTAAAGCGCGAATTTACTGACCAAAAGGTTAGTGGTACGAAACCAAACTCTGCATCTTGACTATTACTGGCTCGGTTTAACCTGGTAGTCTCAGCCCTTTTGTTTCCTTCGGGTGAGATGGCGCCTAGGCACCGGTAGGATATTGTAGCCCAACTGGACTTTCGGGGTTTTTTCACTGTTATGGCTGGTGACTTGAATGTGCAAGTGGGTGGGGTTGCTACTGAGGCTGAGATTGTTTTTTTTGGGCTTCAGATATATATAACCACTGGAGAGTGTGCATTACAGATTTATCCTGGCCACAGACATTTTTGCAGTATCAACTTCCAGTGCAGAGAAAGCGTTTGACTGTGTGGTACGTACTAAAGAACTAGCCTTGGATCCAACTGGACCACACTGTCTTGCCAACTGCGAGGCCTGCGACTTCTTGCTGCACCTTGTGAAATACTTGAGTACTTTCCAATCATACACTTGCACCTTCTTTAACATGCTTCTCAGGTCCACCCAAAATAAACACACTGCTTCGTCATTGCAAAGATCGCGGACCCCAAATTCATCAAGTCTTTCGGGGCTACTGTCTCAAATACCCGTATGCTGGCTAGATTTTGGGTTTAAACCGCGTGTGCGAGGCATTCAAAGCCGCACGCCATATAGGAACGTATTTCTGCTTCACAGTCCAGTTGTCCTTTTTCAGGGGTTGGGTGTCTGGCAGTACTGGTCTTCATGAGGCCCGGTGTCAGATCCTTTCAGGTTACAGGAGCAATCCAAATTCGCACATGATACTGGGTAAAATTGTGTGTGGATGCAGATTTGGGAGCCTGGGTAGTCCAAAAGGTTGAGGAAATGAAAGAAGCGAAGATTCCAGATGAATCAGCAGGTTTTTCACTAATTCTAGCTTATTCATGAGGTGGTAATAAGAAAATGAATGTTTTGTTGTGTAGCAGGTACTTCAGTCCGTTGAAAGGCGCTGCACTTTATTGGGTTGCGGCGGTTTGTTTAGGTCCTTAACTCACTGAGCTGTACCAGAGCGTGTCCCTTCAAAATTCACGGGGTCTCCTAACACGTTAGTCACTGAATAGAGTTCCAACATACACGTTCAGCTGTTGTACATAGTCGCCATGCCACTTGAAGGAGGCTCGAGAGTTAAGATACTTCCAGGTTGCCCAAGCCTAGATTGGAGCGGTGGAGATGTTAATGTTGGGTTCGAACTATGGATTTTCCGATCAGTAGTGACCTGCACTCTTCTAGTACTCCGGGTTAGGGTTGGAACAGGTGTTGTAGTCTGCTGCTCACAGATTTGTGCCGCTCCGATGACTTAGTAGTTAAAGCGCGAATTTACTGACCTCTGCCTCTCGACTCCCCCTGTCCAGGCTTGGCAACCGGGCAATATTCTAGCCCTCCTACTTCCTTCTGGTGGCACGACAGCCTGGCACCGAAAGGATGCCATAGCTGAGCGATTTTTTCACACCGACCAGCGACGTCTTGATGTCAGGCTTCAGCGCCAAAAGATCTGTTTGAGGACCTTGACTGTCCTTCTGTCTGTGTTTGGACACAGGTAACAGCTCAACTCACGTACAACCGTGGACTTCACAAGTAAAACTGCCTACATTCCACATGAACTATCGCGTAGTGACAGTGGTAGTTCGCTCTAATCAACATGCGCGTCGTGGTTGACAACAAGAAACATTCGACTTTCACAAGCTTCCCATCTTTTTATTTCATTGCTACCCCTTAACTATTCTGCTGTTCCCTTTGGCATCCACATATGCAGGTCCCAGGCGTGAGCACGTTGTCATGCACTTAGGTGATTGACACCGCACTACATCCTGTCGCACCGAGCCCATTATTCAGGCCTCGTTCACTCGTTCTTATGTAACCTTCAACTGCAAACTCTTAGGCATATCGTCCAACAAGCTACTGTTGCGCGTCTATAGATACTTTATCGATTTACATCTTTCGAATCACCGGAGTTCAACTGAAAGATTCGGGTACGGTGGCTTAGTGTGCAACATCCTAGCTATCTAAACACTATCGACTTTGCATGACTCCGAAGCTATTGCATTGAGTTGTGCCGATCCCAGTACAGCACTCAGTTTGCGAGTTGCGGCTTTGTTACACAACTGGATACCTAAGAACAGCCGACTTTCCAGTTCAGACAATCTCACGGGGATCCAAATACTATGTGCTCCCTGTTTGTCTATCCATTTATGCACCCAGTTTGCGTCATTTTTGGCGCCAAAACCTAATTTTACTGAATCTCTGGGGCAGTATATACTGTGAGTGGTCTTTATGGTTGTGGGGTCTTGCCCCGCTAATCCGAGGACCACGAACATCTTTAAGTGTTTGGTCACTGGTATGGCATGTTGAGAGTCAGCTGACTGCAGCGGATACGCAGCGAGGTGATACTCAAGGTAGATACCCGGTAATTAATCAGAATTGTTAGAGCAGGCGGTTAAACTACTACATCGAGGTGGATGGAAAATGAAGCGTTCAGCTGTAGCACCCTTCCGGTGCCTAACTGCCATGCCACCCGAAGGAAGCACGAGGGCTAGGATACTGCCAGGTTGCCCAAGCCTAGACAGGGGAAGTCGAGTGGCGGAGGTCGGATTCGAAACACGATCCTTCCGGTCAGTGGATGGGGTGTGTTACTTATGCCCATCCACTATATACCCGAGACTTGTTGTATTCTGTCCGAAGCATTTGTTGGAGAAAGGTTCGCGGGAGATTGGCCGTAACAGGGCAGTTTGAAATGGAAGTGGCTACTATCAAACTGAGAAACGCGGGCTCTGCGCACCTTTCTGGCTAGGACATATAGTGTCATACTTGTGGGTGTTTGGGAATACGACAGAACACGGTACGCAACCGACCCCATTTCCGCGCATGCCGCGTGATCCGATTTCACCTGTTGTGAGTCCGGCTTATGTCAGTTGAGGTTCGCATATGTATCTTTCGATCCCTCTTATGGCGCCTTACTTCGATGTGATGCTCAGATGTGTTCGGTCTACTGCTGTGCAGATGTGTGGGCACTCTATTCTTACTAGTTTTCCTTAAAGACCTTCCACTAAACTCACTCTACTAAGTCTTATATGGCAGTATTTATTCCTGGTGTATTGCCGATGATGATGGTTCTCGGTTGCTCCTGTCTAGGTTTGCTAACCTAGTAGTGCCTCCGACTTGCATGGCGGCTGTGCACAGGATATCTTCTCCCATATACTATGCTATACTATAGCATATTATTATATTATTGTTAATCCGTTTTCAATTGTCTTGGAATCGTATTGTGTACGAGAATCGAGAGCGTCTTCCTTGGGTAGGTTATTTTTACTAGCCCACTATGTGCAGCTATACTAGTCCGATCTACCACCACTGAAAATTCGTAACCTGCTTATTGTGTGTATGCTGCACCCATTAAGGCAATGTGACTGTCATAAGCGGCTTACCGGAACCTTTCTAGGCTTCTGTGGATGGCGAAAGGTATGGATATGACGATTTTGTCTAGTGAGATAAGCGTAATGATGAAAGAACTGGCACCATGGGTAACTTCATACATGTGTTACCCATTAGTTTCCGGGATCTCACCTCACGCCCTCCAAACTACAGCGAATTAAACACAGGACGGTCATCTGACGATCAGCCACTGTTGGTGTTTGTGTACCCAAGCCTATGGTTCGTTTTTGAAGCACGTCTACCTCGTACCTGTCTTGATCTTCTTTTTCTTACCTCAGTGAAGAGAAACAGTTATGGACCCCATGTGATTTTTGGTAGGCAGACAGAGAAGTCTACTGGTGACCTCTCTGATGAGTCGAACCAATCTATCAAACCGAAAATCACTAAAAAATACTAACTGGAGTCAAGTAAGCCTTATAATGGGCGCATCCGAAAACAAAGCTGATACCTAACACATGTTGGGTATCGAAAACCTTAATTGAAGGAAGGAAGTACATTAGACAGAATTCCGAGGGCCATGTGGCGACTGGCCTACGGCCTCAGGAATGAGCGACACAGGTGATAGGTCAAATTGGCGAATTAATCAGAAATGGAGACTTTTGATGAACCCGGCCAAAGCAGCAATGGCGCTTTTTCTGATAGATGGTGATGCACATACGTTTCATTTACTTAGTTTTGGTCGCCTTTGGTAGTTGTGACTCGCCACCTACCTACTGAGGATGACACGTTGGTACTCATCATGGTTAGAATTCTAACTCGACGTTTAGGGCTTATGGTTCCTTACATCAACTCCGGTTTTAACCAGTTAATAGCGGATAACACTGCTCGGGCCATCCCTTTGCTCATTCCTCACGGACGGTGACTGTTCAAAACATTACCGCAGTCGACTCATTCATGTCCAGGAGACTGTCATCATGAATTAGGCAGAGAACATTGGTACCGAGCTAGCTGTTGAAGTGTATCGCAAATTAGTTTTTTTTTATGTGCACAGGCCATTGCTCGTTGGTTACCTATGTATCTTTTACTTGAGAAAGATGGCCAGCTACATGGAAATCTCATGCCTAGCGGCTGAATCACTTCCAGCTAGGTGACCAAAATTGCCGTATATAACAGTTGCCTGTCATAGGACGGATCAAGAAGTGCATGTTCTTCCGTAGTATTTTGCACCGAATATGATCTTGCCACTATGATGATACAGAACTTAGTACGATCTACTCCTAATGCAATGTCGGAATGAGATGATTCGGGGTTTTCGTGAAGAAAGCGCTGAGAGGTGTTTAGGCTCTGATTATCTTATACCAATAGTTTCGGCGATCCATTTAAGATTTTTTTCTATGTGAACGTTTAATGGTCTCTTCCGCTTGTTCGTGTCTTTTTGTGATGACACCCTATTGTTCGGCCTCCTCTTTTGATTGTGTAATCATGACTTATAGCTTTCCCGATCGTTACCCTTCCCAATATCTGCTCAGCAACTACTGGTTTCGATGTTCCTAATATCACTTACCTAACTATGCCCTGAGTGGCGCCAGGGATTTTTTTCAATGTACCCTGCAATGTTTCTCCACTGTCCAGTGGGCTTACTTTTTGTTTCTTCGGCTTTCCCTACTGACTAAANTAAAATTTTTAATGGGGAGCAATATTTCCTGCTGCCATTAGCATTCTTCGTATTTGTTGTTGTTTTTGACCAGTTGCATGGGGGTTGATTACAGTATGTGTGCTTAACTCGAAATTGGTGCCATGTTGATGTTCTTGCACAATGCATTTCCGACTGTCCCTTTGTTGGCTCACACCTGTTGCATGTTCTGCTTAGCCGTTATTCCCAGTGTGGCTTCTTCTGTTCCTCATTTCTGCTTATCAGCGCCTATTTATATGTCATCGGTGATTGATTGGTGATATGAGTGGAATCTGACATCATGAACGCAGCTAACACTGGTCTCAGCCATTTTTTTCAGCATCTTTAGTCGAAGAGAGACACATCGGTCCTATCCTGGCAAGAATATCTCACCAACACAAAAAGCAGGCAAATCAGGCTTTACGGCTGTGGCACCTTTTCGATGTATTGCTGCCGTGTAGTGCAGAGTCCTATGGTTATGAGAAGGCCTGGTTATCCAAGCCCAGACGGGAGCAAAGTTTCTGCCTTAACATTTTGCCATGGGACTCTAGCGTCATGCCACTGTAGAGTCAGCGCAGCTGGACTCACACTCTATCGTTTCCACCATAAAACTTGTTCATAATGGAGTGTGATTCAACCGGCAGGATATCACCAGACAGTCGGCTACCTGGCATACGAAGTGCACAGCCAAGCGGATGTAACTGTTATTAGCGAATTAAATCACAAATTGGGCGAACATTTGACTTATTTCGGAAAACCTATCGACGTTCTTCGGCTTGCTGACTAATCCCAAACTTCGGTTCAGTGCTTTGAATGTTGAGAGCCTTGAGTTGTCAAAATCACATGGTCTCTTTTCGTCTTCAACACATGCTGGCTTCACACATGTGAATTAACATTGGACAATCTCACTCACTCTGTCAACCAATCAGTCAATCAGACGGTCAACCATTTGTTCGGCTGTAAACTTTATGCCACTTTTCTACCATACCATGACTTTCCTGAAGGCCGCGTCGTCATCAGATTGCGCTGGGGGTGGCGGAATCGGAACGATTTCAGTTAAATGTGCCGTCTAAAGTTCTTTAATTACCCATATACGTGTACTTTTGAGCGCTTAGTCCTGAAGAGTATTTAAGGGTAGAAAGGGCAATTTGAAAGACTTGGCATCGTTCGTTAAGTTACGTGACTTTTTAATTTGGATGCAATTTGAGCTATGTGGTGTGATACCGTCCGTATATTTTAAGCCTTTAGGCGTCACCTCATCATCTGTTTGAGAACGTGACCAGTGAATAATGAGACTTTCTTCAGCGATCAGCGCAACGGCATGTTTGGACAGGGAAATTGATAAAAACAGACTCATAAGAAGCCATTGATGTGAATTTCTCACGTGATCTCAGATCTAGTATAGGGGCCAATGAACCGCGAATATGTTCTTACTTATAGAATGTCTTCATCAGTCATTGAGATTACCTCAATCGGATAGACCTTCGAGATATGAAAGTTGCCGGTCTTTTTCATAGTTAGTTAGGGGGCGAGGTGGCTCAAGTGGTTAGAGCGCGAATTTGCTGACCGGAAGCTCCGTCGTTCGAACCCGTTCTGTGCTTCCCGACTTCCCCTGTCTATGCTTGGGCAACCTGGCAGTATGCCAGCCCCTTCGTGTGGCATGACAGCTAGCAACCGAAAGGTTGCTACAGCTGAATGATTTTTTTCCATAGTTAACGGCTTCCTGTTAACTATCGGGGAGCATGAAAGTACGGTCAAACCATCTGAACTAAACTTAGATACGTTTCCACTCTTCTGTTAATAAACTGGTGTGTGCTGGTGAGTCGGCAGACAGCGTTTGCTGTTTCGTCCTCTCTACAGTCTAAGTCTGTTCGGATCAAGAAGCTTTTGAGGCTTGGTTGAATTCATATTGGTCGTCTGTCTGGGCGCAGTTAAATAGCATTTTGCCTTACCCAAAGTTTTGTCCTTAAATTGTCGTGTTTGTTTTATGATTTTGAATGTTGCTGTTTTGGTTCAAAACCCTTACCCTTGTTATCCTTTTTCTTGTTATTGTCGAATGACACAGCTGTATATCTTCCTTGACTTCTTCCACCGTCACTGGCAATAGTATTTTTCATCGTGCAACTTTCCAAATACTTGTGAAAAGTTACAGACTAAAAACAGAGGACTCAGAAAGGGGGCGATCTAGTCCTGATTCGTCGCCATCAGTTTGAAATGCTCGCACCTCCAGGTATTCAGTCAGATAGTCCAGGTATAATCTAACGCTATGAACGCCGTTAAACCGTTGGTGGCAATACAGCGTAGCATGTCCATCTATGTGCAAGAGGGGCAAGAGGTACAAACCCTGTTCTATCGAAGAAAGAAAGAAAGCGTTCAGCTATAGCACCCTTCCGGCGCCTAGCTGCCACGCCACCCGAAGGAAGCACGAGGGCTTGGATACTGCCAGGTTGCCCAAGCCTAGACAGGGGAAGTCGAGTGGCGGAGGTCGGATTCGAACCACGGAACTTCCGGTCAGTAAATTCGCGCTCTAACCACTTGGGCCATCTCGTCCCCCTGTTCTATCGTGTGGAACCCCAAAGGGGTTCCGTGGTTTTGTGTTGTTGCTAACCTACGAATAGGATGCGGTGCCATCTCCTTTTGGTATAGAGGCCGCCCGCCCTTCACAACACCGTCATCATTATCGTCGACAGCATAACGTCAGTGTTGAACACTGCTTCAGCACCGTACAACCATTCATTGCATGCTTGCTCACCAGGTCTTCTGATATTTGCCTGTGGGTTACTGTCAGCATACTTTTGGCCTTATGTGACATGTCGGACAGTCGAGTGCTCTGTGAAGTCGGGATGCCGATTATTGATAGCTTTTTTAGATTGGGTGCTCGCCCACCTTGCCTCACCTCTTGCGTAGTAACAGCTTACTTTGGCAGCTTACTCTCCTATATTTTGACTGGCCGTTTAGCTATGCTTTACGTTTATTTCTACGCTTTTTCCGGTTCTTTTAACGCTCCTGTATTGGTACTGTTATATCCCTCGGTTATTGTGCAAACGACCATTTATAATCGAACATATCTGTCCTTCCGGTGACAGCGGATGACGCAAGTGTTAAAAGTCGCAGTTGAATTCTGGTTCTATTTGGCCTATCAGATATTTTACGGCAATAGATTTCTGATACAACGATACAACAGCTTAATCCTCTGATCCTTTACCGTTGTCACCATCACCATACTCATCTGTCCACCATCCATTCCTCTTGCTTCCTAGACCACCTTTCTTTTTTCCTTGCTTCACAAATGATTTCTTCGACTTTTAGCAGCACCAAGTTTTCATAACGTCGTCGTGCTCGCATAATTTCGTCCCACCTTCTGGCTTCCCTTGTGTTTACTCGAATCACCATGCTCAGGTGCTGAACCTATTCTGCTCTAACTATGGACTATTCCTGCGGACTGGGTCCTCATTTGGGGGGATCACTCAGGCGCAGTTCAAACATTCGACGTTCTATATCCTCCTCGAAATATATCGGGGGCATTGATTGGCGTAAGTTTGGCCTGTCCCTCGCCATTCGAAAAATGGCTTTTTCAGTTCGTTGCTCTGCCCGTTCATGCCTGCTTGCATTTGTCCTGCATGTTTTTGCCAATTTCACTCAGCGCTTGGGTTTGCGGTTGCATTTTTACTTTTTGTTGCTCCGTTTATCTGTTGTCTTCCCTATCCGCTTACAGTTTCTTTTAGCACATCTGTTTTTTCCAGGATCTGCTCTGTTTTGATTCGAGTTGAAATGCATTTTTCATACTTTCAATCACAGCAACTTCTGTTCTACTGAGGCAACGTTTTCCAAAGTCTTTTTCTGCTTTTCGTGTCCTGACTTTTTTTAATCGTTACTCCAGTGAACAGCAGTCAGACTGGCCCCATTTTCTGATGCTTTCAGTTTTGTAGCTCCCCCCGTGTGGCATCACAGCCACTCTATTGTTTCACGTCCCGTCCTCTTACTTACTTACTGATCCTTTCTACTCTCGTCGCTGATAGCTGAGCCGGACATGTTCATCATCGCAGCGGTTTGTCTTACTGGCGCCACTAACCTTCCTCATGTCACTGTGATCTAGCTCCCCTAATTTTCACCACATTGTTTCCTCTTTGTCTATCCCCTCCCCATTTGTTTGTTTGCTCTAAGCAGTCCATATGTGTGTTTTCTGTTTCAGATCTGAGGACCCAGTTTATAGAGCAGTCTAAATGTTTGGATTTGAAACTCGACATAGATTGCACGGTGTTGGCCGAACTGCAAGAATTCTATCGTCGTCGAGCTGTCGTCGAACAGGACTATGCTGATGCCCTCGCCAAACTAGCCAACACCCTGAAACAGAGACATGCCAATGAGACAGCAAAGTGTGTGTTTATTGTTGCAGGTTGCTTTTCCCCGCCCCACTTATTTAGCTCTAACTGGATGCTCTGGCGAAGTGCCCCTTTGGGAATTCTTAAGGATAGCGCACTTTCTTCCTTTAAACATAGTTGTTCGAGGGTATTTGTGTATGGATAATGTATGCACTGATGTGCTCGTGAAATGGTAAATATGGAATTTTTCCCAGCAGTCACGTGACCCTTGAAAGTTGTAGTGGGACTGTACTTGTGAAGGGTTGGGTGGTACTTTTTGGCTGTGAAACTTTACTGCTGGAGCTTGAAACGTGGGAAACTTAGTTATGTCTTTTAAATGATCACTTTCCAGTGTTTTAGAACATAAACACTGTACACTTCGCGTAACAAAACGAGTGACTGAGCACCGCTCAGATTTGGGAATAACCCCACGCAGATTAGAATCAGATCCTATATCCCTTTTCTCACAAGCTATATTTATCAACCATCTGTTTTCGGCCATAGCCTCCCGTTTCTAACCCATGCAGGTTGGAAAGTGGATGTCACATATTTTGGGTATTCCACTCATCGTTTGTTTTATTTCTGGTAGGAATTCAAGATTCCAGTATGTATGTTATTGATCGCGCTTCCAAGACCCACAAATATCGGACGTGTCGCTAAGTGTTATACTTGTGTGACTCGATTAATGTTCATTTATCGAATGAATTGGGGGATAACAGCAGTTCGGTTCGTTGCTCAGACCTAGTGTAGTTTCAGAGTTCATTCGGGTTCTGTTTTTCCGTTCATTGACATCCCGAGAACTAAATCTCTTGAAGTTTATTGTGGACACTAGTTTCCTGTGTCATCGAAAATACTTGAGCCTGATTTCATGTCCATCCGAAGCGCAACGTGCTATCGCCAGTCGAGTTTGTTCCGTCTCTCTTCCAGCCTTCCTTGGCATTCGATAGGCTAATTTGTATCTGACTCCAATCTGTTTATCACTTTTTTCCCAATTACTGCCTTTGTCTTTTTTTATTCCGTGTGGGCCATTTGCCATGGAGCTAAGGTAAACATCGTGTCCGCCCCGCTTATGTCTCCTTATTGTTTTTAGTAGTCGTTTATGCCACACATAGCTTCGTCTGTTTCTTGCCCCATCCACCCTCTATCCATCCAAAGTTTATTGATTTGTACAGCCCTCGGCAACGCGAATAGATTCGTAAAGCCACACATGCCCGCCCACTACATGAGATGTTGACTCAGCAGTTAAAAGAGACACACACACGCACATCCAATAGGCTGATGGGTGACTGTTTATGCGCCAACGCCCTTTCTACTATTCAATGTGAATTCCCATTAACTATCACCACCACCAGCACACATTTTGTCTCCCATTCCATTTCTAGACGCCCTCATTGGGCACCGTACACAACGACGACGATTTTGAATACGTTGCTCGGTTCCACTCTGCGGTTGTCCGAAGCCCATTCCACTCTGGCTGATTTGTTTGCCAAACAAATGGTACAGCGTTTGGCCGACATGGACGAAGACGCCGTTCGTCTGCACAAACAGGTGCGTGGTAGGCTCACTCGTCTACGTGGCTCACACTTTCAGGGATGCGTGTGTTTGTGTTGGAGAAGTGTAAATGACAATATTTTGTTGCATTTGTTGACGCTATGTGGCATTTTAACCAATGCAGAATGTGATGTTCTTAGAAAAAACGAAAATGTATGGTACACGGACAGTGGAGATTCAAAGATCCTCACGGAAAACTGTCGTGTTCCCTGTCATAAAGAAAACCTCTGGGTGGGGAAGGTATTGCGGTCTCAGCGAGATGGCTTAAGTGGTTAGAGCGCGAATTTACTGACCGGAGGGTCCGTGGTTCGAACCCGACCTCTGCCTCTTGACTTCCCCTGTCTAGGCTTGAGCAACCTGGCAGTATCCCAGCTCTCGTGCCTCTTCTTGTGGCACGGCAGCTAGACACCGGAAGGGTGCTACAGCTGAACGATTTATTTTTCATTTCTTAGCCCCACATAAACTTGGTCGATCATTCTAGCAGTTCATGAGCAGTATACTAAATCATTGTTGTTCATATCGGCTCGCCAACTTACTGAGTTTGTTCGTTTCGGTCACGTTTGAAGTAACGTTAACCTTGTCTCTGAACCAACGATATTCTGTCGATTCCAGCCTCTATCCGCAGTTTTCTGTGCATTAATACATCTGAGCCCATAGGTAATGTGAGCTGTTCTGCTTCGAAACAAAGCTGTTGCCATAACGACAACAATGTTTTTGTAGATGCAAATTGATGCACGTTTTGGCTGCGACAGCGCGTTTCGCTTTCCAGTCGAGCATTTTTTGGTTCTCTTTGGACTTTCCAGTCGAGCATTTTTTGGTTCTCTTCGTACATTTGGATGAGAATCTTCTTGTTGTGGTGATCATATATCACTTGGATCTTCGTGACAGATAGAGCACTCATAAGCATTGACTTTCGTGTGCTCATCATGGCAAAAAAGTTTTCCGTCTTTGTCCGCACTTCAGCGAAATTCTGGTATAGACGCTACCTCATCCCGAAAAATCAGCCTCGTTAGTCAGAATTTTTGACTTTGGTCCACTTTCACAGCTGAAAGTTTTATGGCTCACCCAATCTTGAATCTTTTCTTTGTCCTGCTTCGTAGGTGTTCACATTTTTCCACGGTTGTTTTCGTTGCTCCTTCTTTTGGTGATATGTTTCCTGTGACCATTCGGATGAGGACAATGCTATAACTTTTCCCCTGCCTAGAAGCATGTTTTTGTCGTCCTCAGCAGCCAGCAATCCATGGTCACAGTGGCAGAACCCGCAGCATTTGCTTTTCGCCACGGAACCTATTTTTCGGACATGGCGGCACAAACATTGCATGCCATGTTCTTCATTTGAACAGCTCCCTTACTTTACTCGCCTTCACTATGAAGGTTCTCTTCTACCAGATCACATGATGATGTCAAATTCAACCTGACAATACTGGAGGCTGGATTTCCACATGATCCGCTCAGCGGTTTGATTGAATATTCAATCATTACATCACGTGTAGTTCCTGACAAATAGATCATGCAACTCGTCCTGGCAATCCAGGGAATGCCTTTAGCATTTAAATTAGTTTTGATCCATTTCGAAGCTGCTATTGTAATTCTGTCGATTTGAGAGACAACTTTCGTGGGCCTTCTGATCTACTAGCCTTAGTATTAGTAAACTAATAATCGTTCGGCAGTAGCACCCTTCAGGTGATTAGCTACAATGACACCCGAAGGAAGCGCGACAACTAAGTCACTGTCAGGTTGCCGAAACCTAGACTGCAGCAGTCGAGATGCCGCAGTTGGGTTCTTGCCACCGATCGGTAGGTTCGCACCTTAACCGCTGATCTATCTCGGGTGTTAGTATCGTACAACTGCTTACGCTTTCCTTCCTTGACCTTGACTGTAGGCGCCGTTCGGTCTTAAAAAGATTCTTGGTTATCGTTCAGCTGTAACACCCTTCTGGTGCCTGGCTGCCATGCCACCCGAAGGTTGCACGAGGGCTGGGATATTTCCAGGTTGCTCAAGCCTGGACAGGGGAAGTCGAGAGGCAGAGGTCGGGTTCGAACCACGGACCTTCCGGTCAGTAAATTCGCGCTCTAACCACTTGGGCCATCTCGCCCCTTCGTTAACCCCTTCCTTTAGTAGTTAGCGAAATTTAGTTGTATTAAAATTTTACGCCTCAACCTGTACACAACTGGTGTATCAAAGTAGCTTGCAACAGCCTAAACTGTTCCGTACATTACCGCATCGTGAGTGCGAGAACATTCTGTGGATCCAATCGATATGTCCAGATTAATCGACTCTGGCTGTCGGTAAACGCGTTTTCTATGAATTCGCGTGCCTTGAATCGCGAGAATTTCCTCCCATGGTGGTTGTTGCTAAATTTATGGGAGCCGATCTTATAGTATGATTTGTCGTCTACGTTACCTGGTATATTATCCACCCGAGCTTACGGGTCACTTGAAGATTCCGCCCAACAAGATGATGGTCCTCCCAGCTCCTTCTAATGTTTCGTCGATGCCCATCACCTCTTTGAAACACACTTCGACTTGCTCAGAGTTGCGTCATTCGTGCAGCGCAACCGATGCGAAACAGATTTTTTGAGAAAAAAAGTCAACATATGAATCTGGTGGTAACTCGATAGCAGGTCGTGTAGGTGTGTTGAAAACGTTCTGCTTTCTGTTGGTTTCACAGTTCATCACTGATGGATCTAAACCTACTATTTTCGGTAGGTTTCTGTCGATTCTTAACACATCACGGATAGAGGACGCGATGAACACTCTTCGCCAGCCTTACGGCGTAGGAGTGTTAACATTGGTTAGCTATCCTCTTGGTTTCGATTCCGTCTTGTTTAGTCTACATGTGTCAACTCCCTGTTGGATGCGCTGCATCCTCAACCCGTGGTAGAAACCGAGACGTATACTTGTCCATCTAACAAAACTCGCTTCACCGTGGCGAAGACTCGTTTCTGAAGTGAAACCTAAAGCTGCTTTTGACTTCCAGCATGCGGCAGAGGTTTTTGTGAAAGGAATTATCATCTTGTGGGGCGAACCGCTTGCCAAATTAGGCTCCGTAAACTGTTCTTGCTAGGAAGCCATACCAATCTTCAGTCACCCGTAGCTGAATGGTAACGTTTCGCTACTATCCTGAAGTTTTCAGGTTTGAGTTGTCAAAACTTGAGCACTTTGATAATAATTTTCAATAAAAGCTCTGATTGTTTCGTCATGCATTGGTTTTGTTCCACACAAAAATATTTTGCACCATTGCATAGATTATCACTAGCGGTCCCGCTGATGACTGCTTGACAAACGCGCACTACATAGGTGAGGTCACACTGTGCATTGTTTGTGGTATGTACAACCGGATCGTCTAAGTTAAACACCATAGTTTGAGCCTTCAATCATTCTGGTGTTTTGTGGTCTCAATTTGTTTCACTTGGATCGTCTGTGCTCAGCTCATAACAGACCGCTGGCGGTCCATTACGTGAGTTCAATGACGTGGCTGTCATTACTAAACTGACCACTGTCGTTTTTCATGCAACATTTTATTGTACAGTGTCGTGAAATGATGTCCTGTTGTCAAGACCGTGTTCTGAGTAACACTGCCAAGCTTCAAGCTGATCTACGAGAATATATGAACAAACAAACAGCCACAATTGAGGCTGGGCGTGTATGCCGACGTTTCGAAGACAAACTAACCGTATCCGACCAGAAAGCTCGCAGTAAGGGCAAAGATCCGACAACCAGTCAGCGGTATTTACGTTCTCAGAAAGAATTTGAGGCTGTGAGTTTCCTCGCTTAAATTTTTGCAGTGTCACTGAAGTGATCACATGTGTATTGTTTGAAACGAGCTGGGAACTGTTTACTTTATAACGTTTATGTATATGCGTTCGGTCATGACCACTTTTTTGTCAGATGCACCCAACGTCCCTCATCCATCAAAGTCACTTTTTTGTGGGGAATGTAGTCAATGCGACACGTATGTGTCTGATAATACTTCCTTCTAGTGTGCGCGGCCGATGTCGCGTTTCATACAAAAGACATTTGTGTATTAGATTCCAAATGGGAAGCCAGCCATTCATTGTTTTATGCTGCGAATTATGAGGCGATTCGTGATCAACAAATGAGAAGGGCCATAATATGGCGCATCGCATCACACACTGAGTCAGTTTTTCTTCCTGAGATGTTTGGTAAATTCAGAGCGCTTTGTGGTCGAGATTGAAGCTTAATAGTTTGTTGCTATTGAGGAGGAATTTAGTAGGTCAGGTAGCGTACATGATCGTTGGTTTGTTTGCTGAGCTGGGGTAATTTGACTGCGAACGTTTCATCATCAATCGAGGTGACATCATCAGTGTGTTGTTGTGGTGCGTAGAGGAGTGTAGCGATGAGTGAGCGCTGAGTAGTGTTATTATACGTGCTGCTAGCCGGGGCTGGCCTTCGATCATGATTGGCTGTTCGGTTGAGCGGTCCTCTTAGTCAATCTGTTATCCGTCGATGACCACGTGACTTCTGAGCTTGGTTTCCCCAATCGAACCGCCCGACCGATCGTGATCTAAGGTCAGTCCTGGCTAGCAGCATTCATAATAACACGCGCGCGACACTGCTTAACGCACAACCACCGAATCATCGCTACGCCCACCAACAGCGCACTGAAATCACCTCGATTGTTGGTGAAACGTTTGTAACTAAATCGTCTAGCTCGGTACTGATCAGCGATCATCATACTACTCGCCATCCATCCTCCCTTTTAAGGTGATTCAATGAGGAGTCCATGTAAACAATCGTGTAAGATGGAATCCAAGAATTTTTCCACTGGAATCTTGGTCGGTGTGTTCCAAGCAAAAAATTTAGTACCGTAATTCGCGGTTGTTGGAGGTTGACGTTTTGCTTTCCTGGTGAAAATCGTGCTATTGTGCTTTATGTCCCCCGGACATCCTTTACGCGAAACGATTTTAGGCAATAGTGGCGCTCCATGCCTCATTTTCAGTCCTTCAAAGAGGGTCAAGGTCAGCATCTTGGTCGTGTGTCAGCCACGAATGCAATTTTCCAGGATCTTCTACGTTGTATCGTATGCAAACAAGTTTGATTTTCTCAAGTGCGATATGAATTATTTACTAATATGCACAAGCGCAACCAACTGACAACTCGTATGCATGTGTGCATCACGAGGACACGACGCTAACTTCAGTTCACCAGTCATCATGTTCATGCTGACAACTCTGTTGCTTTTAGACACGTGAGCACGTGTTTGTTTTAGTTCTTTAGTCACATATTCTGTTTCTGAATACACGCGATCCGTACCACAGTCTCTGGAGAGCACAGTTGTCTGTGTGCTCGATATTTGAGCGGTAGAGTACAATCTTTCTCTCTAGTGGTGCACTACACGTAAGATTTGGTACCCGTTGTCTAGAACTGGTTTTGTTGAGCCTCCATCCCCAACTCAAGCTCTGCTCTGATTTTCAACTGTATTTTTCTGGACACTGGATTGACTGCTCATACGCAATAGTCTATGATGTTTGTCACATGCGTAGGAGCTTGGGCGGAATCTAACGATTGATACTCGAGAAGTTATCAGCATTTCAGACAAGAATCTGTGGGACACATCTTAGTTTTCAACCGTCTTCCAGTTGTCCCATTCTACTCTGTTATCAAACGTGGTAAAACTGCTTTACCCGTGTGACTAATGTTCTCCACCTGCCTTTCAGAAACAACAAGTCTACACGAATGCAACTCTGGCAACTGCGCGAGCCCGGAACGACTACCTCTTGCAGCTGGCTGCAACCAATCACAGCGTTGCCCGGTACTTTACCGAGGAGGCTCCCGATATTATTGATGTAAGTTAAATCCTGTGGGATTTGCGAGGGATAATTCACTAAGAACTTACTCTTTTCCGGAACTTCAGTGTATTTTCCTTGGTTATGTTCTTCTGTCTTTAAAACGTATCCCCCTTGTCGCTTGCAGAATTATACCCATGAAGATGGGATTTGAATTTACCAATTGGACGGTGGTCGAATGGCACCCGCGCTGCCAAACCAAAATAGGCTAACAGTTCAAAGCCAGAGTTATTTTGGTATTTCGTGTTTAGAAAGGGTTTAGAAAGTGGAATGAGACATCGGTTTCAGAGCAGTCGTTGACCGGCTTACAGGACTCAAATTCCGTTATAACACTTGTGGTGAAACGAATGATGCATTAAGTTACTTGCAGAAACGACCGCAGCTCCTTGAAATTAGGGTACAAAACCAAAGAAATTGGCACCATTTTTGAACGACATTCGGTTCATGTTTCTGTGCGAGAGTTGGGGAAGGTTTTGAATAAGCACATCGAAAAAAAATTGGAAACATTTTCAGGCTATATGATGGACATTTGTTCGGACCCAGGTTTTTTTTAGCAAGCCGATACCTTCGCTTAATGTTAGATAGGATGGTTGCACTGCTTCACGTTGAGTATTAGGACATGAAGTACTGGGAGAAGAGACACCTACTACTCGGGGACATATCGGTCCTCCCAATGGTATCCTCTAATGAGTGGCTTTACTCTCAGTTTTCGCCCGTGTTCACCAAAATGGTTAGCTATCAATGATCTTTAAGTGTAAGTAAACAGCAGTAAAAAATGGTTATATATCGTGATAGTATATGGTGTTACTGTTTTGATTGCTTGTCCTGGTATCTGGGCCAGGTTCCGAACTACTTGATCGACCCCTCTCAGTCGGATCTAAACATGCTTGCGTTGCTGCCAGAGTTGACATTTACAGTTGTTGAAAGCTCTTTTCAGTGTGACTATGAATGTTTCCACTCATTTCGTCCTGTTTCTGGTTTCCTGCTGCTTCTCGATCAACATTTGCTGCAAAATGCGATAGCCAAAACTGCTTCCTGTTGATTTTCGCCGGTCATACTGCAGTCTTTACTCGCTCCGCTACCTTCACGTCTATTCGGTTTGTGTTTGTTGGGCTATTTGGCTGAAATAAGGTCACTACAGTGTGTTACGGGTCCATTCGTATTGGGAGAAGCTTCGCATAGGTTGCACTGTAGTTTTCTATGGTTTTGTTTTCCTGTCATCACTCTTCCTTCCTCAGATCGAAGAAAGTCATTCCTTTGATCATGTTCCCGCTGCTTGCCTTGTTTAATACCTGTGTACTAGTTAGCTGTTCTACTGGTTCAAACAGTCAGTCGATTGATTTCCTTGACAGAGCATGCCATTAGTAAGCCTGCTGAGGACTTCACAGATGAGCATCTCTTACTAGACGAGTTCTTTTTGCTCCTCCGTGTTTACGGTTGGCCGTTTAAACGTTATGTTCGGACTGCCTCAACGCGGTACTTTTGTTACTGACTTTATCCAGACAGATGACGCGATTTGGAGTAGCTAGGTAATAATTTCTTGATTGACCATAAAGTATGTAAGCAGGAGCTCCGATTTACTGTTTTTACTGTTCGGTTGTTGGTAAACTATCTCCGCACATGGACATGTTAGCTGTCGCGGTTGATTAATGTCCGGATGAATATAATGCTTAGGTGGACGTCGATTTCCGGAGTAGCCTGGTGTCACTGTGGCGCCATACGAATGGCGAGCTATACTGGGTAGACCAGAATTAAAAGCGGATAAACTGAACAAAGGGAATGGAATGCCACCAACACATCCAACTGATGGTTCGTGACTGAAGCACTTAGCTTGATCAACCGCGCAACGCAAAGGTAGAGTAGCCCGTTTCCGGAAAAGTTCCAAAAACAGTCGGTAGATTTGTTGTTCCTTTAGTCCTTTCTCGATAGAAGGATACACGTGAGTCAAGTTGGCGAAGGTCCGTCCTCAGTCCCATAAAATACTATTTCGCCACTTGTTGTCGCAGTTGGTGCGTGCATGATCTGAAAACCGAATGTTCGAAACCTAACCCTTAGGCAATGCTTAGTTCTCCTTCCACAGTATATCGCATGTGTTTGAATCTGACAAGAAATGCATTCATGTTTCCGCCTCAGTGCTTCGTTTTTTTCAAGCGCTTTGAACTCTATCGAAATGTTTGTTTAGCTTTCTGACCATTTGTCCTTGTCTGAGTACGAACGATCCCAATTATCCATACCTTATCTTGAACCGGCGTAGAATTTCATTCTATAAATGAAAATTTTGGAACGCGACATTTGGCTGACCGTTCCCTGAACTGTAGGAAAGTTTCCACCGAAATAACCCAATAATTGGGATGTAATTAGTGACCAGTCAGTCAGATTACGTTGACTTTAAATCCGTTTGTTTACTTCTGAGCCGCCACAGACGAATACCTATTCTGGATTTTGTATGCTCATAATCCACGATTTGTCGACATTTAGTCAATCGGAAGCCAAGCATTTTTCAAGTGAACTTCAGCAAACAGTGTGTAGTGCATAGCCTTATTTTCGTCGGTGTACACAACGATATCAGTCAAACAGAGAGTAGATTTTATCCCCCCCCCCCGCAAGCTTTCTACTGATTTTGGCCACACGTACAAATAATCTCATGCCACACCGGTCGTCTGATGGTGCCACCAGCTGGGTCGCCTCAATTGCTGTGTACAGCTGGACGAGTAAGCCAAGACAGACTACTGCTGACGCTTCCATCCTTTCATATATTCGTTGTCTCTTCCCCGCCCCATTGCTCGCGGCAACTCCGTAAACCCATCTTAAGGACTGGCGGATCCGTTTGCCCGTCGTTGCCGTTAGCAGCAATATCTATGGCCGACTCGGCCGCCGAGACTTGGAATATGGCAGTAAAGCACCACTGTCTTCATCTGGTTTTGGAATTAATGATGACGATAATAATCATAATGGTTCAAACTACGACATCTCTACTTCCTCTGCATAGACTCGATAAATCTGGCAGTAACTCAGCCTTCGTACTTCTGGGTGGCGCCGAAGGGCGTCGCAGCTAAACCGCAACGACATTATTGTAGTGTTGCGTGAGCTCAATGCGATACCATTCCAGGTGACGCGCATAAATGGGTCGTGTTGTCGGTTCTGTTACTGACATTGGTCGGATCACACTCAGGATGGTTAACGAATGCAGCAATGTAGATTCTGAATTTCAAAGTGTGGTTTTCAGGGGCCGTGAATTCGAGATTCAAAACAGCACCTAAGCGGGTCAGTCACGTTAGTGGGGTAGCTAAAACGGACGAACCCTATTTTATTATCGTTTTAGGACCACACACAGACCCGTAATGCACAGATTGTCACTTGCTAACGGGATTATTCTGATCTTCTTTGGAACCTCTTGTTCCTTTTTAAGCCGTCAGATTCTGCTGACTCAAGCTAAATTTATCGTTTATTATGGTCCACTTCAGCAAGATTCAGTTGAGTCTCCTGCCAAACCAAATTAGTGTACAAATGAGAGTATTTGTCAAAATCTGTCCAATTTGGGTTAGTGTAGAACATAAGTTTAACAGAAACTCTGGAACTTCGCCTAATGAATGAGCCCAAAGAAGGGCGAAACGCGTCCTGGGCTGTCAAGGAGTTTTCGGCAACCTTAGTTTATTACGTCTAGGAAACAACCATGAAAAGCACTTTTTTCCAGTAGCGTTTCGTACAATCCATCTTACTCTGTTTTCGTTTTTCAGTTCATCTACCCATTTTCAGGGATTTCATCAGCTTTCAGCCGAATTCATAATTACCTCTTCAGTCAATTATCGATTTTATCTTTACCTTCTTGACTTCTGGTCGACTTGTCTGCTCGTCCTTCTAGTGTTTGACTCTTATTTGACCCTCCAACCTAGGTTTAGCCATCCTACTGAAAACAGATCTGTGAAAGGCGAAACTGTAACTCACTCTATCACGGGGGTTTGTGTGGAGTTTCTGCTTGTCGATACCCGGTTTTAAGGGGCGGGGGGGTAGTTAAACCGGTGGAATTCTGCTATTCACTTAGCCAGTACACCTCGGGTAGCTTGCTGACATCCTACATTGTTTGTGTGTTGACCTTCCCGTTCTGTTTAGTGCCTGGCCTGCGGGTTTCACAACAGCTTGGCCCGGTCCGCTATGATGCACCTTAGCTGCGAGGAGGCATTGAAGTCCCTACATGGTCACATTGTGGAAATGTTCAACCGTAATATCACTGCACTGGACTGGAGACGGGACAAAGCATGCTTTTTCAAGTACAACGAACATGGATTCACACGACCTGGGGCTTTTGTTTACGTGCCTTGTAAAGAGGACACCGTGAGTTTGTTCGTCGCACGGCTTTGCTGCTGGACGGGTGTCAGTGTTATTGTGTGGTGACACTAGTTCCTTGTTTATACTGTCTGACCACCGCTTGTGAAAGTGTACATGTAGATGCTTGTTGTTTTGCGCTGTTTGTGGAAAACCGATGAGGTGTTTCCACTCTCCCTGTATCCACGTGTATGGCAGGCACGTCTTGCTGTTTTCCAGCCCCATCTTGATTAGACGCGCCATTCGTACGCTCTGTCAAGGTTTTAGCGTTTTGCTTTTGCGTTTTTCTTTACTGAGTCCATTTTAGTGCATATCATTTTATCTAAATTTAGTCGGTCTAGTCTGTGTGGGTATGACCGCTTTGTCTGCCTTAAATGGCCGAATGAGTGCCGTTCTGTATTCCCGAATAGTACCGCATCACGGCCTATGGTGATAGCTACCCCACACTCTTCGGTGGACAACACGAGGTAGACTCACTTGCAATTGAAATTGGCGTTAATGAGGGCCTCAACTGAATCTCTCGCTGTCCTTCAGCTAGATGTACCACACAAATCCACCTCTCGTTCCATTTGCCACGATTTTTGAGATATCACGGTGGATTTTATTAGCATAACCTATTGCTCACGAAGTTGTTAAAAACTCTATGACAGCCTATCGCTGGTCTCGTGCTTCTTGTGGCTCAAACGAAGAAGAAAGATCCAACTGAGTTCCTCGTGAATATCGGTGTAATGTGCAGATTAGTGTATTTCGGCTCGAATAGAAAGTATAAGGGTGTAAAAAAAACCTTGAGGAATATTTGGTCACATTATGCACACTTATGAGCCGATAATCCATCTCGAGTGGCATTCTCCTCATGCGCTGCTGACTCTGACGTGTGTGCCACAAATCGCTTCCAACCATTACACGATCCTCTGTCCCAACCTATGTTGCATGGGAGAATGAGTCAGGATGTAAACAAAGAAGTTTAGTGTCTTGTGACGGAACAAAGAATCTGTGAAACACGACACCTTTTGCGCAGCACTGTGAAACGGAAGGTCATGACTCGAGGTTAACTTCGAAGTTTAACTGGACGGCGCTTGCTGCAGTCCACAAATGCATCCAATCACATTGATCAATTCGTTCCCGAGTTTCTGATATCGGATCTGGGGTCCAGTTTTGTTTCGACTCTGCAGTGTAATAAATACGTCCCATAGTTTACATAATGTTCTCTGTGCGTCAGTCTGTATTAGAACATTTTTTCCTAGCCTTATAATGGAGGGTGGCATCCGAGAGTTCATCAGATCATAAGATGATGAAGAAACACCTAAAGTGCTACGCATAGACAGTGTTGCTCACATTTAAGAAATGAATAGCATCGTTGCATTTGAAACACCGCTCTGAATGCGCACTGATCCTTATCTACCGTTTGAACGAAAAATTAGGACCCTTAACTTCAATACCGTGTCCCACTTTGGTAAATTGGTAAATTTGTGTCTCATAAAACTGAGCGAAACCGTGGTTGTTGGAAGCCCGTTCTTGAAAAACCTTTTCTGCGTGACACACTGAACTGCGCGCCTGATTTTCCTTCCTTAAGTTCAATGGTTCATATGGGCTGCACAGTGACCAGAATTTCACATTTGGAGAGCCAAATATCTCTGAATTGCCTGCTGTTGAACTTTAATCTTTTGTCCGCATTGCTAATCGGTTACGTGCTGTTACCTTCTTGCGGCATACGCATAAACCTCTCCTGTTGATAGGAATCTCAAATTCGAGCCGATGGAGTTTTGCGTGAAGAACTGGAAACAGCGGCGGACCAGCTGTCTGCGGAGATCGATAAACTTAGGGCCTCTACGGAAGAAACATGGAAGACCCTGGAACATGTGAGTCTTTGCTGATAATACTGTATTGATGAATGAAACTCATCACACACGGTTGCCTTTCCCAGCCCCCAAAAAATCAAAATTTGTATGCAATAACCGTAATTCTTGTCCCTCCAGCTTAGTTTGTTTCGTTTGGTCGTAGGGCCGATTCGCCGGTTGCT
This sequence comes from Opisthorchis viverrini, assembly GCF_000715545.1. Classification (NCBI taxonomy): domain Eukaryota; kingdom Metazoa; phylum Platyhelminthes; class Trematoda; order Opisthorchiida; family Opisthorchiidae; genus Opisthorchis; species Opisthorchis viverrini. Next base: position 91,982 of record NW_008751663.1, read on the forward strand.
TTCATACGTTCAGTTGTAACACCCTTCCGGTGCTTAGCTGCCATGCCACTCGAAGGAGGAACGAGGGTTGGGATGATGCCAGGTTGCCCAAGCCTAGACAGGAGAAGTCGAGAAGCAGAGGTAGAGTGAAATTGTTTGTCGTAACTGTCGCTGTCTTCCAGACCCCATATGCTTCATTTTGAACCGTCCAGCTCCACTGCAAATATCCACTTTATGTCTACCCGCTTTTGATTTCCTGCGTGCTGCATCAGCATGTTCAACGTGCTTTGGTGCTCTCCGAAAGCAATTTCGCCCAAATCCGCTATTGTATTTTGAAGTTGTTTCTCCAAAACTAATGTTCATTTTTCACGCTGAATAATTGTGAACCAGAACGAATGTGTTGAAGAGAACCAAGGGGAGCGTCATGAAGCAGTCAGTTTTCACTTACCCGCTGTGTTGTGTGCGGCAAATCAGACGACCTGTCTGATGGCACCTTGTGGCGATCATTGTCGAATGAGGCTATGTGTAGCTAGGCGACTCCAGCCCTTACGTGGGTTGGCATGCTGCCAAGGCATCCAGACCTAAACAGGAGTAAAATTAGGAACTACAACCAAAGGCCTTGGGGCTTCAGCCCCAATCACAAGGCAGTGGTTGTTGGCATAAGATCACCAAACCAGTACACATTTTTAAAGAGGAACTCCCTATACATGTTCCTATCCCCAACCCGGGGGACTAGGAGACCATATGCGTCAGAGCTCCACTCACTGACCAACCTGGTGTGAATTGCTTTGAAATTGTCACATGTACACCCTCCAGTCTGACTCAATAGTTTGTGGGGTATGCACCCCCTATCACACTTTGATAATTCCTACCGAGAAATCCGTGAAAGCGCTGGCTAACTTGGTAATCAACCTATGTTCATAAGTTACTGAACAGACATTAATAAATTCAAGTCCAGCAGTCGAAATGGGGGTCGAATGAACGCCCGCACTTGGTGTGATGGACTAATTTGACGCTTTGAAAGGCAATTAATTGCCGCGAGTTGACAATCCATTGGTTGGGTATATTCACATCGTATTCAGTGTGAACGAAATTAATGAATCGAGAGGTGTGTGTGTGACCTTTCGGTGGCACTCGGAAGCAAGGCACGAGTCTAATTTCGTTGATGTTAGGCTAGATTCGATAAGGTTACTGTACTCAGGTTGCACTCATGAATTCAGCCCCTCTGACTGCTCAGATTTTCGGCTTAGTATATTATATACCGTTCAGTTGTAGCACTCTTTCGGTGTCTAGCTGCCATGCCACACGAAGGAGGCACTAGGGCTGGGATACTGCCAGATCGCCCAAACCTGGAAGTCGAGTAGCAGAGGTCGGGTTCGAACCACGGACCTTCCGGTCAGTGAATTCGCGCTCTAACCACTTGATCCATCTCGCCCCAGCTTAGTATATTAATCGACTAGACAAAAGTAAGTAGTTGTATGCGTCAACATCGAAGCTAACTAAAAATATGCTGGCCACCGAATCAGGTGGCCCTGTCTCCAGACCGAACTATCCACCAACACTCGTTACCCTTAGGATGGTCTTCACAACCGGAAAGTCGTTCCGAAACGCTGTAGTTCCGTGGTAGTTACCACTAGAACTACTTTCTCCTCAAGGTCATTCTCAACATATGCCACCGATTGTATAGGTCTCTGAACACGAGTTACTCACCTTTTAAAAAGCTCATTTCTGGAACTCTTGTGCGTCAGTATGTACCTACCTCGCTGAGGGATATCCGTGGTTAGGCGATTTGGTATCATAGGTGACCCATACCACAACTTCCCATGAACAGCGAACAAACTACAAGTTCACACATATCGTGACTAATTTCTTTCCAAAAGTGGATATCTTATTCTATCTTAACGCCCAAACACCTTTTGTCACATTCATCCATACTCGTGCAGACATCCTATTACGACAGGTGTCATGTCGCTCTGAGAATGGTTTGAGATTGCGCGGTCGAACCGTTAAGGTTATCGACGTTCAAATAGTTAGGGTAGGGGTTAGACATGTAGGTAGCGTTTCCCAATTACGGAAATGGTTATTTGGCCAAGCGCCCATACCTGCAGGATGCATCAATGGTATGAAGTCTTGAAGAACCTACGTTCCGCAGCCCTAGGTCGAAGATGCGCAGACGGTCTCACTGAATGAGTCAGTCTTTGGACACAATCTGGTCTCATTCTCTCTCTAGGGAATCTTCACGAGCTGAATGAAATCGTATGTTGCTTTCTGTGTTGTGTTTTTGCAAGTCCCTTGGTGTTTGGTCACAGATTTGTTCTTTCCATTCGTCCCATACTCTACGATTAGAAAGAATTTGGTGGCCTACCCAGTTTACGTACTTTACGACATTTCCTTATGGCTTCCGTTCGATGTCTCTGTGGTTAGAGCGTGAGTTTACCGACCGGAAGGTCAGTGGGTCGAACCCGACCTCTGTTTCTCGACTTCCCGTGTCTAGGCTTGGGTAACCTGTAAGTATCCCAGCCCTCTTGCTTCGTTCTGGTGGTATAGCAGTTAGGCGTCGAAAGAGTGCTACAGCTGAAGGTTCTCTCGCTATCTCAACTAACTTTGTACCTAATTTGTGTGGTGTCTACTTCACGTAAAGTGTTTCGTCCTGCTGCTGTTAATGCCGAATCGGGCAAGTTTCTCTTCGTTGGTCATCCAGCCGGAAACGGTACTTAGCTATCTCGTGTTATCAACCATAAAAATAACGATTCAGAAGTATGTGTGTAATGATCATTGACTACTGTTACTCCAGTTGTATCACTTGCAAGAAAACCCCATTATTTATTCTGATCGATCATCTTTCAGACGAAAGTAACATACTAAATCTCTTCCTAATGACGCCACTGACGTAATTTCGCACGTTATGTTCCAGGTTGAGAAGAGTCTTCTCGAACTAATCAACCAGAAGGACTGTGATGTTTCTCAGCTATTCGTTTCCGAACACCCTCGTCGACGAAGATCAGTCGGTGCCTCCTCAATCACAAATGGCTCGAGTGCTGCAGGTGGCAGTAGTGGTCTGGGAAGCAGTTTAGGCACAATCGTTTCCAACTCTTCCACTTCCTCTTCCCCCGTAACCGCCCGAGGTCCCAGTCCCATATCAGGTGGCAAGTTGCAGGATCAGTCTTCAGGTGGGCGTAGTCAGACTCCCAGCAGTCCGGCTGCCCAATCTTCCGGTGAAAATCCTTCTGGTATGTATCTGGCATTACGATCGGCCTATCGCGAAGCTCGCATAGAACAGGAGAAGTTCTATCTGGAGGTGAGCGCTCATTACTTCCCGGGTTTTTTATTTTCTGCTCATTCACCAGCATCTCACATCCGAGTGTTTCCTCATCAATGAGTGTTTTTTTGTTGACTGTTCGTACATTACTAAGAACAGTCTCACATGAGACTTTCGCGATTTGAACTACACTCTTGCTCGAATCAAAGTATATAGCATAGCACAACACTGTTTGCGATCCTGTTTTTCTCACCTTCGGTCCTTTGCTAAGACAAGCCACACACTCTCTTGTTGCCTTGCAGATGCAGAATTCAATAGAATGTCTGTCTCTTTTATCTATAGGGTTTCTTACATTCTAGGTTGGTTTTGCTGATCAACCATGTTTCACTTATAACCTTTCTTCCATTCTCATCCAACTTTAGCGCTTCGCGTTTTACACACAAGAGGTACATCGATGTCAAGTTTTGCAGGTTCGGCTGGCCGAAATCCGCCGTGCTTTAGCCGCAACTCAGCCTGCCTCACATTCATCTCCAGAGAACGCCGTTACTATGCGCCCAATCAGCAACGTTCCATACCGGTATGCTGTTCCTGTTCTTCCGACAGCAAGCACTGGTCTACCCGCTTCCAAGGGTCGCCCTCAGACAGATGAGACATCTGAGGTGTCTTTTGACCTTGCACAGTCACCTCCTCCCCCACCTCCCGCGCCACAATCCGAGTCAGCGTGCCGTCTGATGCGGAGCAAGGTCAATCTGAAAGATAGGTCTCTGGTCCAGGTCTGCAATCCGGAACCAGTGACACAATCTACTCTGGTCCAAAAACCACATAAGACCCGCCGTGTGCTCCAAGTTCCTAATGTAGGCAAACCGAAGCTGTTTGGTGGTACGATTGACGAGTATGTGGAGGCCACAAAACAACCGATCCCATGTATTCTGCTCTCTTGCACTCGGGCAATTGTTCAGTTCGGTGCGTTCCCATACTACAATTTGTTTTTTCGTTAGTTCCGAGAATTTGGTTTGCAGTAATTATTTGTCCCTCAGTCAAACCACACTTTCCTGTGCTAGAATTGTTACGTATAGATTTGAATGTGACAATTTTCCGGTACGAATTTACGGTTTCCACTTGTTAAGTGGTCCCTCAGTATTATCGATCTTCACAAGGCACCTGGGGGGCGAGATGGCCCAAGTGGTTAGAGCGCGAATTTACTGACCGGAAGGTCCGTGGTTGAAATCCGACTTCCGCCTCTCGACTTCCCCTGTCCAGGCTTGAGCAACCTGGAAGTATCCCAGCCCTCGTGCAACCTTCGGGTGGCATGGCAGCTAGGCACCGGAAGGGTGCTACAGCTGAACGCGTACAAGGCACCTGATAATCAACCCGAATTTAATCCGATGTTGATCGTAAAAAAGCGGTCAGATTATTGTGTAGGGACCAATCAGTGAGCATCCAACCAGGCATTACTTTATTGGTGAATTACCCGGAAAGACACACGATCTATAATTGCAAAGTGGCCTCATCCAAACTAATGTACTGAGCTGGCTCCTTTGCGCAACCCTTATGGTAGATAAATACATGGGTTACCAACCCACTGCACAAAGTCCGAACAGTAACTTTCATGTAAAATCATGGCGTGATCTACTTTAAAATATTGTATAATTAGTCTAGTTTTAATGTACTATTAAGCCGATAGCAAATTAGGTGCCACATAACAGACGCTTACTTTAGTTTACGCTCGTAACAAGAAAAAGTTACGGAATCAAGTGTGATACAGTTCAGTGTTCCTGTGAATTACCAGCCCGTCGGACAAATTTCACTGTACGATCATGAATGGCACTACTTAGATAACTTGATTACAGCCAACATCAGTAGCGAAGGATTGCTACAATATTTGTGGATCAATTTTGTTAGGATGCTATTAGTGGTCGCGTATGTTGAATGCGCCTTATATGATTAATTTCTGCTGTCACGAAGAGACTGGACCTTACAGTGATGTGACAGTTTGTGTTTCTCCGTGACCCATTGACCTATACTGGGGTATGTTCGTGCGACACTTGCAGTCCCTCATAACACCTTGGTCGGTAGTGAGAGGTCTGACCAACACAATCTCCTGGTTCTCCAAGTTGGGGGTGGAACGTGTGTAGCGATTCGCTGTTCAAAAGTTGTGAAAGGAAGAAGGCCTTCGCTGCTGAGTTACCTACTCGGAAATGCCAACTGACCGGTTACAGACCATTGAACAGGGAAGCAAAACTCTAATCTGCATTTTAGTTACATTCTCTTTCACATACTTATTCCCCCACCGCAATAGTAGCTCTCTCTCTGTAGGCCCATTAGTTAGGACTGGTGTCCCCGTTCGTATTACATCAGTTTTTACTGTAATATTTGCGCTTCAGCCGGAGCCGACAGCCTCGGACATACTGATGTAAATTTCTAAACTCCGACACTCAGTCTCTTTGCCCACTCTTAATGTTCGCCCTCTGAAGCAATCAAGGTGCTCTTGCTCTCATACTTAAATAACTTCATACTGATGTGTGTTGCGTATGAGAAGCAAGAACTCAAGATGCAAGCACAATAGCTTAGCTAACCGCCCCATCGTTCTCCACTCGCTTCTGGCTGCTCACGTCCGCTGCAGCAGCATATGCAAGGATTTGTGTTGCCTTAAGTCACTAGACTAAGGATATTTGTTAGATTGAATACCCGTTAATAGTCGTCAATGTGCGGTTCGTCTGGCAATGTCCGCGAACGTTTTCCACTAGCGGGAAGTTGATGGCTGTCTGTTTGTCCCATCTGCTTAGGCCCCAACCGACCATACCTCTGATACGTTTTATGATGTCTTGTGAGCGAAACAGTGGAGGATCAAAGTGGCACGATTATCTTCTGTGAAGAACGCCTTGACTGCTGGACGGAGTACCTCGAGCCACGAATCTCGCAACCAACCGCTGTCACTCATTTGGATCTTACAGCTGAAGTAGAATTCTGAACGGTAGACTTGGAACCTCGTATGGCTTCAGAGTTTTATGGCAACATGTATATCGGTCTCCTGATCCGGATACCCTCCAACCTGCATTGTTCAATTATGGGGGTGAAGTCCTTAATCAGCGATCGTCTGATCTATTAGCCTGCATTGTGTTGCCTTAAGTCACTAGACTAAGGATATTTGTTAGATTGAATACCCGTTAATAGTCGTCAATGTGCGGTTCGTCTGGCAATGTCCGCGAACGTTTTCCACTAGCGGGAAGTTGATGGCTGTCTGTTTGTCCCATCTGCTTAGGCCCCAACCGACCATACCTCTGATACGTTTTATGATGTCTTGTGAGCGAAACAGTGGAGGATCAAAGTGGCACGATTATCTTCTGTGAAGAACGCCTTGACTGCTGGACGGAGTACCTCGAGCCACGAATCTCGCAACCAACCGCTGTCACTCATTTGGATCTTACAGCGGAAGTAGACTCCTGAACGGTGGACTTGAAACCCCATACGGATACCCTCCAACCCGCATTGTTCAAGTATAGAGCTGAAGTTCTTAATCAGCGATTGTCTAATCTATTAGCCTGCATCCGGGGAAAAACTGATCCTGACAACTGGGGAGAACCGGCGACAGTGCCTTTTTTAAAGGGGGCTCGTAGTGAGCGCGGTAATCACAGGGGGATCAGATTGAATCCAGTCGTAACGAGACTGTTGGCGTCACTTCTTCGTCGCTTTATGGTGGCTAGTGAAACACTGACTCGTGAAGGGAAGAATCTTTCGTACACAAAGTGCTGTCCCTCAGAGGTGCCTACTCTCTCTATTCCTATTTAATTTCATAGTCGATGGGATAAGGAGACGAACGGTGGAAGATCTTCTAAATCCTTGTGTTCCACTGGCTGCTTTGTTGATCTGGAATATGAAGACGATATCGTTCTCGTCTTCGAAGAGGAAAGAAGGCCCAGATGTTTTTGGATGAACAGACCAATGTCATCGCGTCCTTTGGTATTCGCTTTGTATACACAAAGTGTGATTTTGCTTCTGAACTTGCAGGCGCTGAACACCCCACTACCAATCCAAGGAAATGCACTTGAAGTTGGGAAGCGTTCAATACAACTTGAAAGTTGTATTAGTTACATTTTAGTGTGACAGTTAGGTTAATGCACGAACCTGCAAAGCTCGGGTCCTGTTTGCTAATTTAAGACATGTATGGCGTCAAAGTTGTATATCCCTGAATCTCAAGGACGTATGTATCAGGGTACGAGCTGTTTTGCTGTATGGCTGTGAGACTTGGCCTGTTCGAACAGTGGGGCTGAGACATATTCAGGTCTTCGCCAAGTGTTGTCTCAGAACCATAGCACCTGTAGGCTGGTGTCGGCGAATCCGCTGCGATACAATTAGAAAGCGAGTGCAACTAGACCTTCAGTCGAAGAATATGTCCAGCACCAGAAGCTTCATCTGTTAGGCCATGTATTGCATATAGCGAACAACTGTTTCGTGAGGAAAATGCTGTTTTTCGTACCCAATTCAGAGTGATTGAGGCTAAGCTTTGACCTGATGGAGGAGCGTGACGGAGATTACGGAAAATTTGGGTATTGTTGGCGCAAATCGCCTTCCAGGATGAGGACCACGTGATCTGCACTGCGCCTGGTTGGAGACGCTGCAAGATACGACTGCTACTCGATGTAAATGACATTCTAGTTTTCACTTTCTATCCAGATTGCCTGAGTGAATTTCTGGATTTGTGGACGCGTCAGACGGATTTTGGTAGGCTAGTACTAAGTCTCTTCTCCATCCACTTTTATTCTTTTCTTCACAATAGGGCTTTCAAACAAATACTGGTTGTACGTCAGCGAAGCATCAGTATTGAAGACCACTGTCATGATGTCGATGCTGTTGATGATGATGCGTAATTTCTGAAAATGTGGAATGTAGCTGCTTCGCACCATCTTGACCTTTTCCTTAGATGTGCTTAAGCAACTGACAACAAACGATGATTGCCTTTTACCTACAGTCAGACGGGAACTGCTGGTTCCCGTTCATCAGTCTTCATTTTCACCCTAGATCGTGCATGAACAACAGAGTTTATTTCTGATGCCAGAACACGTATGCATCAGCTGACCAATCAGTCAATTTTGAATACATTCATCCCATTTGCAGGCATGCACCAGCAGGGTATCTTTCGCGTTTCTGCAAGCCAAACGGAGATCAACGAATTCAAAGCAGCCTTCGAAGAGGGCTTCGATCCTTTGGTCGATGCTCGTGAAGCCAGAGACATCAATTCTGCCGCTGGACTGTTGAAACTGTACTTCCGTGAACTCGGCGAACCGCCTTTCCCTCATTCCATCTTCAAAAATCTCATTGAGTGTACGAACAAACGTAAGTATGCTTAAATGTTGCCCTCCCTTGTTATTGGAATCGGAATTTGCTAAGCTGACACCCAAGCAACAGCTGGATGCATTTGTCAGTGGAGCGTTACTTTCACAACTGTTCTACCTGTGGTTTGGATTTTCGAAACTATGACTGCTTGCCAGTATTCGTTTTCCCCCGCACTTTGCGTGTTCGAGTTAAATTAGTGTTACAATGTTATAGTTATGTTACCTACACATCGATTTCGATTCCTGATGCAGTTTAACTATGCACTTGTTCAACAAGCAAGCAGGCGCGGAAGTAAGATAAGATAAAAAAAAGACAGAAATCTGCCGCGCTTTATCTCAGCTGTAAGGCCTGTGTTTGTTCTGTCGAAATTGTCTCCAGTGCTGGAGTTCTAACTTTTTCGAGAATCTGGCATATTTTAATCTTTTTTTTACGTCCAACACGCTGGGATACTTCGATCGCAGCGAATCGTACTGGATTCGTTTGCGGTCGAAAATATAACCTTGCTACCTTGTCTGTCATCACGTGACATGGTCTGTCGCGAAACGTCTCTCATTCACCGACAGCTGTTGGGCTTGGATTAGTTTAATGCGTGGCACGTGAGTGGTTACGGGAGGTTTATGGAAATTGCTTGCGTCCACATCCAAGGACGACTCTATTCGTTAGAAGATGCACATGGGCCATGAACTACTGGTATGCAAATGCCGGTGGTTTGAATGTCCGTGTGCAAATTTGAGTCCCTGCTTTGCTCTGAGCTTCACATGAACCGTTTCACTCAGTGCTTGCTTCTGTCTTGTCACGGCAAACAAAATATTTTTTCCAAATTATACATCCTATTTCACGCCGTCACAGGTCCACTAATGGATCGTTATAGTCCAGGTTACCGTGCCTTCTTGCTGTCCAACTGTACTTTTCCACTTAAGGTCGCTATGAAAGGCAGAAAACCAGTACAATGTAGAACAAAATGTATCCACCAAATCTATTGAACACGGTAGTTGTAAAACTGATGAGAAAGCCCAGACAGATCTTGTACTGGATTATTGTCCTATGGTTACACTGAAAACGTGTCTTTTTGAACAGTCATCCCTGAGTCCTCCGTATGTTGTAGTCCATCATGATTACTCTTTTCAGTGTGACTTGTGTGGCCGAGCTAATATTACATAGACTGAACATTCCTCTATAAATTGCTGTGATTCCGACCTTCATCATCACCGGGATCAGTGTTCAACACCGATGCTTCATTGACGTACAACCATGATTTATTTGAAAGCCTTATGGTGAACAAAAGAATAAAAGTGGATGGAGAAGAGACTTAGTGCTAGCCTACCAAACTCAGTCTGACGCGTCCACAAATCCAGACATTCACTCAGGCAGTCTGGATAGAAACTGACAAGAACGCCACTGACATCGATTAGCAGCCATATCTTGTAGTGTCTCCAACTAGGCACAGTGAAGACCACGCGGTCCCCATCCTGGAAGGTGAGTAGCACAGACAGCACCCAAGCGTTTCGTAATCTCCTTCATACCCCTCCGCCAGGTCAAGGGGTGGCCACCTCTCTGCTTCCGCCACTCTGAGTTGGGCATGGGAAACAGCACTCTCCTTGGCAAACGATGGTTCGGCATACACAACACATCCCAACAAGCTCAGCTTCTGGTGTTGTCCACATTCTTCAGTGGAATTACCATTGCATAACGGAAGACTAGTTTTCTGATTGCATGGTTACGGATTCGCCGAGAACATCTCACACGAGCTATAGTTCCGAGCACCTGAAAATGTCTCAGTTTCGCTGCTCGATCACACCAGGTCTCACAGCCATACACACACTATTACCCTTCGTACTAGTTTTTTCCGTTTTGTCTTACCACAACAATGGATGAGAAATATTGAACACTAATCTGTGTAACCAAATACAGTGCCGCCCTTCAAGGGAGTGTCCATCGAAGATAATTTGCTGTCGTGAACAGGATGAAATAATCCAGCGTCAATTGTCGCACTGTGGGAGTAAGGCTGTCTTTCAACTGCACACCCGAGAGCACTGCATCCCGTTTATCTATGCTAAAGAGCACTACAGGATTAGCTTCTCAATTCCGGTGACGATAGCCATTGATATGGACACCAGTAATGCCATTTCTGCCATTGCATGTGTTCAGGGGCGACTTTTTGGATGAGGCTTCCATGGAACAACTATTGACGACATCAGTCGTATACCTCGTGAAACTGTTGTTGCAAGTCACTTATACAGGCACACAGGTGCATCATGTTGTAATGACCAAACTACGCCGCATTTCTCGTACGGTTGAGAACCTGATCTGAGCCGACGACCCGTTTGGCTCAAACAGCCTTGGGACACCGTCCCAAGCTGCACGACATGCTGCTTTCTCCAGGCGCGTAATACGTACGACTCTGTGGAAGAATACATCGGTGTTATGTTTGTAGGTTCTTGAAACGACAAGCTTTGAGTCTCAGCACAACAGCTTCTATCTTGTGATCAACTGCGATGTGTTAACCAGAACGTTTGGAGTTTCGGTTGGAATTGTGTACACTATACAACGTCTCATCCTGGCTGAGGATCAAGGGAAGTACGCATTTCATGACACTGGAGAGCTTTGGAACATGCGGCATTCGATTGTGTAATTTGGCCACAATTGACTGACCCGTGTGATAAAATCGCATTTGGATAGGGTAAGTAAGGAGCGTCCCTAAACGGTAGCATGAAATTATGACGAAGAGCTTTGGAACATGCGGCATTCGATTGTGTAATTTGGCCACAATCGACTGACCCGTGTGATAAACTCGCATTCGGATAGGGTAAGTAAGAGGCGTCCCTAAACGGCAGCATGAAATTATGATTGAAACTTCAAGGCCTCCTCGGTGCTTGCAAACTATAGGTAATTCGCTCAGAAGAGGAAAGACCCCACTAGTCGCACGGGGATTTGAAGAAGTCGTTGGTGTCCCAGTCAAAACCGGATTACTTAAGGTGTACTGTGTAACTGAAGGATGCTGGTGCTGTATCCTGTTCAAGTACAGTGGTGTGCACTGCTCATCAGACATTGTTGTCAAATGGTACGGAGTAGAGCCGCGCCGGTATGAATATCCCTTAGGATTAGCGCACTGCCAATGATTCTCAACAAAATGAAGCAGCCGCATGGTGCTTCTCTTCCACTGAGAATAGACTGACTTCACCAGAAGTTTAAATATGGCCACAAAACCCCCGCATGTGTGAAAGCTACTCCAAAATTTGCAAAGATCGATGCCACTTTGATACAAGAAACGTTTGTACTGCCTTACTCAAATCGGTGAAACCATCCTCACTGACATTTAGCTTATCAGAATATTGCTAGCTTATCGTACCAACTGAAACATGAAGCAGACTGGTTCAGCACATTCAGTTAAACAAAAACATCACAACAGAGAGATTCAGTTGGTCCTCCTATGAGAACCGAATTCGTATGCAAATGAGTGTATTTCTCTAAGGGGTAATTGGAGTTCATGAATTAAGACGAAAGAAGCCTTTAGTGGATTAAAATTTGTGGGTACGAAAAGTGATCCAGCAGCACTTTTGGCTACGTTACTCGGTTGTATCGCTGAAGGTGTCTACTAGGTCGGTGGAGGGCATACACCAACAGGGATAAGTTCCGTTGTTGTGCTTTTCATCCTTCGCCCCCGAGACTTTGCTTTGTCCGTGCTACACAGTCACAGCGGGCTACAACAAACGGGGTACAACAAGGCAATCGATCACTTGTCTTGCGGAGAATGTGTCCGAGCCAGCCAAGTTTGTCCGATCTTATCAGATGAAGTAGATAAGCATCCGACAACGACTTCAGTACTGTTGACAAAGTGTTCCCCCGACATGTGTACAATGTCTCGAAGACGCTGATAGTCAAAGGCCAACCGTCGCCTTCTATCTTCAACGCTCACTGACCAAGTTCCACAGTCATAAAGCAATGCTAAATGTACTTCAACTTTGAATACTCCGTTCTTCAAATCCTTTGAAATCCCCAACGATCATCCCGTTAGCAATGCTGCCACCGGAAGTGGCGCAACTACCCAGATAAGTGAACTTGGTAATGTTTTGAAAAATTGGTAGCTCGGGTGAGTTTAGTAGTTGCTGATCAGGTGACTGTTGATCTGTCCGCCAAGCTTGGCAGTTGGCTTGCAAACGTTTCGTCACCCTACGAGGAGACATCATCAGTGTGCAAACCAATTACCAAGCTCGGTGAACAGATCAACAGCCACCTGATCGACAATCAATGGGTTAACTTACCAATGACGCCTGCTACTCCGGATGCGTCAATTAGTGTAATATGTGATCACATTTTAAGGTATTTTTGCACTGTGAGAGTGCAAATACATCTATGTACACGTGGCGACAGGTGTGTCGTTATGATTTGCTTTTCGTGGGATCCGATCCGAGTAGCGCGACTTGATTCGCGTGCTGTTTGTCGTTTGAGGAAGTAAACATTGCAAAACCTTCCTGGAGTATGTAGTTGAACAAAAAAAACGATGAGCGCCATTCATGATGAAATTTAAATTTTCACCGTAAACCCTCGCATGCTCATGTTTGTTGGACTGTGGAGAAGTTGCGAAGTTTGACCTTGAGATATCCTCAAACTAAAGGTAGCATCGCAAACTTCTACAACCTACCGATTCGAATACATGTGCAGGTATGAGAAAACGATCATTATTGGCTTTTCGTACGTATGGTCTTGTTGTGTGAGCGTTGTTGGAGAGTAACGGACGCATCCATCAGCTGGATGAAACTCGTTGTTGCTTCTCACGAGCCCTGGTGGACCTACACGTGATGTAACCTTTTGGCGCTGGCTTGACCATGTGCTCCATATGCTAGCTGACCGACTTCCTCAAAGAGTTCTTTTCGTAGCCCAATGGATGGTTGAAACGAGGCAGGGGAGGTTAAGTAGTGACTTGGTAGCGATTACCAGCAACACATGCACAGTCAGAGACTTTGTCAGTTGATTCAGTCGGGCGTTCGGCAGTGCGTATGCATCCAGGCTCCATTCCTTTCAAAGCATAGCTCCCCCCGATGAAAATCAAGCAAGTACGCGGTCTTTTTACAACTGAAGATTCTGATGATGATGGCGGTTCTGATCTTCATTAATTCTTATGGTTTTCGAGTTTATATCGCCAGTCAGGATCGAGGTGTCGTTGTACTTTGCCATCTGAAGCAGTCTTGAATGCTTTCATTAAAGTCAACATTTGAGCATCCCATTAACGCATTTCATTTTGACGTACGCAGGCAATGAATAATTGCCTCGTATTTGGTATGTGGTTACCGATTCTGACAGACCTGGTTTGACTGCGTCTGGCCGATTGTTTAGGGAAATTCATTGAAGCAAAAAGTTTAACCTCTCTAAACTGAGGTCGTAGGACTTTGTTACCGGTTGGCCAGAAGCCCTTAGAGTAAATCCTTGGCTCTAGCTGTGTTGAAGTGAAGCCATTTGTAGGTTCCCCGGAGGCAGCATACGTCCGTATTCAGGAAGAAAAATGTATAAACAGTAGGAAGAAAGTGCGGGTGTCGAATACTCATACATGAGAGAGATTTCCTGGAGTTGGTAGCGGATCTTTACTTATCATTTTGTTGGATAGAGAGCTAGTGGTTGTTACGGAATTGGTAAAGTTAGGCACCAAAATGATCGCTCTAGGAACAGATGGGTGAAAGGTACAGTCGCTTGATCCCCTGCTGTATGGGCGGATGTCTCTTCCCGTTTGACAAGGCCAAAGAAAGGAGCCTTCCTGAGGTATTCATCCTTGAGCCTTTGACTCACCCACAGGATAGTGCAATTTTGTAGAGTTTTGTTCCTGAACCCTGCCAATGATGGGTGTTGCACCATCATCGCAGAAGAAGGCAGTACAAGCTCCATGGATTTCGAGCTGAATCTGTTTCTATTTTCTTCGAACATCTCAGTGTGATGTAGGGAGTGACAGCTTCCTGATCCCGGTTGCGCTATGGCTGTGTGTAGGCCTCTCAACAGTGGAAACCATCCTATCTGACTGATACTCGTAGGCTATACATAAAGTACGTTCATTTTGCGCAACATTGCACTCGCTTATCAGCTTTCTTATCCTCTCAAGTTTGCCTTCTTAATCCTTGTCTACGATCAGAATCCGATATGGATGAAACTGCCCGTCGTCTGCGCCAAGTGGTTATCCAAGGTCTGAGTCGCCCGGTGTTTATCGTCATGCGTTTCCTTTTTGCTTTCCTCAAACAGTAAGTCAACCATTTTACATGTTTTATTCTAAGCAACTCTGTTAATTTTTACAAAACCAAAGGCGAATAATTTCGCTGTAGGAAAACCCCATCGGAAAAACTTTGTCGCCCCGTCTTTTATGCGTCTTCCCTGGCAAGTCTCACCCGATTGTTTGTTTCACGTTACCATACCGCCTTCAACTCTTGTGCAGTTGCTTTGATTATGTGTTTTTCTGGTGGAGTTCTTTTTCGTTTTCTGTGTTGCGTTATTCGTGATTGTTGTATTTACACATGGAAGACTGCCGTCTACTTTTTTCTCTGCAGCTCTCATCTGACAGTATTTCAGGACTTTTTCTGTGCCTTGTCGGAAGGAAGTTTCACTTCCATCAGTGTCTGTTCACTTAAGTGCGATATGAGCAAGTGACTTAACGAAACAGGAAAAAACGAAAAAAAAGATTAAGACCAAACACAACAGTTTTAAATTTAGTTGTTTTCAATGTTACTTCATATTTTTCGAAGTCCGTGTGGTAGAGGAGACCTTACAGTGAAAGGAATCTTTCGTCTTTCCTGGGAATAGCTACTCTTTAAAATGTTTTACACTAAGCAACGACTGACAAGACACATTGTTTTTGCTTCCCGATAGGGGACCTCTGGCTCAGTAGCAGCCATATTTTTCACTAAACTCTTAAAAACTAGATTAGCTCCTAGTCCGGATGAACACACAGTCGGTTACTCTCAGGCTTGTCCCCTAATTTTCTTTCTCCTCAAAGCGTTTCTGAGCATTCAGATGAAAATTCCATGGATGCGTATAATCTGGCGGTCTGTTTCGGACCCACACTGATGCCTATCCCAACCGAGTTACTCCAGGTCCATCAACAGACCAGCGTAATCGAACTAATCAAAACCTTCATCACCCATCACGCGATGATATTTGATCCTCTGGTTCCTGGTCCAGTCTATATGAAACACGTGTTACCGGCAAATTCCCAAATGTCTTCCTCTAAAATGTGCACACCTGGCACGGACCCAAATCGCAGCGAGGATCTCCCATTGACGTACGTCCAATCAGTCGCGTCTGAGGTCGCACAGACAGCTCTTCGTCGTAACTTGTCCGCACATGCACAAAGCCCGACAGATGTACGTGGTTCCAACTTGAGTGAGGATACCAAGTCTTCCAGTAACGGGTAAGACAAACATGGTCTAGATTTTAATCGATTTTCTAAACAATCCGTTTTCCGACCTTCTGTTCAAACACCGGTCTCCTATCCTGGAAGGATTTGTGAGGAACGATGTAAAGTGTTTTCATCATCTGGAGTATGTGTTCAATGGTTTTCGCGGGCATTGAAGTTTTTGATTGTCCACTTTCAGTCAGTTTTGGAGCCATAAATGGAGTCACCTAAATACATTTGAAATCTCTGTGTGCTAGTCGACATTTATGCGAATGATTTCTCTTTTTTTTATACAAGATTATTTGACATGGGTCATTCTACTTTGGAATTTGTCTCGGTTTGACTGCCTCGCAACTCACCCTGTCTAGGTTTGGGTGACCTGGCAGTATCTCAGCCCCTGTTCTCCCTTCACGTGGCATGGCATCTAGGCACAGAAAGGGTGTTCACCTGAAGGACGTTTTTTTAATTCAGTATAGTATGAACTTTGTTTATTTATGCTAAGGTCAAACGTCATCATACCATTGGTTCGGAGCCATGATTCTGCTTGCCAGTCTATAGTTAGCACCACGCTTTTGCGAAGACCCCACTCCTTATCGCTTGATTTCCTCTGAGTTCCTCCATTCTTTTAAGTTATAGCAACCCAATAGTGTATTCTGACCGAATAGATCCACTGATACTTCAAGGCTCGTCTCTTTTAGGCCACTGTACCACGTGCATGATTGATCCGCCTCATCTCACATCGACAGGTCACGTGGTTGCATATCAACCGCGCACGCAATTCAGTCATTTTCCATCTACTGATGAACTATTTATTTGCTGCTTTTTTGCTTTTCGGTTATTAGTAGGGTCCCCAGTGGACAGCATATATCCTGCATTCGTTTTGGAATCTTGTTATTAATCATTATAATTATTACCACTAGTGATTGGGCCTGAGTTGGAAAAGCTTTTCTCTGGATAGGCTTCTGAGATTGCTTCTGTGTTAGTGCTTGCAAGTGAATGGCGTTTGTGTAGTAACGGTCTTTTCCTCCGCTTAGTCCTCAGTCTGAGCCTCCCAAACTAGCGTTCACGTCAAAACAGCCACCAAGGTGCACAAGGTATATGAACACCCAAAATCTAGTCAAGAACACCCATACTGCGCTGTATGTATTTAGTATCATCGGCGAAAACTTTCTGGAAATTTTGACGCACTCTGGATGAGCTGACATTCGGCCAATAATTGGCTGTTGGGTCCAGACTTTCGACCTTTGGCTAATCCTGCGCGGGATAAGTTTCTTGGCCGTAGCAGCACCTAACTGCGAGTGGTAAAGCAGGATTGGTGTGGAATTCCGCCTGACAGTTTGGGTATTTCCCAGCCTTGTATGAGGTCGCCATGATGGTTTTAGTGTACCAGTGAAAGGAAGAAGGCCTTCGCAGCGGAGTTATTTATTAGAAAATGCCAACTGACCAGTTACAGACTATTGGACAGGGAAGCCAAATTCTCATTTGCATCTTATTTGCAACAACTGGACATCCATCTCCTAAAGGCGTCCTCCTGAAATTTCCCGGATATTCATTGACTGTCGCTCAAATCCAAGCAAATGGTACAAAGCGACTCCACAAATTCCGCAACAGATCTCCCTTTTCAAGAGACGCAAATCGAATTTACAAGAAGAAAACATACTACTCGCATGCCTCCCTATCAGTAGTATCACCGTTACACCAGCACTAGCCATTTGCCGGAAATGTGTTTATCATCTGTCGTTATCATGTCCTCCGGAATGTGGGCAGAACGTTTATAACAGACTCCTTCCAAACCAGGTGTAAGTGTTTTCAGGATTGAATACAGTTGAACAGATGAAATGTCTTCCTCTGCATTGGTGGCATTCTTCTGCTAAATCTAGTCATCCCAGCGCAATAGCCTTGTTGAAATATTCGACTCAACAAACAAGTAGTCAGGTTTTGGCAACCGACGACCATTGTGACGAAGCAGAACAGCCGATACGTCAAACGTCGAATGTATACACTGATGTCAAATGTAGTCGACTGCAATGTAATTTCGTGCTGACGAATGTCTTTGAAACCATCTCCGCCAATGGCCTCTGTTCGGTTGGCATCATCAGTGGTGCGACACGGACTTGGAGACTTGCTTGAAGCAGGGTGTGGACTCTTTCTTATATTCCCGAAAGCCTGCAAATTAAAAGTACATGTTTAGTGGTGCAAATTTGGCCCTCGGCGAAATAATCATATACTCCATATGATTGAGTTTTCACGGAAACATGAAACTTAGCTTCCCAGCTATAGGTGCAATTTTTTTCTGGTAAAATGTTTTGTACGGTCAACTTAGTGCTTTTTGGGTCACATTTGAATAATGTGTTTCACGTCAATTCACACACCCAATCCGCTTGTTTTCGTCTCCCTTCTAGCGATTTACCAGGTGCTGACCTCTCCGTAGGTCATGCTTCCTCTATGGATGAACTGGATCGCAGGACGGAACGGGAAGAAGAATCCCTCTCTGCTGACGAATTGCGTTCGATTTCTGACAGCGAAGGTACGCCGATTATACTTATCGAGTTATAGTGCTCACGTGTGGAGCCTTATGATTGTTTTCGTTACATCTCCTTTAGAGTGGACAACATTTTATGGTTGCTGAACTATGTAACTCGCTTTTATGGACAGCGAATCAATAATTTGGTCGGATGAAGTCCAAACTTGTACCGAGTTGTCAATTGGTTCATGTTGGATATCATCACGGACACACTATTCGAAGACCCAGCTAGGGATTCGAACTTGCAACCTCTCCGTGTGTGGAACCTCAGTTGACTTGCATGTCCTTCTGTCTGGGTTGTGATTTTTCCTCTTTTGTACGTCCTCCGGGTGCTAGTTACCCAAGATAATATATCGTTACTCTGAAATTGTACGATCCAGACTAACACACAAAACCCGATCTTTATATCCTTCTCTGGATCTACACTCTATTGCAATTTAGTTCATCCATAAAGCTTCCACATCAGATAAATTCACCACAAGTAGACCGAAGCAGGCAGTCCAAGTCAGCTCCCTGTTAAGCATTAAGAATAGGTAATCCATTGCAACTGTAACAAAATTTGTTTAAAAAACTTTACAACCTTTCTTAATGTTTACAGCTTCGGAGGCTCCGTATACTTTGGCAGTTGCTCAGGCCGACTTCGTGGGGACTACACCACGTGAACTGTCTTTCCAACAGGGTGACGAGATAGTGTTATATCGTCGCCTCAACAAACATTGGTGGGACGGACAACTGGTGACTGACTTGACTGGAACCCGTGGTCTTGTACCACATCTCTATGTGGTTCCGAAAACTGCGCTGGCGTGCTTATCTGCAGCTTCCGACGAAGGCCAACTCAATGAAAGTCAAATGGAAGAGAAGGGCGAATCTATGGACGCATCTGATGAGTCCGCGGATCTTTTGGATATCCGGGAAGGGTCGACGAATGCTGAGGAGAAACAGCAGTCACAGCAGGATCTTCCCATGAAAGCCTCGGAGATAAACTATGGTAATATAGGTACTGAAGTCGCCAGTAAACACAATACTGCTGGAGAAGCAGTTGATCAAAAGAACGTGATGAACACATCCGTTTATGAGAATATGACGGAGCCACATACATCTGTCACTGTCCCGGTACAACCTCAATCTTGCCAAGGATCCGTCGAATGTACGCACAGCTACTGTTTTTACCACCTGGTTATTTTATCTCAACATCCAGTATTGTTCACATTACCGGTTTTTAGTTACTATCCTCTTACTACCTCTGGGACCCCTGGATTCCAACGTAAATCTGTCAGATCAAGTGATATGTGAAATTCTCTGGGCATACCTGTCTCATTCCGTTTTCCATATCCGCTGATGTTACTTTCTTCATTGTTGTTTACTTCTCTCATCGAGATAACCAGCGTCACGAATGCCACATTAGGACCACCTCTTGGACCTGAATGTAGGTTGCACATGAACGAAATCCTCGTTTCGGTTCACTTGTCTCTGTTCGCCCTTCAATGCAGTTGGGTGAAAAACAGGTTTTCGGATTCTGTTTGGATTAGCCTCTCTGACCTATTCATCTGTTTCCGTCTGAGGTACCCAGTGCACCGTACATTTAGGCCTATACTGATGTGCATACGATCAAGCTGAATACAATCCCCCCTTGTTATGACGTCATCCCTGTCTTTCCGGAAAAAAGTAAGGGTAATTGGTGTCAACCTCGACGGGATGTGAAGGTTCCGTTATATTATTTCGACTGCTCCGTGGGCCGTCGCATTTTCCAGCATACCATCAGTCACGCCTATGCTTTGTTCGGGAAAAGACGTAAACTTAAGTCGAATATCTGCGAGGCTGTGCAACTGGACATTGTTTCAGGCTTACGCTGATGTGGAAGGTGACCTACATTTTGACTTCAGTTACCGCCTCCTCTCTTGTTGTTCCTGCGTTCAAGGTTTTTGTTGACCCGTCACGCATGCGGCCTTTAGCATTGCTTTGATCAATAATAATCAGTCTTGGGGGCGAGATGGACCAAGTGGTTAGAGCGCGAATTTACTGACCGGAAGGTCCATGGTTCGAACCCGACCTCTGTCACTCGACTTTCCCTGTCTAGGCTTGGGCGACCTGGCAATATCCCAGCCCTCGTGCCCCCTTCGTGTGGCTTGGCAACTAGACACCGAAAGAGTGCTACAGCTGGACGATTATTTTTTCAACAGTCTTGCTTGAATAGCACGTAGTGCCGATTGTGGTCTGCTTGTACATCTCTTTTCCTCCTGCAATATAGAACGTACTGTCACTTCGCCCAACGCCACCTTCAGCGCGCAATGTTAAAACTAGCTCCAGTCAAACCAGGTCTAAACGGGTGTGGTCAGCTAAGTCCAGTTGGTGTCGCCAACCGAAACCGCAACGGCGGTGACTTGACGATGGCAGATTAAATGCACAAATTCGATCAATGGAACATGCCTTGTTGGTGTGGCACGCGCACTGACTCATACGGCCTGTGACGCTATGAGCAGGATTTGTGTGACGGATACTGATGGGGTCACGGTACAACGAGGGTTACAATACGACCGTTTGTAAAAGGTCTCGGGTGGCCAAAGGCGAGGTTGGTGTACTGGTGACTGACGGGATATGTAGGGCGTAGTATGTTTGTTATGCGAAACCAGTTATTTCGAATGCGATTAGTGTTTGTGAATGTGCTCCTCTGTCGCCCTCTCTCCAGTTTATGGACCATTTTCCTATTATATCCGCTTTTGTCCTCGGTGGGTTTGAAAAAAATACCGATAATTGGCAAACAGGATTCCATCAACATAGGCTGTTTGAGTAAAACCTATTGTGAAAATATTACTCCAGATCGCAAGTAGATCTTCAAGATAGTGCTTTTGTTTCTGGATTTTGAGTGTTCAAGTTTCATGTAAACCTGTTTACATGTTGAAGGATGCAAAGAACCATGTTTTCGTGTCATAAGTTTATATTTGACCATATCTAAGGGTGGTTTCGGAACATTTCACTTATGTAACATCCGCCAGATGCCATTCACCTTTTGATGCAACGACATTTCTGTTTCTTCTTAACCAGCTCCATCCATGCCAGTGCCAGGTTCAGGACGTTCTCAGAGTATCCCAGTCACGGGCTTGTTTCCATCCAGTTCTCCAATAACCGCTGATGTAAACCAGCGCCGGACGGAGTCCGTCCCCAGCCTCCAACACTCAAGCGCATTACGTCATACTGTCAGTTGCTCTCTTTCTGCTCAATTGAGCACACTACCAGAAGACGAAGCCGTAACCAATCAGGTCACTTTTAGGGCCTCTCCAGTTTGCAGGCATACCTCGTCGAACGTAACATCAGCAGAAAACGAAGCACAGGCACGTTTTCTGTCACATGCTGACATTGACAACCAACTGGCTGAGGTGAGTTATTTATTTGAAATTAGCCCCCTTGCTCTCTACTGAGACTGATGGAAAGCAATAAAAAAAATTTGAAGGCAGTATGAGGAGGTCGCCAAACCACTGAAAAGCGAGTGGAGTTACTCCTTCAAAGGGAGATCACAGCAACAATCGCAGTTGTTTGACCTTTTGTGCGAACCTGTAATCAAATTTAAGCTCAACCAGTGGAAGTTCTGACGCCTTCTGGATGCAACATTGGGAACCGGCATTCGGCCAACACTGGATCATTGTTGGCTGCTAGGTCCAAACTTTCGACCAATCAGATCTCGGCTTGATGCCGGATCGGAACTTTTGGCCAATCTTGTGCGGGGTGCACATATCGGCCGTATCAAGGCCTAACTGCGAGCGGTAAAGCAGGATCAGTGTGGACTTTCGCCTAACAGCGCCAACAAAAGACTCAGCTGAATCCCGGCCGAATCTCTCGTTTGTGTTCTTCAACTTGTGTGCTGTACCAAGCCCCACCCATATTCGGATAGTGCACCAACTGAAACATGAGACGGAAACATTCAGGTTCGGTGAGTGTATAACGGAAGAAGTGTGAAAAAATCAGGTAATCCTTCGGCGTGTCTCTGAGAAGATGATTCCACTGGATGTCGAGATCTCCAGGGGTCATGGGTCCCACAGGAGTTTGATGTTCATTATACACTGCTTTCTACAACCGAGATCTCAGGCACCCTGACCATATCCGCTCGAACGCTGACGGAAGGTGTATAGCTCAATTATGAATTCCGATCAACAAGCCAACAACTAAATCCCCGGCTTTTTGAGTCATTTGTTAATCCTCAGGGTACCCAACATCCCACTTGTGGAGTAATCTTAGTGTAGAACTTCCCTATATGCAGTCAGCCATAGGCGGGAGAAACTGAAAAGTCAGGGACCGAATTCGAACTTCACGATTCTGTCTTCTGGCCCTTTGTTGTCCGAACATCCATCGACGACTACGTTGTGGATTGCCGTAGACCTATGGCCTTGTTATGTCAGCAGGCTAACTGCTGAGCATTTTGTAACTTCCAATTAGTTGAAAGTTGTGAACTAACTTGAGTCATTAGTTCCACGTAGTATCGGGTGTCGCATTCTGTTCAAATTGCGTGGGTCTCTGGACCTGTGTTAGATATGCAAGATTCCTTACGTCGCCCCGATTTTATAAAGCACGTTTACACTTGGTCCTACGTCACTCCAGCCTTCTAAATGATGTTGTGATCAGTCAGATTCTAACCATTTCACCTTCGTGATACTAAGCCTATCACTTGCTCAGTGGCGAACTCAGGCTGAACGTCGGTGGCTCTCAGGTCAACAGGTGATATCTCTGATCCTGGAATCCTTTACTAATGAGTAAACTGATAAGTCAAGATACTATACTCATTTGTTTCACATGCTCATCGCCGTCACGCATTACACAAACAACGGACGACAGGCATCTCAGCCGGAGTATTAGAATCAGTTGTCTTCGTTTATTTTGGCCACTCACAGATTCCACTCTTCCTTGTTTCGGTCTAATCCAGAGGGTTTACATCATTCTGGCCACTTTCAGGTAATAAACTATTTATCCTCAATCAATCAGTGTCCTCTAGCTTTGTGACCCTCAGAATCCCAGTGTTTTGTTTTCAGCAACTGGCTAGACAGCTACATCCTTTACATACAGTAAATCCACCTGAGAAGCAAACAGCATACTTCGGTTCTGCTTGTGTTCACTCTCAGGACGGACCGCTACAGCGGAACCTCTTTTATGACTTCATGCCCGTGTACTTGACATCGCTTTACTTGTCAGGTGCTTTTGGTATCTACCAGTTCTTCACACTGACCGATTTGCTTCTGATCTCCAACAAAAAACCACGCACTTTTTGGCGGCACGCTGATAACTCTTCGACATCCCACGACCGGTCTCACCCTTTTTAAGACTGATCAGGTAGACGCTATCCCCAAGTATCAGTTAACCTTATGTTCTGCTTGAACATTAAATTTTGCACAGTTGGTGAAACCCATTTGTTTGCGAATTAAGCTGAGGAGTGTCATAAACGAGGGATTCAGTTTTTCATTAAGACCAGCCTAGTTTCCAAGTGCGCGTAATTATGTAATGTCTTGCCGTACTTTAGTTTCGCATTATAGTCTTGCCGATAGGCTTGCTCCTCTGATATCTGCGTCGCATTTTTTATTCAGTTCATGAGAAATCTCAACTCACTTGAACGAGCCGATACAGAAGGTAGTAACTTACGCACTATGCAGCGTACACGAGAACTCAGTCGGAAGTTTCAGCTACCCTGTCCAAAGCACACTCCGGACTTGGTTATGGATCTTCCCTTGACAAACGATCTCAATGTGTTGCGTCGCACAGAATCGGCCCAGACCACACTACCCCCTAATCTCGATAGCAGTTCAGCTGATCATTTTGCAGAGCAAGGTGTGGATACAATGCGAAAGCGTCCAGAACAGCGTCAAGACTTCCCCGGTTCAGGGACTGCTTCTGGTTCTGGTTCCGTCGGCAAAAAACCTTCTGTTTCCCTCAATCCGGATTCCCGTTGTCTATCCCCAGCCGCCCGTCCTTTGGAGGAGGAGCCTAAACGGATATCGATCGCGGATCGAGTTGCCGCATTCGAGGCCTCTTCTCCTAGCTCTGATACTCCACCTCGTCTGTTCCCTCGTCCAGCGGTTGCTCCAAAACCACCACGAGAGTGATTTTTCTATAACTACGAATAGACATTTTCCAAATCTGTCACCAATGACCATCGGGTATCATAGCGAGTCCTCCGAGATGCTAAACCAAGGACCCAATTTCTTTTTCCAGCTGTGGCTACACTGAGCTTGTTGACGCTAAATTTGGAACGGTTTTAAACCACAGCTGATATTGTCCTCTCTACTGTTTCAAACGTGACTTTTGATTAATGGATTATTATTTTTTCTACCGGTGGTGACCCTTCGCGATGCGACTTCTTCTGCCAACTCCGTTGCCCCGTGCAACTCATCTGTAAAGTTTGAAACAACGACAATGCTATTTTTCTTTTTTCTTCTGAGTTTGATAGTTTCACTCCCCCCGTCCCGCCCGGAACGGATGCGTACCATGGCGGCGGTACTACTGTTATGTTGATGTTTCTGCCACTGCTGCTGGTAGCGTACCTGCGTTCATTTGTATCTTCTCTATAATAATGATCATTCTTTTCCCAAAGGTGCTTGGCTGGGAAGACTTTGTGTTTCTCTAGTTTTCTCATTCACTCCTTTCTTGACTTGAACGATAATGCATCATGACATTGTCGTACACAGACACAGTTTTATGCTCACCCTGTTAAAATAAATACACACTATGTTGCCGATCGCTTACGGTCGTTATTCGCCCCGGAGTGTATAACTGGTGTTCCCAACACTGATTGAATTAGGGTCAACCTGATCGATGTAAACACAGCAAAACCATGCGCATCCTGCTGACCGCTTTTGTTGAGTTGGTTAATAAGATGACCTCCAGACATCCTCGTGACTACAATAGTTATGCACCAATTACAATTTCCACTCGAAATCAGTCATAGAACTTTAATAATATGATAACAGAAGCGCCGTGCCGGGTTGTATCGACATTCTTGACACGTTCCATTGGTAGCGCCTGCTCCTTTTGGTTTTTTATAGTTTACTTCCTGTACCCAGTCCTTCTACACGTCTTCGTAGATTTCATTTGTTCCTACGACCTCACATCCTACCTAAATATCACCACCTAACTGAATCTCGTTAACAAGTTTCACTCTACTACCTCACAACATGTTCAACCAAGTTCAGCCCGTAGTACCGGAGCCGAGTTGCCCTCACATCAGTCTGCTAAGTCACATATTTGGCGTTTTGTTTGCACCACTCCAGACGCTTGTAAAGCGCCATGCACATGCTGCTGGTTTGTTAACCTTGACAGCGCGACATCCACAATAGTCATCACCCTGAAACATCCGTGTAGCTGAACTGGGAATCATGAATCTGAGTTGGATGTGATGGAATTGGCTGTTCGGAGAATTCAGTCTTGCTGGCAGCTACTTTCTGATGTCAGCTCACCTCAACTAGGGCTGAACACGTCACTAGAAAGATGCAGGTAGCCGGTTCTGATGCTTATTTGAAACACGTCTAGTTTGGGTTTTAACTGAAACGAAGGATCGGCAAACCTTTGTTGGTTGTTTGCTAAAGCTCCTATATTGTGTGAGAGGTGCAGGTTCCCCTCAGTAAACCGCAGTTACGGTCTACTTCCGCTTTACATGTATTACAGCACCCAAGGTGTTATCAACTGACTTCTCTTTCAACAGTTCTGTTCTCACTGCTTCGTTCAATCGGGGATCACCGTGTTTCGAATAAAGCAGGTCCATACAATAGTTGGATTTCATTAGTCCTGCTCGAGCCAATACTCGGAATGTGATAGACATGGCAAGCAAGTGCAGGGCCAGGAGACTGTTTTATTCAGACCTCCACGCATTGACCAATATGGAATGAGAGGCTCTGTGAGTGTCACGTGCACTCCCCATTATACTTAATTGGGTTATGAAGGTGCACAAACCGTCACACCGCGGCGGGATTCAGTCGCTTTATAGTGGACTAGCAGCTTGTTAGAAGGGGGACAAGAAAAGGTGTCATCGTTACGAAATGAGACACAACCGCTTCTTGAAGGGTACATGATTTTAGGATCAGTGAAGTGTTTTGATCGTTACCTTGGAGGGAGCACCGCAGTCCAATAAACGAACCACAAAGTTTGAACCAGTTATTCAGCAGCCCCCTTGAAAAAGCCTGCTAAATTATTACAAAGTCACTGAGGCCCATCTCAAGATGACGTGAAGTTTCAAGGAATATCTTTCTCTCAGTTTATGATTAACGAACACAATTGCCTGGAATTTTCAATCATTTCTTCCGACTACTGGACACCCAGTTTGGTCCGCTTTGTCTGACATTTCTATCTCTCACACACTCACACTGTTGGCCACTCCTAATTCTGTCTTATGTAGCTCAATATATCGTTGATGGTATCTTGGTGATCAAGTGCCCACAGATAAGGCTGTTTACTTGGTTAATGAAATCATCCTCAATGTATTAACGCCTGTCTATGTGTTCTGAAGTTTCACATACGATTCTTGACCCCTCTGTAATTTCGAATGCTTAGAATTCGCCCTCGGGCGCGTATATTTTTCCCTGATATGAGCTGACCATTGGATTCACAGACGGTAGATCGAGTAGATCTGAAGAACACTAACCGTATCTCATTGAAAAGCACTGAGAACACTATCTCGCTGAAGCTTCCCTAACAACACTGCCAAATACAGTGGTTCAGTTCATGCAAAAGATGGGTCTGACCGATATACTATAGGGAGAAATTGCTTATGGTGAAAAGCATGCACTTCGAATTATCTCATCAACCGCTACGCTATCGCAACGCTTCAGTTGATCGTAGCAATGATAACCGAGATGCTGAAGGCGGCACTGTAGCTTGGTCTTCCACAGTCAACCTGTATTTACGTAAATAAAGGCTGACAATCTAGGTGAAATCGGCTTGTGGCTTCACGATTTTAGAGGGTCTATCTTAGCCGGATAACGGTGTTGTGCAGTAAACAGCAAGTACATAAGATTTTGTATTAAGTTCGGTTGCGTATTTGTGTGCACAGATTCGGATTGAAGTTGGAACGTGTACACGAAGCAGGATTGGCTTTTCCGAACTCTGTATACAATGATCATTTAGCGTAGTCAGATGACCAGTAAAACTCATTTGTTCAATGCCACGGTAGCGTAATCTTGTGACGTAAATTTTTTCCAATACAGGATTGGTTACTGGGGCCTGATCCATAATGCCCAATTGATTGTTAGACACACCGAGTTTGGGTGACGTAGCAGCGTGGCAAACGAGTCACTCGGATCTGGTTTGTGGGCCGTCTGGCAATCGATGAGAACTGTTTTCTGGCTTGTCTCGGTAATGACTCCTGTGGGGAGTACATCACACAGTCCTAACGCTCGGATAAAAAACTTTCACTGCAAATAGGGTCGGTTCTCTAGGTTAAATATAGCTTACTTGAAAAGAAAACTATCGATCAAGCAAGCTTTGCTTCCAACTCAAGCACGTAAATCAAAGCCTCACACCCGTGTACAGAAATATTGAGGCTACTCTGCAGGTTGAGTAGTAGCTCTACTTAGGAGGACAGCTCGATTCATCTCGAAATAGTTACTACAGGTTACATATTGCCCGAACTGTTATAAAAAAGGTCTGGTTCATAATCTGATTCTGCATGAAAGTCTGTTCTCCCAACGATATTCTATTGTGACCTAGATCGGTGACAAACTATTCGGAATATTTAACTTTGCCTCTCGTGGAGGGAGGTCGCACAAAATGTGAACTCTCCCACTATTTTGGAGCCGGCAAGCGCTATCCACGGAATCATAAAGGTTCGTTGGTCTCTTTGAAAGGAAGTTTGGAAGAATGGCTTGCTTGGTGACCTGATGCCCATTCAATGGCACAGTCAGGAAAGGGCCTGGAAACGAACATGAAATTTTTGCAAGCTTAAAATCACTACTGATAAAAAAATTAATTTGATTGGCCGTATCAGAAGTCCGTCCAAAAATACAGCAAATTGGATGCTGAGGCGGTCTCCTGATCATTTCAGGGAGAAAGCTTTACCTCAAGAATCCCTCACAATCTTGAGAACAGGTCTTTCAAAGGGTATTTATTCTGTTTTGGGGGCTGGTTGTCTTTGGTTATGTTTCCACATTTTGAACTGTTTTCTGTAACTAAACCGGTCATTACAAATAACAATGAACAGTATTTCGACCTCTCTTTCTTTTCGCCAAGACAAAGTTCACTTAGTTCAGCAATCGTGCAACCATTCAGGACTCAGATGCATTTTGTGATGTGACGTACACAGAGGCTAAAAGAAACTGGTCTTGACTGAATGGGTGACCAAACCGATGGTGCATTAATCATATTTCACCAAGTTTACCCCGGTTGTCCCCTGGTGTTAATGGCGTGTCCGATAAGTCTGTCTGTTTCAGCATAAACTACGCTTGTTCGTCATTTCCCTTCAGTGCGGCCCTGGCACTCCGGGTACACGCACACACACACACACATGACAAGTGGTAGCATGTGTAATGGCGATCAATTCTGGTCGACCAGCGCTTACAACTTCCAGGGTCTAAGCACTCGTCGGTACACTCAGACAATCATGTCTGTCCAATAAGTGTGCTTGAAGGAAGACTGAACTACCAATTAATTGGTAAGCTTACACACAGACATGTGTAGATGGTCTTTTGCATTCGAAACCTTTGGAAACAGTATCAAGGCTCATATGCAGTCCAATGCCAATTCAGGTTGTGCCGCGGCCTCCTTTTTTCAGCTGTGTGCTTGTTTGTCTCCGTATCGAAAATCGCACGAGAAAACAAACGGCGTAGTGAACTTTGAGATGATTGCCCTGGATTTTATAAGCGGCACACGGGAGCTGTAACGATCAGACTATTTGGGATAGGCCAGAAATTACGGGAAGACCTCCGATTTGTTGAAGTAGCTATGTGTTCACATCCGCTGTGGCCATTTTGCTTCCAAGAGTTTGTTTCGGGACACACCCAAAACCAGCTGAAAGCGGGATGATTATGAGAAACTCGCAATTGTTCTAGTGGACCACATTGTGAAGATGGGACCAGTTGTTGCTACATAAAATCCTTTAGTTGGTTCCTACCGCCTTGTGGCTACCGCAGCCGCTTTCGTCCCGAATGAGACTAAGAAAGCTTTGCCTTGATCAGAGAACTGCTGTCCATTCTGATGGTTTTACCCTCGCTTAAGACGTTGCAGTATTTGTTGTTGAATCAGGACGTCAAAATTAATCGGCGCACGATAAACTTCCAATCTCGACCTTTACCACGGACATTATCATAAGGAAACCGGTTGCTTTACCTCGTATCAACGGTAGGCAACCATGTTGCACAGATACTTTGACTTAGTTGACTGTGTCCAACAATCTCGGTTCGTTTTTCCTCGCAACCTAAATGCCAAATAATAGTTTTATTGTCATATTCCATTTCTGTAGATTTGCAAGTCAGCAGAACTATTTTTCAGATTGAAAATACCAGATCAATGTGATTCTGCCCTCAAATTACTATAATCTCCAAGAGGGGAGGTACAGAGCTGCACAAAATTTGAGCAGCCATCCAGCAACATAGGCAGTAGTAAACTATAAATCCGTCAATGAGTGTGTGACGTTAAAGTAATAGGTCCATCATTATTGGTTCTAAATCCGCAGTTCGAACTTGATGTTCACTTAGGCCGTTTACTGAAATGCACGCTTAAGGAAACAGCTATAGAATGTCACACACTGGACAGACTGTTTTCACACTATAACTTCTACAATTATGATCTATCGCAGAAAATGTGTAAAAAAAAGATCCACCTATCAAGAGCGATTACAAGTCAAAGCTGCTGTCCATTAAACAGAAAACGTGTGATAAATGCTGTCTCAGGTAGAGATTTTTGTAAGCGGACTGATTTCTGCAGCATAGTGGTACGTTTCCTTGATCATCTAGTGCCCTTCAGCAAAAATATGCCTTTTCCATCGAGGATCACATGTCCACTCAACCAGCCCTCACAGACGGCTGGAATTTGTTCGCACAGGTAGAGCTTCTATATGTTCAACACGAACAAATTCTGTGTCCTTACTGTCCTCCGTACAACCAACCTTGTTGGCTTAGAAACCATGTTCGCCAGGTTCATCACCAAATCCCTTGGCTTGTTGTCTCAGGCGGTCGTACGCCATTGACTTCATTAGTTGTGCCGAATGAAGTCGAGCGAGTCCTCAAAACTCTGATGCCGCTCACGGCTCCTTCATCCCATGTCCGTGACCGTTCAACCGAGTGTGATTTGAATTTGAGTCTTTTCAACACCAAGCTGAAAGATTTTATGTCTCAACGAGTTAGCACTAGCACCATCATTTCCCCACTGATTAAAATTTCTTGTGAAAAGTGCACCTAAGATTACTGTTCGGCGGAAACAGGGAAGCAAAACTCTCATGAAAACTGTGTATCCGTCTTATTCTCGAACAGGTCTTCCTGAACTTTCCTGGATAGTCTTAGAAACAAATTTTGCACTCGATCCGCCTGCTATTGATGGATCGGACAGGTCAACAAACCATCTTCTTGCTATGAGAACTATCGGGATGACACATCCGCTGTTTCATGTTCTGTCGACACCCCCGTGTAAGTAATCCTGACATCTGGGGCAACTGATTATCTTTCCTCTGGAAGCATATCACACTCAGTCTCATAATGCATCAGGTTTACTGGCAGCTTTCCGGCCTTGCCTTGATGACCGCGCCAGCGAGGGTGTTGTGTAGCCTGGGGACCCTCTCGTGGTGAGCGTTTCTTCCTCCGTAGCCCCTCTTGTGTGTTAGCCACCTTCGTACCAAAGACACTACTTGACGTCACAACCAAATGTTAGTTCTGTCACGGCAGGCGAGTCATGATCATTCAGCGCCATGGGGCAGGCTGATAAATTCTAACCAGCATCGTCATATGACGTCACATGTCGTTTAGGATGTTGGAAAATACACCAACCACCCGCAGCTTGATGGACCAGTTGGCGACAGAATCAATTATGCGATATGACTTCAAGCTCGGATGGTTTTCTCTCGACAACGAGGATTAGCTTATTATCAAAGCCCTGATGAATGATTTACAAGGATTTACGGTCCACAGCCTGTTGCTGTTGGGAGAGTAAACTCACGCTATGTCGACAAATATCTCTAGAATTCATAGCTGTTCGTACTGCCGGTTTGCAGTAATGTGGATGAAAAAACTTGGTAACCGACCGTTATCTTCGAAGGGCGTTCATTTCTCGACAATGGATCTACAGTAGCCGGGTTTTTAATTGCCAAATTCGTCCACCCCAGTGGGAGATTATTAGGAGAACCAGCTCCGCAAATGTAACGGGACTACATAACTGCCAATGGGATAACCGTTTTTCGTTGAGACAGATTTCATTGGTTGTTCTTCATTCGTCCTTGAGAGATGAGTTGTATTCTCTGTATCACTTTTGACCGCTTGCATGCGACAGTGATCAATAGAACAGCTGGCTTGCACGTTCATTGACTTTTCTGGTTTGGCCAAGCGATCAAGCGGCTATCCAGACGGGGGTTCACGGTAGTAAGAAGGCATTAAGAAGACTGTGGTCCACAACAGGGATCCTTTGAGGGGTTCCGTTTCAGGAAAGAGAATTCTAACCACGAGACTCGTATCTCCGTGTGCTTTCCTCAGCCCTCCGTAGTCTGCAGTGAATGTCAATCTAGGAGAAATCCTGAACTTGTTACATAAAGTCTTCTGCCGCCCATACAATGAACACGTGGTTGAAGTCCGCAAGGTATGTTCTAACCTACACCAACTCATTGTTCTCTCCTGTTTCTGTTCCACTTCTGCACATCGTTGTCAGACTTGACCAACAGAGATGCAAGAATGAAAATACGGTGGAACAGTGTAGAAACCAAGCTCCATCTTCAAGGAAGTCTCACGAGTCCCACCTAGTATCATTCGTATCCCGGAGATTCTGCTTAGGACATATTCTTTACATCGTAGTTCCGTGATAATCGGCACCATTTTTCGTCACATAAGTCTTCAGCAAAAATGTTACTTCATTACCACACCTGACATCTTTTGTTCTAAGAAAGGGAAAGGAAATGTAAGTTGAATCAAGTGGAACAGTGACACACAGAAATATGATACTAATGTTTTACAGCTAAGCTGCAGGTAAGAGGATACGAGCGGTTAAGTTATTTCAACCTTTCCCCAAACCCACCAGACAGGTGAATTTCGCTGTCACCTAATGGAACACGAGGTAAATGGTGGGTAAAGACATAATACGAATGAACGAATGGAATAATTGCATTTTTGGTAGACCGGATAAATGTGAAGACTTTTTGTGGATAAACCAATCATCCAAATTTTGAGAGTCAATGTCCTTTTAATAGAACTCAATCAGAAATATAAGGCGAGCGGAATCTTGGCGGGTAACGAGACGACAAATCAGAACTGGCGTCAAAACGGAAAGAAGTGGTGAGTAAGGATGTTTCGAATTCCGATTCTTTTAGGAGTAGACAACATTCGGATACCAGAAGGTTCTGGTAAGCTAAAAATAATGAGAACGAAGAAGATAGCGAACAAAGCTTGTTTTCTGTGATTTTTCCTCTTGGCTAATACATCACAGATTTATATGGTACCAGAAATCACGTTGAAAAGGTTAAGATCGGGGCTACATACACCTAAGATTATTAGAAATCAAAGGAAGGGGGGAGTGAATGAGGGGTAGGTCAATGGTCACGGAATTAGGTAAGTGACGTCAATGTCAGACAGACTTGTGGGACCGGATGTTTCATAGGCCAGTTTAGTTCAGAGGTCGCACAAGTTTCTTTTGGATGCAAAGTTGTGGATCCAGCAGTCGGATTCCAATCGCCTGTGCGATCGATAGTAGTCTGGATCGTACCAATCGTGATCGGCTCAGAGATACCCGGTATATAATGGTGAGGGTTTGCTACTTGTCTATGACATGACTGGCTTTAGCCAAATGTGGTGTAATCGCACTTGAGCCTGGTTTCTTCCCACTACTTACTTACTTGCGTTCTTACATTCTGTCCGAAAAATGCCTTGTCGTACGGTCAACGTGTGATGCTTAACACGAGCATACTAAAAATCGGAAAAATCTCGGATTATACCGTACAACGTAGTCAGAATCGATTGGTCTGTGGGCACAGATGACTTCAAAAAGATCACAAGCCCCCTAGTCTCAGTGACCGAAATGGACGCAAATTTTCATCCAATAAAGGCCTAGATAATTGAAGAAGCACAAAATGAAGCCTTAAGGTCACTCAGTGAAGTGCTTCAAACTGATCTGTCAAGATTATTAACCGAAAAAAAACCACAATCTATTCTTGTATAGTTAGAACAGTCTGAATAACCTTTTCCATATCACGTTAAGATGGTCGTTTCATTCTATAGTGATCAGCTTTCGTTTCTTCGTGTCGTAAGAACCTGTTTCATGCACTTATGTAATGGAATTATTGTTCGTGCTCGTGTGATGGATGAACACATTTCATGTCACATTGTAATCAATGAACGAATGACGTAAGCCTCTTCGTCTTGAACTTTTCGCAACAGTTTGCATCAGTGTTTTCATTCATATCCGCGAATAGACCTAAGTACGTGTGGAAACCTTCATTTCTTTCTAGAGGAAAGCACACCAGGTGAAAAATTCCAGTATGCTGACATTAAACAGTCAAATGTTTTTTATTCACTTGAAGATTTTTTTTTAGAATTTAGCCACGTATGAATGCTATTTACTTTTTCAGCTGGGATAAAATCTGCACTTTGAAATGCATTTTGTCTAGAAATGACTTGAACCCCATCTGTCCCATGCAAAGTAAAAACACCTTGTGCGCACACCTGAAGTAGATGCGTAAAGAAACTGTGGCGGAGCCAGTGGGTGAAACTCTATTAAGTTGGGTTTAGCAGGATTCTGGAGATACATCCAGAAGAAAGTGGCGATTTGAAGACACAAAATATTTACTTGGATTGTGTTAACCTGAATTCTACCTTGTAGCAAGTAACTTGTAGGTACGCTTACTAGTTACTGCTTACAGCCAACTCGACGAAAAGTAAGATGCCAAAAAGCGGAGTGCCTGCTTCACGGATTGTTCTGTTAAATACACCGATAACAGGCAAGCAATCGGCAGAGTTAAGCTCTTTGGCGCCTACACAATCACAAACAGTACTCTGCATGGAATTTAGCACAGAAACATAATGGCTTGAAGCAACTGAATGCAATACGGTAGACAAAACCTGTACTTTCTTGACAAAACACAGTCCATTAGGTTGCTGAAATCTCTTCGACAGTCTACGGATTCTTCGGCCTGCATTTGGGCTCATCAGGTACATGCCGTTCCCGGTCTCCTGTCAACTATATGTTCTACTTGAATCTGAAGTGCTGATGGGTGCACCATTGCACACCACTTTGGTTCTCACGGAAGATTCACGTGGATACCGGCTGAATGTTTCAGTTATGATGACGATATTTGATACATTGCAATATATTTTCGAAAAGGAACCTACTCACAAAGTCACTGAAAACTCTTCGACAGCCCACGACTGGTTTCATTTTCTTGGAATTCATCCAGTAGGCATAATCCAGGGGGTTTCCATCAAGTATATGTCCTCGTTCAACCCAAATTTGCAAGCAACTGGCGAATTACATTCATTTGAACATCATTTTGGTGTTAACGGGGGTCTCAACTTAATCCTAGCTGAAGCTGTGATCCAAGAGATTTCTGAACATAATTCAAAAACGATTAGAACTTAAGACCAACTTAAAACACCTACCAGGAGAGCCTCAAGAATGAGGAAGCCGGTGGTGCGCTGCTGAAGGGTTTTAAGCAACCTTATGAGTAGTGTGTTCCGTGAAGAAAATATACCGCGATATCTTGAATACCGTATCGAATGAAGCGACTTCTTTTTAGCATACGCAGCTGAACAATATCACAAATAAGAAATTCACTCGGGATTCAGGTTAGAATTTCGTTGACATCAACTTAATTTGCAAATGAGCCCAAGAGCCCCCATTGTTCTAAGGTGGCAATGCAACTGATGAAGTATGAACTGCAGTGGTGCAATTCAAACTACTGTCACCCTTTAAAAGACCTCACACTAGCGAACTGCTTCGCGAATCGGGCTT
Source organism: Opisthorchis viverrini (assembly GCF_000715545.1). Taxonomy (NCBI): domain Eukaryota; kingdom Metazoa; phylum Platyhelminthes; class Trematoda; order Opisthorchiida; family Opisthorchiidae; genus Opisthorchis; species Opisthorchis viverrini. The sequence goes on from NW_008751663.1 coordinate 127,553, forward strand.
ACAATCATATTGGACAACGAAGCTACGTTTATAGAAAAATTGGGACCAGCTTAGAAGTTACGCGAGACTAGTGCGGAAGCAGTCAGTTAGACTCAACAATTAGAGTTCAACGGTTTGCCCTGATTCGGATAAATTTGGCGATCTTCGGATTTCGATAGTACTCCCGCAATTCTTGTTTTGACACTCAGTTTATCTTCTGGTGCTGACCGATTCCCTCAACTCATTTATTACATGAATTGTTGGGATATGTTGCCTTGTTCAAATCTTCTCCAGAGAAATAGGTGACACAGGACTCTTGGAGTTCTACTGAGGCTGTGAACGACGTGTTCCAAGTACACGGTGAGCAACTCGTCCCAGATTCACCACTACTCACTGATGATCAATGAGAGTGGGCTTCTGAGGCAAATCGCCGTCAAGCTACTTGCAACCCTGTTTTTATCTCTTAGTAGCTAAAGAAGCTGAGTAAACCAAATACGTGTGTGTGTGCGGTAAAAGTAGTCATAATTCAGTCGACTCAAATCTTCAGATAGCAGGGCGAACGTTGCTACACCTGATATACGGCGCGTGCAGGATGGGAAAAGGGGAATTCATTTGAAGAAAATTCCCATAGAAACCGAAGAATTTTGCATCGTAGACGAGTTCTGGCTTCATTTCGCATCGATTACTGATATGATGCTGTACCAATACCGAACGCATTAAGAGCAGTTGCCCTTTTTCATATGAATGACTCGTTTATCAGCTACCGATATACGACATGCGGACACACAGAGGCAATGGAGTTCGGACAGACAAAGTATCGATAAGAAGGCTTTATAGACAATCGGATTTCCAATGGCCACCAGCTTTCGCGAACGAGATGACTAATCCAAATGTCAGACAGGATGTGTGATAATGGACAACGAACCATTTGGTCAAACAGGACAGTCGTTGGCTAATGGAGATACACATAGTTATTTATTCATCGACAATATGCAGTTGACCGAAACGCATCCAAATTAAGCAAACTCTTTAAAGTTACACTATTTCCGATTCCATCAGTCAATTCATGGATATCCAGGTCAGTGAAGAGGAATAATGAGCCGCGCTACCAAAATGGAAAGGCGTTCACGTTTTCCAGATCACGCGTTCACCATGTGTTTTCAATGCCTAAATTCAATTCTTGGTTGGACAGTTGTTCTCTGGTGTCCTCCTCTGCACATTTGATGTGTTCGTGATAAAAGTAAGTAAAGTAAGGTGTTCAGCTGTAGCACCTCACCGGTGCCCAGCTGCCATACTACCCAAAGGAAGCACGAAGGCTGGGATACTGCCAGGTTGCCCAAGCCTAGACAGGGGAAGTCGAGAGGCGGAGGTCAGATTCAACCCACGGACCTTCCGGTCAGTTGGGCCATCTCGCCACCCAAAAAATGATAAACGGATGCCGGAATCAACCATACAGATGAGACATAATATTTTCATGTGACTTGCAGTGAACGAGTGTCCGGAAAATTTGGTTGGATTCGAACTTCGTTGATTTGAGGAACCAAGAGAAAATATCTCCATAGTGCAAAAAGCAACACGAAATGCTACCAGGTGCTTAGAACACAATAGCATATCTCAATGGAGTTGATAAGGGTTAGAAACGGAGTACTGGGTACTTGATTTTAAGACTTTCGCAAGCTGACTTTGAAACGTAAAGTGATAAAAATAGGTGATCCCAAGAAGCATCTCTATTGTGTGTATTGTGTTGCCGATGAGTGGATTGTATCCAGTGGTCAGCGGTGTATCTCGAGAAATTCTAATACGACTGGCAGAGTATGTATTGTCCTTTGGGCGCCTCTGCAGTCATATAACTACTGTATTTTTCACCAGTGTCAGTACGAGCAGCTTCCCTCTACCACCCGCACAACTAGATCATACGCCTTCGCCAAAACCGGTTTAAAAGAACCGTGAAGAACAAAACGCATTCGCTCAGGATAACGGTAGCTCGTCTCATTTCCTGCCACTAGGACCATCACATGAGAGATGGGAAACTTCCATTCTCGGTGTTAGTCAACGCGTAAACCAAATCAATATTACATGCATGAAGCAATTAGGGGTGGAAGACAAACAAAGGAATTCTCAGGTCGCGTCGAAACAGAGTTGGAAATAACAGCAAAATGGGGATAAGTGGGTCTATAATCTGTTCACACGATTGTTTACGAAGCCTTTCTGAAACTGTTCACATGAGCTTTACCAGGGTAGAACCAATGACAACACTTTCCACGCACATCGATTTGAATTTAGACGTTTCACCTTCTGCCTGACGCAGGGGTGGGGTGTTGTTCTGCAGACTGACTACTCACTATTACTTACTGAAACAATTCGTGTTCGAAATTCGATTTTTTATGGACGATTTGGTAAAGAGCCATTGTGAAAAATGATACTCTGCGCTTACAGCCAACTGACTTTTGGATGAAAATATTTCCATCTCCATGCAACTACAGAAAGAATGGCGTTTGTTTTCCCCGACACTGTGACGAGATTTTGTGCGTGCAACGTCTCCCGGAAGCTAGATTGGCCTATCTGATAGGTTTTCTCTCGGTTATCACAACACTTATGTGGTGACCGATGACTCCTGCCATTGTTCAATGATCCTTACCCCAACAAGTGATTGTACAACACCCGGCTTAGTTGCGTTGTTGGTGGTGGTGATGGTGAGCCCAGTAAACAAGTTCCCGAACTCAACGGGACAGCTGTTAGTTGGGGCCTGCAGTCACAAACAGGTGTTTCCGGTCAACAAAGGTCAAGTCTAAACAAACCTCAGAGACAACATGTCGCGAGTTAGTTCCGTCCTGTAAACAAACGCACGTACGTGTATTCATTTATTCCACATTTTGGCACAGTCGATAATCGGTAACGGAAATAGGTTCAGGGGTGACTACCTATCTGAGATAAGATGGATAAATTTGAAGGCTGATTCGCACTCACCCGATGGTCTTTCTCCGCATCGTTGCACCTCGCTATTAGTAGCCTGAGTTCACAAGTTCAGGAATTCGAATGACCGACGAGGGATGTCGGACGGAGAAAGGTCCGGATCTTTTCCAGATAAGGCCCGCAACAAAAAAAAGATTGGAAAAAAGAGGATACGGGTTTTTACTTTTGCTTTTTATTGAAGAGGGTGAAATTGGGACATGTCATTAATAATCTGCATGAAAACGTCCGTTTTTCGGTACCTTTACCTCCAAACAAACTCACACAAGTAGCTATCCACTAAAGATCGGTGTGTGGCGCATTGGGGTTTATTCTGCATCTTCTAGAGGTACCAAAGCAATTCGATGGTTTGTGTGTGAGCTCCAGCCGTTGGATCCACAAAGTTTTCGGTAACCGCTTCATGAGGCAACAGTCAACAGCGGTAGTGTGCCTAATAGATAATTCCTCTGAGTAGAATTTGACTTTTTTCCAAATTTTTGGACCAGCGGTAAAATGAATGGAATTATTGTCCTAAACTCCATCCTAAACCGTTCCAGCCAATTTCCCTTTCGGACACCGATTTCTTGCCGACACTGTCGGGCAAGAAACAGTTGAAAGTGTCATTTGATGAACACTGTTGCATAAACGTTGCTGAAGTATCACTCCCTGTGGCTTTGCAAAAGACATATTACCGCCTCCTTGTCATGAACGAGAGTTGGAAGCGTCAGAAAGTTCATTGAAGGTTTTGCATCTGAACAGAGAAAATGTTTGCACAAAATGAGCCTAGATGCGGCTAAGGAATTGTTTTGATGGAAAATAGGTCAAGCTTGTGTGTGCACATTAAATTGGAGCTGGCAAAAATGGTGGGGCTTAACTTTTCGCACATACACTTTTGCATTAGTGGTGGAGCATTTCTGGAAAAGATCCAAATGTCCATTTGAAAACTTTGCGTCTCAAAGAAGGGCTTTTACGTTTTGACACTATGTTTGATATACCTTGTCCAACTTAGGAAGGCGTTCTTAATACTTCTAAAAGATCTACTTACAAGTGCATGATGAATTGGAGATTTATTCCCATTTTCAGGGTGTTCGTTGCCTGGAATTTAATCCTTGGGTTGCTTTACTTTATCTCAGTTCCTGTCTGAATTCCCGGAAAGGTCATTTAACGCGATGGATGACCGCCAGGCTAGACAAATCTTTACGATGGTAGGTTATCAATAAACAGTCTGTCCACTTAGCTTTACTGATAGATTTTACCTAATATCGACCTTCGGCTGGCGTTTGAATACTCAAAATTATTAACAGAGAATACGGCTGACTGATGCAAAGTTCCTGGAACTTCATATCCACTGGGTTAGTATTGCGGTTGGTTGGACAATGTATTTCGCAACACCTGACCATTCTAATACTAAATATATCACGTGTCCAAGGTGAAATGGCACGATTTATCATTTTCTGGTTGATTAATGAATTACTCTGGTATACTACCACTTACATCTATGTCTCTGGCTCAGCAATGGATCGCCATTATCTTCACGAAAGTAAACTACTCACAAGGTTGCTGAAAACTCTTCGACAGCCCACGACCGGTTTCGCCCTCCTTGGGGCTTATCGGGGAGGTGCAGTCCCCAAGTTTCCGTCAACCCATAGTTCTTCCATAGCCTTTTTTCTTTCTAATTTTCTCCCAAAAGCAGTGGAATTCGTCTGAATGACCATCCTTAGGGACAGGCTGGCCCAAGTTCTAACTAAAAAGGTCCAAAAGTGATATGCTGTTATTTATTTTTGTAATGCACTATTCATAAGGTTGCTGGAAACTCCTCGACAGCCGGCGACCTGGAAACATCAAAATCGACAAATTAAGCTGGGTTCCAGGTGAATCTCTCAAAAAGCCGAACTAGTTTGCAAATGAGTGTGTTTCGCTGATATGCTGTTATTTTTAAATCGCACGTCACCAGTTATTCACCCGCGAGATTTTGAAGCCAGGTTTGATTCGTCCACGTTTGTGAAAAAAACCTACGAGGAAGCTCAGCTCACTCGTTTAAATACTCAAGACAGCCAGACTTTTCCTTTGATTTAAACTGCATACAATAAGCTAGTATCGCATCAAGTAAATTGTGTGATGCATGGCTATCAACTGCTACATTCCTAACCGAGCTAGTTTCTGTAGAAATAAGTAAAAGTAATTAGGTGCTTAGCACTAGACTTCTACGCTGCCGATATTGATCTTAATTTCACCCCTTATCATTTCTGGTGGTTTTTATTGTCAGTTTCCTTATGCTAGCAAAAGAATAAACTTATTGGGACATTGGAAACGCACTAACTCTGCTACTAGAATGATTAAATGCCTCACACAGAGGGAAAATGGTGAAACTCAAAACTCTCTGTCACTATTCAGATCTCCCTCCCACATACTCGTTTCATGATAATCGCGCGCGGACATTCTGGTGACAGTGACGAAGCGAAACATGGTTAGTCACTGAGACAAAAACGATAATTATTGTTGGTTCGTACTGCCACTCGTCAGTCTGAAGTCCACTGCAGCGCGTGGAATTAAATGTTAGACGTCCAAAAAGGCTACCCTGGTCAACTAACGAGATGAGACTCAAGTAACATTCGATATCGACAGCAGACAGTGTGACAAGGTTTGTTTCATTTTGTCAGACGTTGAGCGTTGTCGTTCAACCTATTTATAATATCGAAAAAAAACTTTCTGCCCGACCATTGAGAAAATAATCCCCGAAGTCTGCATCGACTGCCACTGTCTAACATTCATAGATTCACTGGGTTTATTATGCCACCATGGTATAATATCAGTCTAAAAGAAAAACCGGTCACTTCTAAAAAAGTTCTCAGTAGATTCAGCAATTCATTTTTGTTGGAAAAAAAGATGCGCTGTTACAAGCGTAGCTAGAAAATTGTGTAGAAATAAGCTGTTCGCAACAACTGTGATAACAACTGGTGATAACTAGAGTAAATGTGCAATTTAAGCGCTTTCTACAAACTGTAAATCTCATATTCATATCTACGCTTTTTATGTCTACTGAGGTGGCGCCTGCGGAGGAGTTTAAACTAACTACACAAACAAATCCATGAACCAGGATCGACTGGTTATCAACAACAGAACGGCTTAGTGACCAGCTACGACTGTGCGAGTATATTCATCGTGAGAGCGGTGATGCTCAGTGAGTTGAGCACAAGGCCTGGAACAGAGCAAGCTGAATCGATTCTCTAAAACTGGAGCAGAACCCGAGTGGCAAGAACAAAATGAAAGACTACATGAACAGAAGGCATCCTGAGGAAAATGGCAGTCTTTCAATGTAGCAATCTCTGTTCGGCGAGTTTTTTCTTGGATGCATTGTTTGCCACATCCGATCACCAGCTAAACGATGCTCTGACCAAATGGGCTGATGAGATTACTATTCCGTTGAAATTTCCAACGATTTGATGTGTCTGATCTCCACAAATCAATAACTTTAAAATAGTGTGTTGAGTGACTTCACTTAAATGTGAGGAAGTTTTCTGCTGTATGTTGAAAATCCGTTTTCAGGTGTGAGAGACTTTTGTGTAACAGAGGTGGCTAAGAACAGGTGATCTGCATGATGAAGTCGATAAATACTATGAAACGCTTTTGTTAGAAATACGAATTCACGTGTAATCAGATAGTCGCGTGACCACGAAGGACCATCGGTGAATTTGGTATTTCGATTTCGGACTTCTCATATGAGTCACTGCCAAACACTGGGTTAGTTAGCGACGAAATTCCGGTAGCCCCTATGTAGCTTAGATGTAAGAGGAATAAGATGAAGAGGAACTTGGTTACTCTTCGGGGGGGGTTTCAGATGTCCGAAAATAAGAGTAAANGAACTTGGTTACTCTTCGGGGGGGGGGTTTCAGATGTCCGAAAATAAGAGTAAATTATCCGTTACATTTGACGTAGAGGTCCGTGGCACAGACCGAAAGAAAGAGGGTGTTTTTTGAATCAGTTTAACTGTATGGGACACCGACTTACCAGGGATTTCATTTACTGAATCTTGCTATTGTCTAGTAGGTGGACGTACTTCTTGGGTGGCGTAATTTAGCCTCATTACTCGACATACTCATCACTCTGGATCAAATGAAATGTCAATTCAGAGTAGAAAGCCGGTTGTCTAGCGGTTGTTTCACAGGTATGAACAGCTGAGGCAAAGTCACGAACCGGATAATTTTCGGATACGAACGCAGAATAAGAAACAATGGTTTATGTGTACCTTTTTGAGGTTACGGAAGCACGGGTGCAAACCAGTGGTTCTTGATGATAGCGTATAGGGCCACGTAATCTAACAGCTTACTTTCTGGCCTCAGCGTGGATCCCATACTGTGTCGAATAGGTTTCACCGAGTTTCATTTGCCTGGTGCGATTACCTTCATTGGGGTTGTCTGTCTTGTCTGTCTGCCGTGTGTCTCCTCATATACTGTAGCAAGATTTACTACTCATTGCTGTGAAGAGGGAAGAGCTACTTCAAGCGGTCTTGAAAAAGTTCACTTTTTCTGGTCCGTTTCTATTTTGGGACTTCGATTTAAACTAGAAAGGGAAGAAAATAGACAAATAAGGCATCAAACAGCTTTCTACAAGCGACAGACAACTTGTTAATACCGTCTAGCACTGGTTATGTGTCAACTGTCACTGAGCAGACGGATTATGCCAAAATTTTTGTTTTAAACAGTCATTCACTTGTCAAACTAATTTTAAAAGAAAACTAGAACCTGGAACACAGCATTGCATGTTTGGCTGAATTTTCTTGTCACAAGAATAGCTTTCGACTTGTGCATTGATCTCTGAACGTCAGCATCAGTGTGGGACGTTGGTGCTTGGGGTACTTTTGCCTCATATCCAAAAATAGATGCCACTTACCAGCTACTGGAATATGCATGAACATCGATTATATTCTGCAGTCAACTCATATGGGGAATAGTACCAAGTATGCTGTTGAATCAGACCATAATGATACCGAACTAGGAACTTAATCAGATCAATGATTTTTCGGACGCTCTCGCCTTTCAAAATTCCAGTTGACTACACTCATTTGCAGGGAGATTTGCGGGAGACTCGCCTGGAACCCAACTGAATCTATTGTCCATGATATTCTCAAGCAACTGGATGTGCTGCATCAGGCTGCCTCATGTTTCTTCAGTTGACTAGCTTCACAGCGTTTTGGTGAGCGATCGGCAGAATTATTTCTGGACGACGCTTCGTTTTTGACAAAGGATCATTGTTAGGCCAAGTGAATAAAATACCAGATTGATCAAGTTGACCAGAAGTGAAGTCCTTAGGGAGACCCTGGCTTAGTTTTTGACATCGCAGCAGAGGACACAGTAAGACAGACAGGTCTTCAGTGTTGTATTGGCCTTTATACCAATGCAGCAAACAATAAGGAACAGTCTACGTGAATAAAACAACAGCTGTTGCTTTTAATCACCAAATGCATGACAAGTAGACTGTGTGACTAGTCGGTATGTACGACGGCTACAAGAAACGACGACATAACACGGAGGATTGGTTTCGCATTCTTGTGTGCGCGATTTTTCTGGTTCTTTCACGTCCCAGCAAAATAAGTGGTGGTTGTCTCTAAGTTGGAGGTTAGCAACAAAGTTTTCTTGAGCATGTCAAAAGTGGTAAAATGAATGTTATTCGTTCAACATTAGCACGGAAGGTCACGTGGCTTCTCACGCTTTGAGAACACCTGAATATTGATGCAGTTAAAGGAGGATGTAATGCCATACCTCATTCGGCTAAAAATATGTCAGTATATAGGGGTGAAAGCACAACCAACCAGAAGTTTCAGCAAGCCATAAACCGAAACCACTCGAAGATTCCCCACATGAGGTCATTGCCCCGATTCACGAGTTCACAACAAAATAAACGCTCGAGGAAAACCAACTTCAATGAGTACAATAAATTTGAAAAATTCTCCACCAATGGCGCTACTTTTGAAACGAAAACTTCTTGCGGAATTTCCTCTGAACAGTGAATCTTAATAGACTCCAGGAAATCAAGACATTGTAAACATCTCCAGGGGTGTTTCTTATTGACTGATGGGCAGACCAATATTATTGATTTTCCATTTTCCCTCCTTGAGCAAAACGAAATTTGGAATCACCTTTCACCGCATTCTTGTCATTAGGGTTTGTTTTGTATGCGGTCGCATTTTCCATCTTTGAGGAGATGCTCTTTGTGAACACCATCTTTGGGAAGTCTGCCCCCACTCACCAAACGTTTAGTAAAACAAGGGATGAGAAAACATGGTTGCTATGATGTAAACAATTTCCTGAAGAGAAACACTGTTATGTATGTTTGCAAAGGGCTCCTTTTTGTGTAGCACCATGGCTTCTGTCACAATGCAGAGCTCTTAGGCACATAACGAGTTTGTGAAACAAAGGGCTGACAAAATAAAAATCGGGAGTATCCGACCATATAGGGAGCGAGGTTAACTACAGACACCAATCATTGGCGGACAAATAGGGCTCATCTGTAGAGTAACCTAGGTAGACAGTGGCCTTAACTTGAAGGAATATACTTGAATCTCGAGGCTGGTCTTTGGAACTCTTTCTCGCCTAACAAGGAGAGGTTGCTTTACTTTATTCGTAAGTTAGAACACTTGACCATGGTCTTTCGCGTTCACCTAATTTTATTCCAAACATTTATCATACCACAAAAAACGGAGAATGTACATGAATCCCTTTCCAAAAAAGGTCCTCAGGATAGTACATCATCAAAGCGGTCATACACGAAGTTACTCCGGGAAACGGCGTAAATCATTCGCGCTATTCGGTAAATGAACATGGTGAATGACAGAGGCAACGAGTGTTTGTGAGAAAAAAGACTTCGCAAAACTGTGCCTGGTCGATTTTGGGTATCGAATTTCCGCGGAACATTTGTTTCAGCTGCTGGAAAACATGTGTTGTTCGCGACAGTCACGGGTTAGTGCTGTGCTTGCATTTAACGACATGTTTTGGTCATGCACCACGATCATGCACTTGCCTTGTAAGATTTCGACCCACATCACATTTGTTAGTTCCACATGGGGTAATTTTTCGACTAAGGTCGTTAAGTTTCTTCTGAACCCAAAAATATAGGCAAAAAACGAAACCTAAATGAATTTCGAAGTTTTTGTGTTGAGTTCTTCCGCATTCTTGCTGTTGAGGTTCTTCAGGCGCCAGCATTCCTGAACTTCCGACTTCTCTTTTACAGCTGTTCAGAATTCTAATAAAGCCAGCATGCTCCGGTAGTGGGTTCTTACGTTGTGAGTTTCATATATGGCATATTGTATTGGACAGAATCGTTTACAACCGCGATCTAGGGTCATCTCTGTCAGAAGCCATTAATACACAACAGCTTAGTATCTCTTTTTTTGAGTTCCTGTCAAACTGTCTCATCATCAAAATAGCACCTAATAGAACTAGAATCGAAGTGGAAAGAAATTTCGATTAGTTTCCTGAAAGAATAACTGGTGATCCGATTTGGACTGAGAGAGATCAGACATTCGACTTTAGCTTGAAACTGTTGATCTCAGGACCACGTGATTCATGCCGCTGGAGATTTTCACATGAACTATTCTGCACTGATTTACTTTCGCACTCGATCGCTGAAGCCGCGAATTGGTGTGTAAAGGTTGTCTTCTAGTCACAAAAATGATTAAAGAACATTTATTGCCAGTTGATCAGAGGAAAAATGCCGTCCACATGCATTGTAAACTTCCTCAGCCAGACTGGAAGACTTGCTTAAGGAAGAACAGAATAGCTAGCAAATGGCTTTATCCAACTGGATAATGTTGGGGACCCGTGGGGAGGCCGTCAGTTTAGATAGGATCAGCAAAAACTTGGCAAACCTTTTGGTGGTCACTGTTTGGCTTTTGATACAAAAACTTTATCAGGATAAAGCAGTAAACTTTCTGGTTCATCGAGTTTTAAGACAGACAGCAGACCCATAAAACAGGCGCCGTACAGTTGGTGTGGCAGTATGCAATGAATCACAGTTATTAAAAGAAGGGATTCTTCGGTCCAAAATGCGACTCCCACCAAAATCCACACTAAATCCCCCGAATCATCACCCAAATGATTTAGCACTCACTAGGCCCCAAATCCGATTTATGTTGATGTCACATCTTCGCCTCATACATCATTTGTAAGACTTGTTTACCTATGCCAACCATCAACAACTCCTAAACAAAATTCAAAACTGCTTTAGTCTGTCTCTCGAAAGAAACAGCTCCACTTACCCTGAAACTCAGTCAACCGGGTAACTTACGTGTCCAGACGAAGCATTGATGTCGCAAACCGTTGCCAAGCAACGCATCCACCGTTTGTTTACCTAACCTTTCTGAAACAATGAATAACTGCCTTGAACATGTTTCACGACAGACATTAGACTTCAGAATTAAAGGTCAAATTGCTTCAATTAGATCTTTCTGCGATTCACGAAGCATCTGTTTATATCACAACGTTAAATAAGATGAGTGGATACGCGAACCATTTTGATGTTACTCTTTATGGCACGAGCAATATACTTTACTGGAAAAACTCAAAGATAGGTGTAGGAGACCATGTGAAGGAAACCACCAAACCTACTAAGGTGTGTACTAATTGTTGCTTTTGACAGCATTCATCCAAGAAGATAATATGATCAACTTTCATTTGGTGAAAGATCTGTTAAAAGAGCAACCGATGATCGCACCGAAGTTTGCGAAGGGTCCGCCATGACAGTGCAAGGTTACTGAGTGCTGACTTTTTATACTTTCGAATGGCTCAAGCAGATAGTCGTTGTAACCCTATCGGTTTGCTTATCCTTCTTGGAGGTTACACAAGCCTGATGTTCACGCTCCGGAACACTAATTGCCAGAACTGACACTAACGTACTATTTTTATGGCTAAAAGCGATTCAAGTATGCGTGACATCATATTCTCAGTACAGGCAACAGATACTACCAATCAGTCACCCGCAACAGACTGACGTAGTGCAAACCCCCTAGCTAGGGTGTTACGGATTCAAGATGGTGTTTCCCAGGAGATATGGAAATACTGTGCAATTTTGCTTGACTTTCCAGCATTCTTTGGGCGAGATAGTTAGAGCACGAATATACTAACTGGAGGGTCTGTAGTTCCCGACCTAAAGCTACCACATTGACGTGGTGGTTGAGCTTCAGTGATGCAATGGTCCCGCGGGCTACACTGGCTGGAGCTTTGTTCCCCAAGCTGCAACCATGCCAGGAAGACCAAAGGGGAGCAGTCAGACCAAGAGCAGCGAGGCCCCGTACTACGAGTAATCGTGTTACGAGGCAGTCCGGGGGTAAAATCGTACTGTCCTCTACGACAGGAGTGTGAAGGCAGTAAGGTGTTTCCCCCAGGCGACCAGCATGCCCATATTTATGGAAGCAGCGATGCTGCCTTCCCCCGAGGAAGGACGGGTTAGAAAAGGTCGGCCCCAAAAACCGCACACTCCGATCGCCCAACGGTTGA
>NW_008751663.1:140163-164089 GCF_000715545.1 Opisthorchis viverrini
GGGATTGGTCACCCAAGAAAACCTTAACAGCCGCTGCCTCGCGGTTCGGACTTCTGAGTCGAAGGCTCAAGGTGGGGTACCTCAACCAGACCCCCTTCCCCGGCCTGGACAACCGGAAAGTATCATTTGCCCGCGCATTTCAGCGTCCACCGATGAGGTCCGTAGTTCAAACCCGACCTCTGCCTCTCGACTTCCCCTGTGTAGCCTTGGGCAACCTGGTAGTGTCTCAGTCCTCGTACCTTCTTCGGGTGGCATGGTAGCTAGGCACTGAAAGGCTGTTACAGGTGAACGTTTATTTTTATTTTTAATTTATAAAATAAATTCCAGATAAGAAACGAGAGAATCCTTAGCGCCAACAATAACATCAAAATAGAATGAATGGAGGTCACACATGCGTAGAAGTAAAAGAATATTTTCTAGTGAAAGGGCGATCAATGATAGCCCTATCTCATAATTTCAACGATAGAGAAATGAGATTGCATTCACATCCGTTCCCTTGATAGAAGCGTCTGCAAAAGTCAGTAAATTCCCCAAAGTTCAACATACATTCCTTTGACTTTCCTAATACTTGTCAGTCCTCGTTATCTAGGTGATCAGGAACTACGGATTCTTTGCCAAGCTAAACCTACATAAAAAGCACCAAACAGGACAAAATATCACACAGACGGTGTACATAACGACAGCAACAAGTGTGACTATCGGGGTCTTGAAAAGTGTGCAATGTATCAATTATTATCATATTATGATAGGGTACAATAAATATGATATAACTCTGAATCGGTAGTTCTGATAAGAAATTTTCCAATGCAGGATATTTTGTGATTATCCAAACTCTATTTGTCGGTTCAGTTAGTTCAAGTCAATTCAATTTACGTTGGAAAAAGTGCATCAGTTTGGTGGGTTAGTCAATCAGCTGCGTTCATGGCACCAAGTCATCAATCTGGTTGTCAACTAATCCGTTCTACCAAAAACGCAGCCATCTTTAAATATGTTTTCTTTTATTGAGCACGAATTATCCTTACGGGGAACAGAGAGTACCCTCAACTTGGTTAACAAGAGTTTTTTTCCCCTGCTCTGGGCTGTATCAGGAGAAAAATGTTGTGCACTTTGAAGTGACTTTTCAGTGGAGACATTTCTTCTTGGGTTTTTCCTCAGGAACTTGACAAGAGAATAGTGTGTTTTCAAGATGAACGGCGATGGCCAATCACAAATCACTGGGGGGGGGGGGGGGAGAATAAAGCCCATAAATGAGTATCGATAGCGTTATCCCATTGGCTTTCCGAGACAGGCGTTAACGTCTCGTTGGATTTTTCATGTGAAATACTCTGAAATTCTGTACAAGGCCTTCAGACGAACCATATTTGTGAACAGTTATCGACGCCGTCTTACGAAGTGTCGGTACATTCAAGGGAATCTCTGGAGCCGGTGTAAAACAGAAATTAGGCAGACTTAATTGTTTGCACTTGAGGCACAAACGAGGTGTATCTTCTGAATTTAGAGTTTAGTTTCACTTTACACGGAACATCACCTGAGTTTTTTTATAATGCCATGAAATGAGCCTCAAATATTACCTCACTGACTTGAAATTTGAAGAGCGTTTCCGTTTTGTCCATACCACCTCAGTGTGACATCCTTGTTACTATTTACAACTGGGGACTGTTTATTGCTTTTTGTATCAATCACCTACGTAAGCTACTGCTGAATAAGATTAGTTCCAGGGAACAGTTGTTCAATTCAGGATTAACGAACGGTGCCAGTATTGATTGTCACCTTGATACACAAGGTTGAATGATAGGAGTTTTTCGACATTTGGAGCCCGTTCAGTCAGAGTGTTTTACTATTTTCCAATGATAACAAAAATATGAGTAGGCGTAAAGCTTATTACAAGTTTTTTTGGGAAAATGATAAGTACCATATGGGAATAAGTCAGGAATCTTGACAAACTGTGATATAAACGGAAATCCAGTGAGTGGGCAGTGGGTCGAATCCGTCTGAAACGTGTACGTAGGCTGTGCGTAGAGAAATTTTGACTGAAAAACAAATTCTGGCAGAAACATTATATAGCTCAATTGTGTGAGCTACAGATGGTCGAGCGCTGTCCAATAGAAAATGAGACAAGACACGAAGGCAATGGGTTTTGCGAAAAGATGTCCTAAAGAATTGTTTATACTTCACCACGAAACTGGAGGATCAATTCGCGTTCTGCTGAAGCAGTCTTAATAGATTACAGTCCATAGTCGATGGACTCCGTCAGAAATCAACCTCAGAATTAATGGAAACAGAAAGTTAATCAGTTGGCCCAATACCAAGTGCCACAAGATTTTGAGGCAATCTCATGAAGAAGTATGGTGATTCTAGGAAGGATTTTTGTTCACTGCACTTCAGAACTCGCGTAACTTACTCGGGCATACCTATGTAAATCTTGACTGAGGCTTCCTCATTCGTGTTACAGAGTAGGCACCAACTCGTTTTTCTGTCGGGATATCCTTGCAATGCCTAAATCCAATAGATGTCGGGTCAACAATTGGCTGAAAACTCGGAAGACGCGTCAGGCGACTGAAACATGAGGCGGCCTGGTGCAGCACATTCAGTTGCCTGACAGATTCAGCTGGGTTCTAGGTTCGAAGCACCAAATTAGCTTGCAAATGAGTGCATTTCGCTAATTTCGTGCAATTTGGTTTCAAGTAGAACATAAGGCTGACGGGAACCCGGGGACTGCGCCTATCTGATGGGCCCCAAGAAGGGCGAAACCGGTCGTGGGCTGTCGATGGATTTTCAGCAACCTTATGAGTAGTACATTACAAAGATATGTATGTATCGCGATATTTCAAATATCGTAGCGACTGAAACATTAGGTAGCCTGGTGCAGCACATTCAATTGCCTGAGGACATCATAAACGAGACATTCGGCTGGGTTCCAGGTGAGTCTCTAGAAAGAACCAAATTAGTTTGCAAATGAGTGTGTATTCGCTTATGGATAGTGCATTACGAGTATACATGCATCGTGATATCTCGAATATCGTAGTAACTGAAACATGAAGTGGCCTGGTGCAGCACATTCAGTTGCCTGGAAACATAATAAACGAGAGAATCAGCTGGGTTCTAGGTGAGCCTCCCGAGGAACCAAATTAGTATACAAATGAGTGTATTTTGCAGACTACAATGTCTTGTTCAAATACCAGTGGCAACTAGTAGTCACTTTCTAAAGGTAACCATCAAGGTCCTATTAACCGGTCAGTATTTGGACTTCATCCGTTTCGTGAGCCGTAATGACACTTTAGGTCGGAAATCCCCAAACGAAATGGACTTCTCTATGGATGCCATCTCATCTGCCCGGTAGGAATAAAGAGATGATAACTGTAGTAATATTAAGCGCCATGAAGTTGATGGAATTCGTCCAGGAAAACACCGTACATCACCAACTAATGAGCACATAGTTGAAAACTGAAATATCAGCTTTGAGTCATAGATACGGGTAAAAAACGACCATTTTGCGTTGGAGTTTTATGGTGAACAATTTTTGTGGATCGATAATCAACTATTTCCGAACCAGCAGCGTGTTTAACTCAGACATGGACAGGCAAGGAGGATAGTTATCGTAAACTCAAGTCTTAGTAAAATTGGATACCATAATCCAACCCGAAATTGTTTTTGGAGAAAGAATTCCCCATAGAACCTTTGTTTTTTTTTGGAGCCGAGAAGTTCCTTCTTCATTCATAAACTTGTCACTTCAAATTCCATGGGTACCAAGATCACAGCATCAGTCCAGGGAAGCTATCCCTATAGTGTGTAGCAGTCCTTCAAAGAGATATCTTCCGAAAAGAGACTACCAGCAGCGGAATTCACAAAAACCATTTCTCCTAAGCTTTCAGTTCAAACACACAAAGTTATCCATGATCGCTAAAATAGTTCATCATTTTGACTGTCTCGTATAACTTCAGGTGTGCTACATCTGTCTTGTTTGCTTACGAAAAACCCACGACAGCATTTTGCACAAATGATGTTCGTTGCCTCACTAGTTTTTCTCCTTTTTGACCTAATCTAGAAGTGTGACTCAGTGAACAGTGGATGGATACACTCCTTTGCATATTAAGTCATTAGGGTACTGTATCAAGCACTTGAGTTCAGGTAGTGCCATATTAATTTCTAAGGTGGTATCCAAGATGAACAAGGTTTGCTAGCTACCTTTGTTCTCATCAAAAATAGCGCCTCCGAAACTAAAAAAACAGAATGTACTGACGGGATGACCATTTAAATTTGCCATAAAAGGTGTCTAAGCCCAAACGATACGTGTGCTCAAGTGCTTCTCGGCTCTTCACTAAAGAGAGTTTTTGTACAGGCTAATGTCTTAATTCCTTGAAATCAAAACGTGCCAGATTCTACCCCACAAGACGGGCTATTGGTTGGAGTTGAATTCATGGCTAGGTAGTTTTAGCAAAAAACATTCCCCGCGTCAGGTAATTAAATTACGAGTTTTGTCTGCGACACTGTGGTTTGGTTGTGAGGTCACGTGGGCATCCGGTAGCCATGGCACGTGTACTTCAGACATCAGACGCTTATGTTACTGACTCTTCTCTCGGTTTCGAACGTTTTCATCTGAACGAAATTGACCCCTTCGTGACAGTGGAACACAAGCTCAGAATATGCCTATGTTTTGGTTGCGTTAGGCATTACGAGAGAATCTATGGCTAAATGCCAGTGACCTGCTCTGGTTAGGTCATTTTATAAGAATCTAGGCTTCTGAAATCTACCTTGAAACCTGTTCAGATACAAACTATGAACCTAGCTGATGTTCGCTTCTCTCATTCTTTGGTCCGTTTTCGTACAAGTTGTGCTGAAATAGGGTACTAATGACTGACAAATCAGACGAATTTTGACCGTGTGAAATTAATTCTGTCTGAAATTACTTCTGGATGTCCTAATCCACGTGCACGTTGCGTCGGAATGCTTTTTAACTTCACGCGGTGTTTAGATAAACAGGATCCACAGACACGTCAAAAAAACTTCCGCCCGTTGTCAGTTTACACTATATCCTTTCCTCAGCGTTGTTTTCCGGGATGATCTCAGTATGCAGTTATCATATTGCAGTCTGACACGTGAAAGGCTGGATAAATGAAAAAAAATATGTATTTTTTGATAACGTTGCATAGCACTAGCAAATGAAGTCCCTACTTTTGAAATATTTGGCCAAGGTTACAAGTAATATGTCCACAAGTAGTATGTAAAGATTGATAACAACTCACAGACAGTTCACCACTGGTGTCTTTTCGTACTCTTCAGGAAGGCGTATCTTGCAATTTATGATCAATATTTCTTCTTGAGTGGACGGCAGATTGTGCACATATGGACTGAAGTGCTCATCAGGGACACGAAATGATAATAAGACAAGGATGGAATCTTTTCTTGATTCACGTTTGTAAAGGAGTGATTTACTCAACCCAAGCACTGTTCTTCTGGATACCGAGCCGCAAACCTCGGATCTCATTTCATGCAATAGTTGATGCCTGCATGCGGGCAACAAAGTTTCCTTGACTAGTGTTCATTCACATTCATGATATACAGGCACTTGTCTACGTACAGCCGCGTGTTTGCCCGTGGTATTTTTGAGTGATGGTCGTCCAGCTGTGGCATTCTTTCGTTACCCAACTGTCATGCCACCAGAAGGTGGTACAAGGGCTGGGCTACTGCTAGGTTGCCTAAGCCTAGACAGGGAAAGTCGAGAGGGTGGTCGGGTTCGAACCACAGACCTTCCGGTTAGTAAATTCGCGCTCCAACCAATGAGCCATCTCGCCTCATCCATTACGGTACTAACTCATGAACCCATTACTTCAGTCTCATTCTTTACGTCAGCATTGGATTTTTCCAAATTCAGAAACCCACAAAAACAGATGGGGGGTTTTGATTGCCCTACCACAACAAAACAATCTGTGCCCCACCACAAAAAAGACGATATAAAATATTGCTGAGCATCAGAATGGCCGATCCTACTTAGGCCGTTGTGAACAAATTTGATCGCAACCCATGTAGTAGAAATTTCAACATCTTTATCATTCGCATAATAAAAGTGAGTTCTCCACAAATCAGCGGCTAAGCAAATCTTGCAGAAATTAAGGCAACAAACTGTGCAAAAATTTCCAAACTTTAACTACCAATTAACAATAGTTTTCGAAATTATGTCATTGGGAGTTTCAGAAAAAAACTTGAGGTTACTTGCGAACTCGCCATAATTTTCCTCTTTTACCCTAATTCCAAATCTTAAATCTTCCATGGTCCAACTGGTCAAAGACTGGCGCCGTAAGCAGCCAACGTAGTGGAGAGCGAATTTTTCACACACACACACACACACCACTGACAATAGTTCAAGCGTGAAATTAATAAAACATAGGCAACGACAAATAGTGGCAGTCTACTCGGAGAGCCTTCTAGTTTGCAAGCAAGTCGCCCACGACATGTAAGAACCGTGACTCAACTGGTAAGGAGGCATTTAGGACGCCTGTAGGATAAAATTTTTTTCTCAGATTATTTATAGCATATTTAGGTTTACCTAATGGTTATATCCATAGGCGGAAACACTTATTACTGCTTGCTGGGTTCGACGAGGTCCATACCAGACCTACCAACGGCCAGGCCCATTTTCCCGCGGCTTATGGACGGCAGCGAAAATGTATGACAGAAAGTAAGGATCTTTTCTAGATAAGCCCCGCCACTTATGCAAAAATTGTATGTACGAAAGTTAAGCCCCACCATTTTTGCCAGCTCCAGTTTAATGTACGCACACAATCTTGACCTGTTTTTGATCAAAACAATTCCTTAGCCGCATCTAGGCTCATTTTTTGCATTTTCTCCGTTCGGATGTAAAACCTTCAGTGAACTTTCTGACGCTTTCAACTCTCGTTCATGACAAGGAGGCGGTAATACGTCTTTTGCAAAGCCACAGGGAGTGATCCATCAGCAACGTTTATGCAACCATTGCCACCAAATGACACTTTCAACTGTTTCTTGCCCGACAGTGTCGGCAAGAAATCGGTGTCCGAAAGGGAAATTGGCTGAAACGGTCTAGGATGGAGTTTAGGACAGCAATTCCATTCCTTTTACCTCTGGTCCAAAAATTTGGAAAAAATCAAATTCTGCTCAGAGGAATTATCTATTAGCCACACGGCCGCTGTTGACTGGAGGAACTTTCTTCGCAAAGTATCCAGCTAACGGCTTTTACAGACTCCAACAGTTATCGGCGGCCCAGGTCTAATCTTTTTTTGGTCCTTTTCATGCAAATTATTAATGACATGTCCCAATTTCATCCTCTTCAATAAGAGCTAAGAGTACAAATTTCATGTCATGTTTTTTTCTAATCTTTTTTGGGTGGCGAGGCTTATCTGGAAAAGATATGAAAGTAAGCTGTGTTCCATCCTCTTGCTTGTTGGCACACGAGTGGTTGTCTATTCTCATCATTCCGGTACCACTGCGGAGGCCTAGATGATCTGAATGTACGTCTCACTAGATTTAGTCTCGGCCGATAGCCTGCAGCTCTTGGTTTAATCACCCCGTATCCAAAAGCAGATGAACATTACTCTGCGGTAGCTCATCCATATAAATTCGGATCACTTACATCTAAGACCTTCGAAGGCGTCGATCCAATGACAAGATAGTGGTGACTGTGCAAGTAAGTCACGTTTTTGTCCTTCTATAATGATCCAGCTGTCCCAAGTAGGATGACCCATTCAGGCGGTGTAGTGGACGGTGTCCCTTATGGGTCTTTGAAAGGCATGGGAATGCAACCATCAAGTTTGAGAATCAGCGCTTGACCTGCAAACTGCACGGGCTTTTAAAGGAAGTAACACATGATGGGTTTTGACCACCAGTGCGCAAGCTTCAAGAGGCCTGGAGGGGTCTCGTCACCAGCATCGCTGCATCACTGACCCCTAAAATCGATGGCCTAATCCGACTACAGGCAATCCTGTTTGACTAAACCAAGGAGGAGAGGAATTCGTGAAATTTATCGTGTGCATTCAGACAAACTTTAATTTAGAATGATCTACAACGTCCTCCTACCGGTGACAAACCACTTGAATCACTTACATTTCAAGTCGGTTGCCCAAATGTTCTCATCAAAAACCCTCACATCGATACTACGCTTACTCCTCATGGTAATTCTCCTATCTGAGGTCCATTTACTGGTAGATATGAACCAAACTACCCGCTAGTTCATGCGATATGTTACGGCGTATCCTTAAGGAAAAACGTTAAACCACAAACTTAGTACCGAGAAGGCAAGTAAACAAAGTCGGTCGAGGGTTGGCTGATGATGTGAAAATCCTCAATTTAGAAGTCGAATAATTTATTCGTAAACTAGATTATTCTGCTGATGTTGATTGACTGGATCTTGTTTGTTGAGTGTGCGGTCAACTTATTTTGTGTCAGAGTGAGGAAGAGGGCGAACATTAAATTTCCCTTTAAAGCATGTTGCTAAACTGCTAATCGTTTCGGGGCAAATTGGAAAACATTGATTAAGCTCTTCTTAACCAAGTGAATGAATCTTGTTTATTCTTACGAAACGGCGCTCACTATTCGTACCGTGGAACTGAATTTTCGGAAGCTACAACGTGTTTCTGTTGGACTAATAGAGGCAATCGAGTTCAGAGTACGAGTTCAATCTTTTGAGCCCCATCTAGACATCCCGTGGTATCAGGAATGCTAGGAAAGTATTCCACCAGAACTTTTCCGCCAGAGGTATGATTGCTTCAGTGGAGAATGAAATTCGGTGAACTGCAAAAAATGAACATAGATTGGAATGGTTTTTGGTTTGAGCACATACGCAACAAAATCCAGCATTTGGGCGTAAAAAGTTTTATTTCACTCACAAAGGTTTTGCAGCTAATAACACTGTGCGGCTAATGGGCCCCTACAGTAAGAGCGGATAGCATTTGATTGACCTATGTTTCACAGCTTAAACGACCCACCGGCTATCTTCGTAATGTACTACTCATAAGGTTGCTGAAAATACATCGACAGCCCACGACCGGTGTCGCCCTTCTTGGGGCTCATCAGGTAGGCGCAGTCCCCGGGTTTCCGTCATCCTTATGTTCTACTTGAAACCAAATTGTACAGAATTAGCGAATATACACCCATTTGCAAACTAATTTGGTTTTTTCGAGATACTCACCTGAAACCTGTATCGAGATATATCAAATATCGTAGCGACTGAAACATGAGGCGGCCTGGTGCAGCACATTCAGTTGCCTGAGAACATCATAAACGAGAGATTCAGCTGGGTTCCAGGTGAGTCTCTCGAAAAAAAAAACAAATTAGTTTGCAAGTGAGTGTATATTTGCTAACCCACCGGCTGTTCGATACGGAAAAGACAGCTCATCAACTTTGGACCACCAATCTCCTTTAGGAGTTGAAGAATCCAATAAAATAACGCTACATAGTGGTAGAAATACTGACCAACTGTTAGCCTACTTTGCAACATCCTACCACTTTTCGTGAAATTCATTAAAGCCGCGCCTACCACTCTGCTGGATGGTAACTATTTAATGACTGCAGTAGTCCCCAGGGAGAGAGGTGGTCCTCAGAGTGTTTCCTCATTCAGATAACACGCTGTCAAAACATTCTGTTTTATATTCTGCTGCCAAACCCCTGGATTTCGAACGTCTATCTTTCAACACGACGTTAGTTCCTCTACTCTAGGGCGCGGCAAATATCCAAACACAAGGACTTATCGCCAATGGAAAATCGATACACGAATCCTATTGTCCTTTTGCCAGGGCCCTGTTTTTTTTCATCAAGTTTTGGAGGTAAGTACGTTCCTAATATATTGCTCCAACAAACACCACTCATACGGGAAGCGTACAAATTACTGTGGTTATTCTGCTCGAACCATGACAGAAAACAACACCGCATCCCCCAGGCAGAGCTTGATTAGAAAATAGCCCTCCAGAAACGCAACAACCACACAATTGTTCAATTCTGGCGGTAGTTATGTAGATTTATTACGTTTTCCTGCAAAGAAAAAAACGCACTGTTCGCTTGTGGGACACATCAATCGCTACATGCAATTACGAAAGATGACAGGCCTTGGTTTATCGATTCCAACTGTTTGTTTGTTCAAAGGCAAATCAGCGGCGCACGCAGATGGCGCAACACACTCACAGTCAAACTGAAAGGGCACTTCGCAACACACTCACAGTCAAACTGAAAAGGGCACTTGATCAGGACAAACCAGATGATTAGTCTTATCAGGAAAGTGCAGTGAAGTCAATGCGACAGATGAACAGAGGCAAATAGTTTAAATAGCATCACGATTAGTAAATTATCCGAAAAACAATGTCGGCATTGAACCAATACAAGGGTGTGAACTTCACAGTGATCTGATGCACACATTTTTGTTTGAAAGGCTTCAGGCTCCATGGATCTTGTTTTGTGTGCAGACTAGCCCTTGCACAAGGCTAAGGTTGATTGGGGTGTATCAACTAATCATTGTGATGCATAGATTGAGCTGTCTTTATCCCTAAACAACGTTTCACCACTTAATCATCATTAGTTCTTACGAGGACAGCAATATTTCTCAGGCCTGGAGATAACGTTTGGGGGACGAGGGAAATGAGTCCTTCCGGTGAGGTGACCCTTGGATGTACGGTAACCAAGCTGAGCACGGTCAAAAGCGATGCCAAATGAGAAGGACAAATAAACCTCAGTAGAATGGCATATTCTGTTGGAAAACTTCCATCACGGTAATTTAATCTCACTTCTCCTAAAAGTCTATGTGCGAACGGAGGTAATCAGGGACACTTTTAACCAACAAATGAGCTTAAATCACTTTAAGGAGTGTGTTCAAACGTTATTGTGCATTACTAGAACATCCATAAATGGCAAAGTTTTCGGTCAATAGGTGAAGGATGCCGCCAGGAAACCAATCAACGAAATACCCATACAGAGGTATACAAGTGTATACATAGGAAGTGTATATGTAAAGACTGTCTGGGTAAAAGTATGGTCAATTTTCCCCATTGTTTTCTGAAAGCACCCACAATCTCAACTCTCGGGTCATAGATGTAAGCCCCTCCGTATACTTTACGCTCCAATTTGCTCCATAAATCCTTATTAGGGTTGAAATTCAGACGGCCAGCTTACAAGCGCATTACTGTGATATCGTAGAACAGATGGCCACTCCTTTTGAGGTGAGGCGCGATTACTTCCCACCATACAATTAGAAGCAACAAGAATAAATTCAATGTTCCACTCTACGTCCTGGATAAAATCTCTCGTCGCTCAATTTGAGGAGTGTCAAGCCGGAAGGGATCCCACGAATATGTTCCAGAAAATTGGACTTATTTCAATCTCCAAAGATAAACTTACACCACTGATGATTCTGGGTGAGGTGACCCTCCCATCAAGGTGAGCTATAATCAATCTGAGGTCATGTGAGCCCAAAACAACTGTTCATTTTCTTGTGCATTGGAATCGGCACTGTTCTGATTGATGCACCAACGATAAGCTCTGTTTTCAGTTCTAGTGCACTCATAACTGCTTTCTGAAAACGACAGGGCATTCTACGTTTGTACTGCTTTGAAAAGACCTTTGTTAACGGCTTTCTCAAGCATGCCGCTTCGGCAGACAAGGGTCAGTCAACGTGTGTCATTATTGTTTGCCCATGCGGCCTGGTGTGATTGAGAATCTACTCGATTGACAGACTAAGAGGGGTCTGGCCATGTTAATTTTTGTGACTGGCAATTTTGACGGGCGGGTATGTGGCAGAAGCCGTTCTCTGAGGTCACGTTTCTTGACCCTGGGTCCGGCTACCGTACCCAGTTAGCTTTGTGGTCAGACAAAATATAGGGAGAATTATTCCTATCACTGCGGTTGACAGAGGCCGGGTGCAATCCTGGTTACGCAAGCGCTAAGCATATGACGTGAGGTCATACTGCAGAATATGTGTACCGGTAAAGTCGATCTGGTTCGTTCAAGGTGATGGAAGTCACGTTCGTGATTTTTACAGTTCTGTTGGCACTCGTGAGGAGAAGCTTCCTCTATCTTTAGTAATGCTGACAGATCAGCAAGGCTTTAGTCAGTAGCCATCTTAACATCAGCGTTCTACTCACTATTTTGTCAACCACGAATGTATATAGGGATGGAGAGACTGGGCATCCCTTTATGTACAGAAGCTTTTATATAGCTCTGTGCACTCCCAAACATCTCGAAATTCACAAACTTCCGAAGAATTCGTGAGCGTGTCAAGGAGAACAGACCGATCAACCGAGTCGAGTGGGCTTCGGAAATCCAGGAATACTAAAATTGTGAGTCGTTTTTACGTTTGGCGTTGTTTGAGCACCTGACGGAGTATGAAGATTTAGTCTATGAATCCTCTATTAGGCCGGAACCTCGCTTGTCGCGCTCGAGTCAGTTTCACGAGCCACCGTAAGGTGACGAAGCACAAGTGATATCGGCAGCCTCTTTACAACCGGGCTTAAACTGATCCCTTTGTGGTTACCAGACCCATTGCAAACCCTTTTTTTAAATGGGCGCCTACCCCCAATTGTATGGGACAATCTCCTTTTCCTAAATGCTGGCAAACAGATCAGACAAACGCTAACTGATACTTTTGCCCCCAGGTTTGAATAATGCGGATGGGAGATCATCTAGGCAAAAAGTTCGGTAGGGCTTGAGGGAACATATGCAGTAATAAACCTCAGAGGACGTAGGGCGATCTACATTCACCGTCCAGGGTTTTATGCCATCTTTGGGCTCCAGATAAATGGCGGCTAGCGGCCACGATAACTGTTGTTCGAAGTATTCCGCTCACCAGTCGAGGCTTTCTTTATTCAGGATGGTCACTCCATTCTGATCTTTGGTGTTTTCGCTTATAGTTGGTTAGCGGAGATCGGTAGCGCTGATCAGCTGAAATAATCTCCGGGAATTGCAAGCTTTCTGAACCCCCTTCATTTTCTTTGCTTTCCGTGTCCACCAGACTTCATGGTCGTAGTTTGCGCCAACTTTCACTCGAAGTCTGATAGGACCGGCAGGTACCTTTCTCCGAGATTCAGGTAGCACCATTGTTCTGTCTGATGTCCAGCGCTTCAATGGTAAGATCCAGTCTTTCCTGAGGCAGATTACCGTATGTATCGCGAGAAACATCCTTTTCTCTATCCCCTCTTTCTCTCTATATACATGGATCAATATGGCTCTATCGATTACTGGTTAGGCTACTCTCTTGATTTGTAGTTTTGGAACCGTGTATGTCACTCCAAGTGGCGTTGATTTTTTAGTGACCTGTTTGGAATGAACGTCCCGACTAGCGATTATTCACTTGGACTTAGATATTTCGCTGCTCTGTCGACAAGCAGCTGACTCCAAAATGATAGTAGGGGCGAGAGTGACTCCACCAATGAGTTGATATTAATCAGCCAGTTAAAATAACCTATCCAATGCATGGATCAATATCGGAAACAAACACTGGGATCGAATGGTATGCAAACCTGCATCAGAATCTTCATGTTCACGTGAGTATGTTAGTTACTTTAGTCATCACGTCAACGGTCTTTAACCTGATGATCATACGACTGTGTGCACGATTAATAGCCTTTTCAGTGAGAATGGGCCGATACATCGGTATAGACTGACTCAGTGAAATCACCTTCCTATCACTCTCGTTTGAACAAATAGGTGCTATGTGCTACACCACTGTCGCTGGCCCAAATAACGTGGGAACAAGGGTTCAGCATTGGAGAGGCCGATCAACAGGTACGATTAGACTTTATTCATAGACTTTATCATAGCCATAGACTTTAGTTTAACTTCATCTATCCTTAATACAGTAAACTGTAGCTAACCTTTTAAATAATAAAATGATATGGCAAGTCACCGACCGGACCGTCCTTTCGTAGAGGTCGTCACTCGAGCAGGCATTCAACAGTGGATCACGTGGATCCTGTACAAGTCACACTATTGGTTGACGGGTAAAGTGCACAGCTACTTGCCGGAAAGCCGTGGCTTCTAGACCCCTTAGAGATCCGTAAGATACGCATAGCCGATAATTCCCTTCAGCTGTACGCTGCCACTCGGCTTGTTATGCCTGAGCGACTTCATTCGCAGGATCGAACTTCAATTAATCTTGTGACGCCTGCTAGTGGTGTACATGGGAGAATGACATTCTGGTGCAGTCTTCAGACACTGCCTAAGAAAACCTCTCACGCACGACCGCAAGAAGCGCCAGTGTAACTGGTAAAAATACCCCTTAATGTATATCATCGTAATATACTACTCATAAGGTTGCTGAAAATCCGTCGACAGCCTGGAAACATCACAAACGAGAGATTCAGCTGGGTTCCAGGTGAGTCTCTTGAAAAACCAAATTAGTTTGCAAATGAGTGTACATTCGCTAACACTCCTTCATCTTTGTACCCCCAAATAAAATGTCACGATAGTCACTGATCCAGATAATGAAAAGTCTGGCTGGTCAGCGCTTGCAAAACACACCAATTGTGAGACTCTTGCCGTGGCCTAGGAGTAGCCAACTAAATGGGAGAAAACCAACACCGAGGCTAACTATGTGTCGGTATCGCTATGACTGGTTTTGCCTAATTTGTGATTGGTCGGAAAAGTTTGGGCACATGAACATTACTACCTCTTCCTACACACATTAACGAACAAAGTAAAGCAATGGACAAGACAATATTAACCTGGATTTTAAAGAGACAAGTCAAACGAAAAGGTTAGTGTTTCAGCCACACGCATTCCAGGGTTTGTTACACTTAACAGAAGAAAGAAGCGTCACCGTAATTCGACATTTCTCTTCGAGACGTGACGAGTGTGTCGAATCACCCAACGACATTCGGATACATACACAGTCTCCAGATCATGACGTTATCCATCCCAAAAACATCCAATGTTAATAAACTTTAGCTATTTTTGCAGAATGCAACAGTCTGAACTAATCGATTGTGAAGGACGTAATTTTCGCTGAAAGTTGAATCTTCGTGACTAAGTAAATCTGCATCTATTCACAACTAGGTGTGTTTCGTTCGGTCTGAGGTGATCGAACAAAAGTCCTGAAGCCTTGAAAGCGTACTGTCGTTCATAACCAGTCGGTTGTAAAATGTTTATCGATTGGATACCTGTGCATAAACGAAAGTATACGGACGTGGCGTTGAGGGGGTGTGCAAGTCACGAGTCTTTATCTGACAGTGACCAATTATCAACGAATGGCCACTACCCAGGCCTATTCATCATAGAGAGCACTTCAATGGCAGAGAGAAGTACAAGTTCACAAAGAATGGATTATCGACTTCATCACTAAGGGAATGATATGAATGGAACTTGATTTTCAGCCAACGGAAAATGGACTATCTCAAGCAGTTATGGCATTTCTAAGTGGGTAGACAGATTCGATGTCAGGTAAAATACGAATGCGCAGTGCATCCCAAAATTACTACATGCTATTCAACGATTTGCAAGGGTCCAATGCGTTTATCGCTCATATGGCGTATGTGCCAAACCAGGCTCATAGGATGAGTGGCGTCGTGTCTAGTTCATAGGGTAATAGTGAGCGTGACTGACGTCATAGAGTCTGGGAGTTGACCTGATAAATCATTTCACCAGTTTAAACGTAAGTCGAATTTTTTGCAGACTATAGCCACATCCTGAAATTACCCGAAACCGTGTAAATCTAGGGGGTTCTATCAACGATGGACTATCGTCATATTGTGATAGGATAATCTCCTGATTTTACCAGTAACATGAAATCATGTTTTTCGGATCTTGTAATCAAGTAAGCATAGTTCTAGAGGTTGGACCAACGGTGATGGTTAAAGTGAACAGTTGGCATCGATCGGGTGATTAAGAAAGGAGACAAAATAAAATAAAATTACAGGAGACCCAACTGGCTGTTGGTTTAATCAACCAAGCAGATATTGGCAAAACAGACTCAAAGTTTGTTGCATGCGACGTCGCCATATTGCGAATGTTCGGGTTGTTTGGTTCGATTGTTTGGATCGATTACGAACTCCCACGATGCACCTTTCGGATTACTCGAAATCATTCGTTTGTGTCCGGTTGTAATGTATGACGTGATCGAAATTCCCACCTTGTTGGTGGATCTACTCTTATAACAAAACATAACCCTTGGTTGTTGTGGTATCGATGGGCAGGTTGAATTAACCAGTCGTGTTTTTGGTGAGAACACGAGTGT
Organism: Opisthorchis viverrini; assembly: GCF_000715545.1. Taxonomy (NCBI): domain Eukaryota; kingdom Metazoa; phylum Platyhelminthes; class Trematoda; order Opisthorchiida; family Opisthorchiidae; genus Opisthorchis; species Opisthorchis viverrini. Next base: position 156,347 of record NW_008751663.1, read on the forward strand.
GCAGCAATGGCTACAGTTTGACTGTTCCATCTGGTAAAAGATATTCAGAGGTGATTACACTCAGAGCAGCTCTTGTGCTGCTCGCACCCTTCTAATCACTGGTACAATGATTGGGATGACGGCTACTCCCACGACACAGTAAATATCAATGCGGACGCGTAGTCCGGGGACTAATTCACTGGGGGGGGGGGGTTGATGAGCGTCAGGAAGGGAACAAGTGATCCAGAGTGAGTCGCCTTCAGAGAAAAACCGCATGTATAGAATGCTCAAAACTGCGCTCGTCATTGGCACCAACCTAGTGTGTTATCCTGCTGAGTTGAGATCAGCCTACCTGTGATTGAATGTGTTCGGAGGGGGTGCGTTCCGCAAGCAAAGTACTGTGGAAATTCGAGAAAACAGTCATTTGCAAATCAAGTTGGTTTTCACGAGACTCCACTGAATCTCTCGTTTATGATATTCTACAACTGAATCTGCAGTACACAGGCCGCCTCATGTTTCAGTTGGCACGGTATTCGAGATGTCGCAGTATATTTTCATAGAGGAAACTACTCACAAGGTTGCTGAAAACACTTCGACAGCACACGACCGGTTTCAGTTTAGTCTCTCGTGAAAACCAGATTTATTTGCAAATGAGTGTATTTCTCCAAAAACAGTTCGACTCGGGTTCAAGTAGAACATGAGGTTGACGGAAACTCGGGGACTGCGCCTGCCTGATGACCCACAATACAAACAATGAGTGGTTGTTGAGGCTTGGAAGTATTGATCACCACTTGTATAATCGGCTCAATGATTACTCAGGAATTTAGTACACCGACTAACGGACAGTTTCAGGTTATGGATACATTTGACGAACGTACTACGGGAGCATTGTGAATACTGCAAAACTGAGTGAAAACGGAAAAAAGCAAAATTCAGGAAACGATGATTATAAGGCGGAGATTTGTGAGGTAGCCACAACACCTTCGAGTGGTACAACTCAGGTAAAATAAGAACGAAACTAATTTATGTTTACTTTATTAGGAAACCAAAACACTACCTCACATCTAATGAACCAAGCGCGTCAAGGTATCGACCCGCGTAACAGGTAGCCGCGAACGAAATGGGTCTTGGTGGATAGGCAATAGTTTTCGCTACTAAACATTTGTCAGTAGCCTAAAGCTAGCGCGGCAAATACATGCACGACCGTTTAGCAGCCTGTCTGATGCCCAGGGTTGATATGCACACACGCGTGCCAATATTTACCTTATATACCGCTTTTTCGGGGCGTTTTAAAAATTCCGTGGCTTTTGATGAATTGACACAGCATTTGCGAATTCCTCAGTTTCGTTTTCCAATTAGTCATACAAACTTTTTGTCCACCATAAATTATACATCAGAATCCCACCAAATCATCTTTTTTTGTCATCTTGACTTCTCCGGAGGCTGTCATTGTAAACTTTACAACGGAGTGTGGCTGAGTAAAATCCATTCAATTCAGTCGAATTTTTTAACTATAAACCACGTACAGTCTCGATCACCGCAAAGTGGGACAGTGTAGGAGATATGACCAAGCACTGGAGTCGATGGCATATTCAATAATTTCGGGAACTGGGCAGTTACATAGTGATGCACAAGCGCAACTGACTACGCGACTGTGCCGTTTCCGCCAATACTTAGTTGGGCGACTTCAAACTTAAGTAAGCGTTTGGCGTGCACGAAACTCACTATCCGTCTAACTTCTGAACCCCAGACTAGTCGACTCTCCAGTGGGACGAAAACTATTCAAGGGGAGCGAAAATTCAAGTGAACGGGTGGCCGATAGATAGATGCTGATATTGACGATTTTGGTGGAAAAATCTGAAAGATATCGTGTCACAAACTAAATTGTTGAGGACAACTTGTCTCCCATCGGGTGGAAGGTACAGCTCATTGACGATTCCACATTTACATCAATCTCGTTTGAACAGTTCCCCCCTCGTTTAATGGAACCACACCAAATTCTACTAATCGTGCGACCACCTACAACTCATGGACGAATTTCATGGTCAAAATTATGCTTTCGAACAAATAAGTGAGAGCATCTGATACCTGTCTGACGACTAAACGCCCATTATTGTGTAATGCTTTCTGTCCACGGAAGTTCGAAGTAGATGGGACAGCAGCAAAGGACAATATTTCATCCTCATCTTACTGCCCACATAAGCGCTGTTTCAAACGCCTTCTCCAGTCGCATTGGACGTCAATGAGGAAACAATATATACCGAATGAAGTGAAGTACCAGTGACAGGTAGCGATAGAGAAGAAGTCTAGGGATATATTTACAAATTTGTACAGCGAACAACACTGGGAAGATCAAAATAGGTCTAAGCAGCTTCCTCGGGTGTTCCCATCTCATCTTCATCCAAATTAGCCGTCATCACCACATACTCGCGTGAAGAATAGCCAAATTTGATTACATCTTTCTGAAGTAGTTCATAGTAGCGTCGAGGCTCAATACGTTTGTTATTCAAATAGGTCCCATTTGCCGACTCCAGGTCAATCACATAGAGACGTACAAGGCCGCGAACCTGAAGCGAAGAGAATGGGGAATCAGTTTTGTCCAGTTACCCGATTATTAACGGTATAGCAAAGCAATTCGCTTCTGCTGGTAACAGCAGCTGTTGTAAGTACTGATTAAGCGCGAGTAGGAGAATCAACGGAATCCGAAAAAAAACGATTAGCCATTTGGCATAAAAGTACCACAAGTCGATGTGCCTAAATCAAACAAATGCGTTAAGGAAACAGGCCACGTGATATTTGAAGCAACTAAAACATCGCAGTCAGTGCAACTCAAAGCATATACAGGGGTGTCAGCGAACTTTCCATCGGGTAGGTCGAGAGGGGAAGTTGTGTGCTGATATATGTGTACTTGGATGTATGACCATGACTGGGCCATGTCTGACAATATTTCTGACCATCGATGTTTCATGTCTCGGGGTCCCCATCCAGAGAGACGCCAATGACCGCGAGAGCTGAGTTTGTTCATAATGGCTTTCATACGTCGGGTTGGTTCGTTTTCATCCTTCGCGTGGTTGTGCGGAAAGGGCTGTCCGAGGAATTCGATCGACTAGCATAACCCGTCCAGCTGCAACACCCTTTCGGTGCCTGGCCGCCGTGCCAACCGAAGAAAGCACGAGTGCAGAGATACTGCCAGATCACCCAAACCTGAATAAGATCAGGGGTGCAGAGGCTGAGTTCAAATCAAGGACCTTCCGGTCAGTGATCTCGCGCTCCAACAACGGAGAGATCTAAACTCGACTGGCATATGAAGCACGTGACCAAGCCAGTACAACCAATGGAATGCGATGAGTTCGTCTATCGTGGTGGAGTTATTTCGTCCGAAAAACATTCGGTGTTCCCGCCATGGCGATGTTCCCAATACAACGATGATCAAAACCAGAATTTTTAATGGTCTCAGGAAACAGCGGCCAGGTTTTTGACCAACACAACAACATGGTACGTGGTTCGAACCCGACCTCTGCCTCTCGACTTCCCTTGTCTAGGCTTGGGCAACCTGGCAGTATCCCAGCCATCGTGCAACCTTCGGATGGCATGGCAGCTAGGCACCGAAAGGGTGCTGCGGCTGGACGATCTTTTCTTCACTGTAGAGAGTAGTTGAGCTGGCTCGGATCGACAGTACTTAGCTATGGTGGTTCCCAGGAGGTGGTGGATTGGCTGAATCGCAAGGTTCTGAAAGAAAGCGATCTGTCGGGCGTGCCCGTGGTGTGATCCGAATCAGGCGCTCAGACGACCAGCTTGGACAGTCAGTGTGTCTTGCTTGACGAATGAGCCCGGATAACTCTAGATAGAAAGTATCTTTCTCGCCGTCCGTTGAGGCATAAGCCAACCATACAAACAAGCACCGTTTTTTTATTTCAAGTGGCAGTGAGTTTGGTTGAGCTGGATAACAGCGATCAGCTCCGGCGCTGAGTGCAACAGATTCCACCACGAGTTTTCACAAATGCAGGTTGAAACAACGAGGGAAAGTGCATATCCCGAAAACAAACGCATTGGTGGTAAGCCTATGACTAACTTAAGTTCTATTTTCGTTTTCTCCACTTATTGCATTATCTCCGGAATAATACATAACAATGTTGTGAACAATACGAATTACTTATCGTGAAAAACGCCGGAAGAATTCGCACGGAGTTACACAACATCACTGTGAACAGCGTGGCACAGAACAATGTATAACTCATGTATGGGCGTCCGCTGTTGAAGTACAATGGCAGGCCATCCAAGTGTTGGTGCGTGCATTTTATTGACTATTCCAGAGATTAACAAGATTTACGAAAAGGAGAACCGGGTACCCCAAAACGATAACCGGACGAGGTAGGATCTCGAAAAAGGGTACACCGGTAGAGTATAGGAGACAATAATTCTCAGCCAATGGTCTTACGGCATGGATGGTGGCATTTTTAAAAGTAAGTGGTACGAGAAATTCAGAGACAAGTTTCCGGCATATTCCAGTTAAGGTGCAACAGACGGATCAAGCTGATAGTACAATAGTTACAAGCAAGGACATTCATCCGTCTTTGCCCCAGTATGGTTAACCGTATCTAAGGCATGGAACAAGCAACAAGACATCTAACCACAGGAATATCCAATAAGACAATCTTGAAGTACGACTAGTGATGAAAGCGGTTTTAAAGGGATCACACGACGTCTTTTAATGGCATAGGAGTTAAGTAAACAGGTCTGAACAGATAAGAAACAGTTAGTACGCACACTTGGCCAATGTCAAACAAATGAAGCACTTTTACCTGTGGGACTGCAAGATGCAGGTGCACAGATGTTTACTAACTTTCACCAACCGATAATATAAAACATTTGCAGTGAAACCTTACTGAATAAACCGAATCAACCAGGATTATGTGCACAAAGTTTTCGATCTAAGTCCACCAGGGCATGCGTCCACCCTAACCACAACTCTGTTTCGGCTGAGTCACCTGTTAAACGGATGGGAGGAATCAGTATTTCAACGAAAGCCGTTTTCCCCACGGTTTTAACACTGCAAAAAGCGGCTAGAATCAGAATAAGTACTGCAGCATTGCCGTGCTACCTCAACTGAGATTCACACTGTGCACGTCGCACATATACGGAAACCCTACTACCCTGGAAAACAGTCCATTTAGACAAACCTACACAAGCACACAGCCATAGTTCCGACACGGGTGGTGCACTTCCCAGATGCACAACTACCCTGGAAAACAGTCCATTTAGACAAGCCTTCACAAGTACACAACCATAGTTCCGTCACGGGTGATGAATACTGTCACTTCCCAGATAGAATGCTGTTTGTGCTAGATTTCGTGCTACATGAGTTTTGAAAGGGCTTTGAACAAGATAGACAAACTCATAGACTCACGGTTTCGATCAGGCAGTGGATAGACTGGGCTAGTCAGTGTGAAAATGCTTCACTATTCGGATACAACGAGGCACCAACCACAGCGGCGCCCTTAACTTAAGTTTCTATTAAGATTATCTGAGTATTTAGGTACGTCGGAAGCTTATAACGCGTTGGGATTAGAGTCATGACCTTCCTCTATTTGATCAGGAATTTCGGACAGTTAAGCCCAATATTAGCGCTGTTGTCAATAATGTGAAATCAGAAGCGTATGAAAACTACACAGGAAATAGTCACAATCAAATACGTACAAATCGATATTGCAAGACGGCGTGTTGCTTGGAAATGCTCGGATGGTCCATTGGGATATCTGCTATTTTCCGGTCACGACCAATCAGGAAACCACTTTGCCGATGAATATGCAAGATTGGAAGGCACTCATTTCCCTTGAACTGATACAAGCGCCAGTGTTCAGTAGGCTTACGAGCATCCGGGGGTTCATTATATTTGATAACAACTCCTTTATACGTATTCGTATCCTCCGTAAGCTTGCCTGAAAAGAATCAGTTTGGCAACTTATCGAGCGGTAGCGAGCACTGAATACGAGCATATGCTCTAGGGTTTACGTTACTTATTTCAGGATTTTGTGGTATTTGCATAAACCGGGAAGATGAGTATGCCTCATTACAATAGATCCTGAAGGCGAATTCGAAACGTTGTCGAGAGCCTATTCTGGGTAGTGCCCTTAACTTGTATATTGCATGAAAGTGGATGATAGGTACTTGACGTCCACTCAGTATGCACCATAATTCGTGATCAGTACCTTCTTGTTAACAGCAAAGCAGCTTGTTGGAATGGCATCCTCGGAACTGCTCAGGTGTTGACTAGCTGAAGTTGACAGTCTGGTGGACGAGGGGATATGGTCTCCAGAGTGTCATATAAAGCCTATAGGAATGTTAATAACAGCGGAGTCATAAAAAACCCTTACACAACTATTCCTCATAGTGGAAGTGCGCACTGACCCAATCAGGTCAGAACTGTTCTGAACGGAATGGGCGCTGTACATGGAGTCACAGTACGGTGCTTGACCGTTATTCAAAGGCATCCCAGTAAAACATTCGTGTTCGGTCTACAAGTTTAGGGGAGAAACAAGTGAGATGTGGACACATTTGTTCTCGATGTCAGTAAAAAAAATCTGACACGATCACTCAAAAGCGATAGCCAGCGGCGAGTAGCACGCTTTGGATGAGTCTGACTACACAAATTCCGACCTCCAGTGTTCGTGCTGATAATTGTTGCGAACTACAAAAATATGCCTTACACATATATCGTACGCTGCTGTACAGTTATACATCTCTAAGGAGTTGATTAGGTGAACGAAATTCGTCGTAAGAACGGTCATTCGGTCTGACTTAACCAAATACGTACAAGTGGTGGCGCTTGTTTGTCACACTTCGGACATGATTTTCCGAATAAGGCTATAACTAATGGGAGATTACACACACTAACCATGAGATCACAGCAGCCGGAAACGCTAACACACGTTTAACCATACCAGAGAGATGAAGAGTGAAACACACCAAAAGTTCATAATCCCAGAACCAAAAGCTCTGTGTACCTTGTCTACAAGAGCAGTAAGCAACATGGACTAAGCGCTATTGAAGAAACTCGAACAACAAAGTGAGTATCCGATATTGCGCAAGAATTTCAGCGCAGATACCCACACACCCGGTCAAAACACCTTCGGCCGACGCACTCAAGATTCGAGCAAGTAATAAAATGATGTTCAAACCAGGGAATTTCGTGTGTCGTCAAGGTTAGAGACCACATAATGAGACAGACTGAGGAATACAAGATCTACGCACACTTGGGATGTTGTAGAGAGGAGTGATGAGTCCTCAGAAAACCCCACTTACACTTGGTCTCTTGAAGCGTTTCCGGGATAAACTCCCGTCTAGGACAGAATAGTCTTGCGGTGCTCTATGCAGAAGAGACGACACGGAAATTAGCATATTAGGCCGTCTTTTTGTCTGACAGCAATAAAAAGATGTCACCCATACTTCCATAGCCTAAGTTTTAGCTTAGAATAATCGTATCAGCTTAAATAATCGAGATTACCTTCATCATCATCATCATCATCGACAGCATGACGTCAGTGTTCAACGCCGATGCTTCACTGCCGTACAACCATGAATTATTTGAAAGCCTTATTGTAAAGAAAAGAATAAAGGTGGACGGGGAAAGGACTTAGTGCTACCTTAACACAATCATTCCGAGATGCCTACACCTCCAGACATTCACTCAGGCAATCTGGATAGAAACTGACAACAAGAACGCCACTGACATCGGTTGGCAGCCATATCTTGTAGTGTCTCCAA
>NW_008751663.1:164919-170575 GCF_000715545.1 Opisthorchis viverrini
CGGAAACTTTTGGAGAGCTCTCCGTACACTCTCACACGTCCGGAAGTCTGAGAATACAAAGAACGTATTATGTTTACAAACTTCCGGTTTAATTGAACTCTCACGAATGAAGAAACAATCAGCAGTGCAAAGAAAAGAGTGGAGAGAAGAGCAGAGATGCAACTGACAACCACTACCCTAAAAACAACTTTACACGAAAATAAAACTTAATACCTCGTGCAGTGGGACATCACGCCTGAAACACTATCACCGAACACATAAAAGGCGAACCAGATGACGACAGTTAGCAAAAATACGGGAAATTAAATTCCGAAGTGGCACGAACCTGATAAACCGAAATTGGCCGTCTGCCTCTGAACGGGCGCTCTACTTGTTTGATCGAGTAAACCACTTCGGGAAAAATCCGGTTCTGCCCTTCTATCGTCACGACGCCTTTGATCATCATCTGGCAGAACAACAGGAGAATGCAAGCGTCGCCGTTTTCGTCCCTCTTCCTCTTTTATAATGACAGGCGCGTTCAGTCGTCCACCACGTGGGGACCGAGAGCTACCTCGTTTTGACATTCCTCGGCTACTGTGATGTCGGTGATCATGTGATCGTCCACTTGATCGTCTTTCATCTTCAGAGGGTGGCTCTGGCTTTATAAATGTGCTTGTATGTTCTCTTCCGCTCCCACTCTCACTGCGTTTATGGTAAGATTTCGAGTGTCTGTCGGAATCTGTATGCCCAGGCATTACACCAGGACGCACCAGTGAGATAGTCGACTAGAAAGCAATGCTGAAAAATGGATAGTGATAGAGGTGAAGATGAAGGACAGGAAAAGTGAAAGATACCACGGGATGCTGACTCGAAAATTCGAGTGAAAAACAGTTCTAAGGTCATCAATTTCGTGTACTGTCGCACCGCCACGGAATGATCTACTCTGTTGCTGGAAATTGAAAGATTTCCACAACAAATTACTGTTCATTTACTGTTTAAAGCCGATACCGTCAACAGAAACACCTTTTTACACAACAGCTGCTGTTACCGAGTGACTTAAATAAGCCACAAAGGAATCATTCGGTTATGAGTTTTCATCACCCCTGCCATACAAATAAGAAACTGCCTACAAATTGTCTCGAAAAAAGGAAGAAACGGGAAAATCATCAATGTCCGTTTGTGAAGTCGACTACTGATGAATCAACTGCGTTGTCACTTCCTGGTCACCATGGTGGAAAACTAGCACATCAATGCCTATGAACATACCAGTTTATTCAAACGATTTCCTGTAATGAAAATAAGAAAGGAGTGACGGAGAGGAGCCTGGTGTCAGTTTTCAAGACACACGAGGTGCCAGAGCCTCCAACATCCAATAGCAATCAGCATATAGAGTGAAAGGAGGAACCCGACTGAGATCTACTGGCCACCACATTTTTCAGTATCTCCAGATATACAAACAGAGGGTCACTTGACCCCATCCCTGAAGGTGGTTCGCATTGACAATAAAAAAATAATAAAAATTGACAGCATCAATGCTTTTCACAACGATTTTATTCCCACCTGCTACGCACTCTACTCCTGACGGCTTTGCTATTCAGAATTGGCTGGACGGTGCAACGATCACCTCAGCGGAAGATAACTCGACACACGTTAGGAAAACTAGGACATTATGAGCCATAAAACTCTGACCTTCCGGTTCCAGGGAGGTACATCATCTGCGTACTCCATATCTGTAAGCGAACGCCCTAGTAGCATTTCGAACCCAAAGGTGTTAGCAGTTAGGGGAGTCTCCCACAAGCATATTGAAGTTGATGAAGGAAAACGACAACGATACCTAAGATCACTGGATGTGACAGACTCAGGCGGGAGCATACCAAAGATATTCACGCGCTCACGAGTTGTTTCAGCGAAGATTGAGTATGCGATTTGTGCATCCACTTTCAGCACGGGACCCAGATTGGTTTTCATGGATCTGTGTCCCTTTGTGTGCAGTCAACTTTTGAATGACGAGACGAGAGGGCACCTTTGATATCACAGGTAACAGGCCCACACAACGATGGTTTTCACACTATTCGATTACCCCTCGTGAAAACGGGAGTGACTGTAGATGTGTCCCATTCTGAAGGCACTCCGTCTGCTCTACCAGTAGGTCTTCTCATGTTGATAGCCAGAGACTCTCCACCTTCTTCGAAGAAAGCCGGATACAAACGTTCGGCCCTGGTGCCTTTGAAAGGATATTTCATTGCATTAAAATAAAACAATCGTCCAGGTGAGACATCTCCTTTGTGCCTAGCCGTCAGTTCACCCGAAGTAACCATGAGAGCTAGGACATTTCCAGGCTACCCAAGCCTAGAGAGGAGTCGAGATGCCCCCCTGCAACAGCACCGAGAGACAATGCATTCGGCCGGGTACAATTTCAACTTTAATTGCACATCATGATAGGGTTGTTGTTGTTGTCGTGTGTCATTGTTGTACACAACATCAACAACCCCCATCAGGATGTGCAGTTAAGTATCCGGCCGAATGCATTGTCTCTAGGTGCTGGTGCAGGGAGGCAGCTAAACCACCCTTAGAAGTGTTCGGCTTATCTTTCCAATATCAAATTTTGAGAATGAACTACTGAGTCATAACAAACTACTCAGAAGATTGCTGTTCAAATAGCCTGTGATGAAAACCTTGTCGATCTAGGATGGGCAGACAACATCGTTCTCGTTTTCGAGGAGAAGGTGGTGATAGCTCTCTTAGCCTCCTTCACCATTGAGATCGGTGCGGTCCATGCAGAGCGGTTGGTCGGTTGGAGAACATCAACCTTCTGCAATCGGTCGTTTCTGGTCACAAAAGGATAATGCCGCATACGATATTAGGCATTTCAGCCTGAGAACTGGTCCGGCATTGAACAAGTACAGTCTGGTGTTCTTTTTGTGCACTGTCAAAGCCTGTTGGCAAATATAGGTGCAAATCACATCAAAGACAGTGAAATCAGTGTTGACACTAATGGGTGCATGGCGTTGCAGGAGGGCCTCAAGCGAACGCTTCGAAAATAGAGTTTGTGAAAGGACACTCCCAGATGTTGTGCGCGCAGGACTGCAATAATCAATCGGTTTTTCTAAAAAACTAAGCTCGCCAATCCAAATCAAGCTTGGGGCACGACGCCAAGCTGCATTTGGTTTGGACCGTCACGCACCAGCAGATTATGGAGCAATCGACATCGCCTGTCAATTCCGCTTATCCCTAGAAACATTGCGGACACATTATTCAGTCGGCTTCACGTGAAGTTTGAAGACTCGCTTCCACGTTCATTCCATGAGAAGCGTGACAAACGAACTGTTGTTGTTGATACGCACCGTCGCAAACATCCTTCGGCAAGCGAACCCTATTCGGAATGCCGGCGTCACATAGTTGGAAAAAACCGTTCAACTATAACACAATTATGATGTCTAGTTGCCATGCCACCCGAAGAAAGCACGACGTCCGGGATACTTCCAGGTTGCCCAAGCCTGGACAGAAGTCGATGCAGAGGTCGGGTTCGAACCAGACCTTCCGGTCAGTAAATACGCGCTCTAACCACTGAGGCATTTCGCCGTCACCTAGCTGGATCGGGATTCATGAGCTGTACGGTAGCGTGACAGCGGCTGTGGCAACCGAGTTTGATATTGATCTTCCCTGTGACCACAACCACCGCACCTGGTACATTGGTGGCGCTTGACCCGGCGATAACCAACGAAATGGCACTCGTCAGAATACCAACCACATTTAAGCGGTTTTCTACGTCCTCGATCTGGTTCGTTCACGAAGTTTCTTAAGACGATGGAAGTGATTGGATGGACGCAAATGCCGGAATCGCCAAGTGACTGGTTGACCATAACAGTGTCGTACTTTAATTGGATGAAGCGTTGACATTCGGCGGTGATGCCCTGCAGCGTCATATGAGCCTCCTGTTCAATTCTGTGGAGCAAACGAGTTCTGATTCTGCATCTTTGGACAACTGAAGACCGCAGAGAAAAGCAGGACTGGCTCACTGTCACTGAGCTGAGCTTGGAACGTTCACATTTCTAGTCGGCAGTTCCGGCAAACGCAATAACACCGTCAGTCCTCGATCAAATTGAGGCACTTGTAACGGATACTGAATAGAGGTGTTTAATAACTGAACATCAGAGAGAGTATCCTGAGTTTCACCAAAGCTGAGGTCGCGGAACAGCTCAAGAAATCATTCATCATCACTGTCAGCCACAAGAACCGCGTACTTGTCGTACATGGTTGTAGCTGCCACAGTTTTGCTCACCGACGATTTGGTGAGGTAGGGTAGGTAGCTGCCAATTGGGGGCGGGAGCTGACAGATTGGCGCGTAAATACAACATTGTCAGTGGGCTGTTAAGTAAGAGAATGGGGAGGGCAATAGCTTGGATGCATGAGCGTCACTGAGGGCGCGACTGGGCCACGTCTGACAGTGTCTCTAACCATTGATGTGACTCGCCTCGAATTCCCCATCCAGGAAGATGGCGGTGACCAGCGCGGCTGAGTTTGCTGGTAATGGCTTCTACACTTCGCTGCCAAGTCGTTGTTTGACCGCCTCTGGCTCATTTCCGAAAACCATTCGACGTACTTCAGCATTGCTGATCCGGTGTTCCTACCAGACTCGAGCAGTGCTCTGAATACACCGGTCGTCAAACACTGAAAGCCTTTTGACGCCCCCAGCTCGCAACGGCCAGGTTTTCCATCCGGCTTCGTATCCAGGAACAGCTATGTCGTCTGCATACTCGATAGCCGTGAGCAGACGCCCAGGGAGTATTTGGCCCCACAGGCATTAGAGGCTGATAGTAAGTCTTCCATGATCGTATCAATGACGAGATTAAAGAGGAAAGGTGAAAAAGAACAGCCCTGTCTGACACCACTTGATGTGGTGAACCCAGAAGAGAGCTTTCCGTAGACTTTCACAGGGCTGCGGGAGTTGGCGTACACCGTCATAAGTTGGGTCAAGAATTTATGGTGGATTCTTTTGCTCCGCAGACACTGCCATAGTGCCTGATGGCCTAAAGAGTTAAAGGCAGCTTTCAGATCGAGAAACACAACCTTTGTTGGTTGCGTTGTTGTGTTGGCAGGGTCGCTGTTCCAGAAGCTGCCAAAGGGTGAAAATACGGTCGATGCATCCTCTTACAGAACGGAACGAAGGTTGGTTTTAACGGATCTGCCTCTCCTTGGGTTCAGTCAACCTTCGAAGGATAAAACCAGAGAGCACCTTTGATGCCATAGCTGACAGGCTGAAACCACGGTGTTTTCACGCAGCTTCCGCGTACCATTTTTCAATATAAAGATAATTGTCGACAAGCCCTATTCTGCAGGCACTTCTCTTTATTCCATGTAGCACCAGAAAGCTGTCAGATGGGCACCAGGGATTTTCCGCCTTCTTTGAAGAGGGCTGGATACAGACCGTCCGGTCCCGGTGCCTTCTCACGTTTCAGTACGACTAGTTCGTACCTTATTTCTTCTTCCGAAGGGCGATCAAGGTTTGCATTCCATTCACCCACGAAGAGACTGGACCTTACCGTGGTGTGACGGTTTGCGCACCTCAGCGATCCATTGAGCTACACTGGAGAGAGTCCCGCGACACTCACAGAGTCTCTCATACCAGGTTGGTCAATGGTTAGAGGTCTGACGAACACAGTCTCCTGGCCCTCCA
>NW_008751663.1:171253-177183 GCF_000715545.1 Opisthorchis viverrini
TTCATTCTTTTCTTTACAATAAGGCTTTCAAATAAGTCATGGTTGTACGGCAGTGAAGCATTGGTGTTGAGCACTGATGTCATGCTGTCGTTGATGATGATGATGATGACCCACATACATTATCTCCACAGACTATGTTGCAGGAGGCCAGCTGAAACGTTCTTCAAAGTGCTCGGCCCACCGTTCTAGTTGACGTTTCTGCGTTGTCGTTTCGCTGACCATTGCTTCCTGGGACCAGTCGATCGTATCAGTTGATATAGGGCACGTTTGTTTCCCGTAGCAAAAGCCTTCTCCATCTCACGAGCTTTCGATGTCCACCAGAGCTCTCGGTCTTTCATTAGACTCTTCACTAGTTGGCGTTTAGGGGATCAGCGTGCATCATCGTACTCGTTGCCTGCTGGTATGGCTTTCCTGGCATCAATCATGGACAGCGACTTCGCCGATATCCAGTGGTCTTGTGGTCAAATCGGAGAGGCCAGACAGAGCGCTGAACACCGCTAACATAGCTCCTTTCATATTTTGCCACGTTTCATCCCCTTGCTCACTGCTAGTGCAGCATTGGTTTACTGTGGAGAGTTGTTGGGCTAGCTCAGATCGGTACTGTTGAGCTATGGTCATTCTTCGGAGATTGTGGATTGGCACGCTTCTTGCTAATTTGCGAGGGCCTGAAGGGAAGCAAACTGTCAGGCGTACACGCACCCTGGCGTGATCGGAATCAAGTGGTGTGCCCCAGAAGGAACGGCAGTCTTGAATTGTGGCTCTCTATTGGTGACCGGTAACCACGCGGCCTACCTAGACCCACGGTTGATTTGCAGTTGGTGGTCACCAGGCTGCGCGATGGGAACGTTTATATTGAACTTCGTACTTGGCCAGAAACAGTTCACAGTCAGCACACAACTGAAAGAGTCGATTTCCGTTGTGTGCGGCGAGTATCAACCGCCTAAATTCCAAAGAGCTCAGACGATCTACTTGAGCATTCAGATCAGGTGCAAGGATCACAATGTCAGTGAATTTTGCTTGACGAATGAGCCCGTATAGTTCTTGTATCCTTCTCCGCCTCAGAACTGCAGTCCGTTGGGGCATAAGCCGACACTACATACGGGCACTACTTTTTATGACGAGGCACTGAGCTTGATCGAACTGGATAACCGGAGGGTGCAAAGACGACTGTTTAATAGGATCCAATCCAGCGAAGCGCGTTCACCTCTGAGGCTGAGTGCAACTCCCACGCCATATATTCCACTAGTCATCGTTTCTGGACCGGAGGGGACACACGGAGGGGAAATGTGAAAGAGATGAGTTCATTCATCATCCATTCATCATGCATAATCACGCTTGAGTCTAGTGTGCGTGTTTCGGGAGTATAAGGTTTCAAAAAGTATTGCCTGTCTGCCAATTTGACATGGAGTACGGACGTTAAAAGCTTCTATAGTCTCGTGGACTTAGGATAGTGCTATTTTTTTTACTGTTAATAGGCAGCGAGGAGCATAAGGCCCTTCGGTCAGATGACTGACAGTCAAGTGACCAGTGACGTTTGCTTGTGTAGTGGGAGAGGGGTTGGGGAGGGACATCGGTGGACACCGAAGTGCGCGGGCAAATGATACTTCCTGGTTTACCAGACCGAGGAAGGGGGTTTGGTAGAGGTACCTCACCTTTAGCCTTTGACTCAAATGTCTGACCCACTAAGCAGTGAGAGGATGTAGGGTTTCGTCCGGGAACCCCGCCCCTAGCCTCAGACCCAAAGCTCTTGCCCACGAAGCAGTGGATAGTAGGGTTTTTTGGGGACCATGCCCGGAGCCGCTGCACGGGGTTGGCCTAACCCGAGGGCACAGGAAATAAGGCATTACTGTCTCATTTCTGATACGGCTGTGCACAGCAGGGGTCGTTTGAGCGGCACCGAGCTCATTGGTTTTAAAGTGTTTCGACCGCATAGGATAATGCGCTGGCGCTCACGGTCAACCATTGGATGATCGGAGTGTGCGGTTTTGGGGCCATGCTTTTCTAACCTGTCGTTCTTCGGGGGAAGGCGGCTGGCCGCCTGGAGGAAACACCTTACCACCTTTATACTCCTGTTGCAGAGGACAGTAGGATTTTACCCCCTGACTGCCTCGTAGCACGATTACTCGTAGTACGGGGTCTCGCTGCTCCCCTTTGGTCTTCCTAGCATGGTTACATCTAGTGGAACGACGTTCCAGTCAATGTAGCCCGCGGGATCATTGCAGCACTCAAGCTCAACCACCACGTCAAGGTGACAGCTTTAGATCGGGGTAGCTTAAGGAAAGTGAAGTCTGCACACCGTTCATACTTCAATGTATCAAGCTTTCGCAGTAGTAACTTGGACAGCACTCAAGCCCAACCACCACGTCAAGGCGACAGCTTTAGGTCGGGGTAGCTTAAGGAAAGTGAAGTCTGTACACCGTTCATACTTCGATGTATCAAGCTCTCGCAGCAGTAACTTGGCATTCTACTTATCTTATTTGAAAAGTCAGTTATGAACACTTCTCCGCACCGCTCGAACGATGAGTCAGAAGTGTGACCCTCAAGGTCAAATCAGAACTATGCGATCGAGGCCAAGGCTATTAGCTAAATAGACGGAATGTCCACTAGTACCCAGTGATTCTATGAGCTTCAGCTGTTTATCCAACTGCTTGTGCATCAACCCTCAGAGATGGTTAATTTTGATAAACACCATGGGTTCATGTCCAGCAAGTGTAATAACGTTGACGTTGATCAGTTCTTCGTCTTATCCCCCAAGCTAACGTTTTCCGCAGATCAACAGAGGATACTACACGCCGAAAGCAGGCCGAAAAGCAATACATAGTGTGAAGCATTAAAGCATACGTAAAGACAACATTTTGGAACATCAGACGGTTGTGGGCGGCAATGGCAGTCTGTATTCAGCGTATACCTGAACATGACCAGCTGCCAGGTACATACATTCAACCTATCAGAGCTCGACTTGACGCTGGATGGACAGGTGACTCGACCAATCAGGTGCGAGTACCGCGCCTTGGGGGCACAATGCACATTTCTGCAAAGCCCTTGTGGTTGAAACAAAAATGTTGCATTTCTTTGCATATGTGTCAGTTCAAAACTCACCCCCATCTGCCGTAATTGTTTTGCAATTTGTTTTAATTAATCTCCCTTCGAAATTTTTGGCACATATTCGACCTTGCACCTGCTGTGCCATGGGGAGTTCAGTATTCGCACAATTGAATGGACATTTTGATAGCTACGAATTGTGCCTGATGGACCAAAGCAGACGGATAGTAGCTTTCAGAGTAACAGTCCAGACCTTAGAGCTTCATCTAGGCGTCGTGGAATCTCACCGATGATGGGAAAGTATTCCAACAGACTTTTTTCCGACAGATGCATGATTGTTCCAGTGCAAAATGAAACTTGGTGAGCCATCAAAATACTGAAGTAGATTCGGATGGTTTCTGGTTTGAGCACATATGCAAAAAAGCAACATTTTTGCAGGAGAAGTTTCATCCCACCTGAATGGTTTTGCGGCTAAGAGCATGTGCGGCTGATGGGCCCCGTGCTATTGCTTCGGAGGTGGCTTCACCGACGTTTGTTGAGAAATTTAGGACTTTATACCTTTTATCCTTCACGGCTTCTGAGAAGACCTTAAATCAATACATGAAGGATGACTATGTGGTATTTGTGCATTCATCCAGTAATCCAAACACCAGCGTTGTTTTGGTTTACGGATTGGTGTACTACAAATACAGCAGGCTATCGCCAAGATCAATGGAAAGTCGGGAAATTCGAAAAGGCTGGTAAGCTGAGCGTAT
This sequence comes from Opisthorchis viverrini, assembly GCF_000715545.1. Classification (NCBI taxonomy): domain Eukaryota; kingdom Metazoa; phylum Platyhelminthes; class Trematoda; order Opisthorchiida; family Opisthorchiidae; genus Opisthorchis; species Opisthorchis viverrini. The sequence continues at coordinate 175,051 of NW_008751663.1, forward strand.
TTGCTTATTAAAAACAGTACTCAGAGCATCGGCTGTTCTTTGCCGTTTTGTCTACGGAGGCAAACAAACCAAATGGCAATCACCTATTATTTTCTTGAACACAACCATAAGTTGTCAAGGTTTTTGTAAACGGCCAACCGAAGACGAGTTGAGCACCTGTAAGGCCCTTCTGAAATATGGAACGCCGTCTATTGATGTGCTGCAGTTTTTGGCCTGTGAGTTCGGGAAGATTCTTACCACTCGGGATATATACAACCACCGCCGGAAGTGTCGACCGGCTTTGTTTGGTAGGTGTCGCATAGTTGGCATAGTAGCAGATATGCCTGTAGTCCTGTCAAAACTTCGGTAGACCGGTAGCGTGCTTATGTGGCAGCCAGAAGAAGGTCACTATAGCCGCAGCCGATAGCCTCGACGCCCTCCGGATGCATGCAATAAAGCACCTCGCGTGAGACCTTGAAAGCAGCTAATATTCTGCCCGTTGATATGAGCTGTATATCTTCTTGCTAACGGATGTCACGGCTACCGGGCGTCCAGTTATGTATGAAGTCGTAGCCAACGAACGGTTTGCTCCGAGGAGCAAACATTTCTACTTATTCAACGAAATGATGGGTGAAATTATCCAGTGTGGCAGCCAGAAGAAGGTCACTATAGCCGCAGCCAATAGCCTCGACGCCCTCCGGATGCATGCAATAAAGCACCTCGCGTGAGACCTTGAAAGCAGCTAATATTCTGCCCGTTGATATGAGCTGTATATCTTCTTGCTAACGGATGTCACGGCTACCGGGCGTCCAGTTATGTATGAAGTCGTAGCCAACGAACGGTTTGCTCCGAGGAGCAAACATTTCTACTTATTCAACGAAATGACGAGTGAAAATTATCCAGTTAAGACTTTTGTTATGGACAAGCTGGTGGCGCAAATGTGCCGTCGTGGTTGGCTGTGGCGTGATGCTTTGCTACTATCATATCCGAAAGACCATCAGGAATTACCTATGTATCATTTAAAATCTATGTATGTTTGGCCATATATAATTCTGCGAACAGCCGGCACATTTTCAACCGTATGGCTTGCTTGGACAACGCTGTACAAGCACACAGATTCCGGCAAAATCTACAGCTTCTGCGCCGCAGTGAACTCATTTTGCCTCTCATCTTACGGCCTGCGCGCAAAACCCAGAATGGTCAACTTCAGCAGTGTGAACAACAATCGTGTGAAGAATGCGAACGGCTACCTTAAGGGCAATGTGCACTATTCCGATACTCTGTATCCTGCAACACAAAAGATGTCATGGCACGCCGAGTGGCTCTTGAGATTGTTTGAGATGGGTACATCGTACTAATGTGACGGACGGCCAATCCTGGAAGGTGAGGCCTACGTTCCGAACTTGGTCTGTCGAATGACTACATATGGATGTTCTCTCGTTTTGGTGCCGCAACCGCCAAGGCCGCCCTATGATAGTGTTTCAAAAAACATGGTGAGTTCAAGCCAAGTAAACTAACTTACAATTTGTGGCGTACTTAACACCTGCGCTGGAGAATGCACGTGCCTTTTCCACCGGGCAATGTGGCTCCCCTGCATACACATGCTAGCTGCATTTAGAGATCAGCCCGTTCCAAGCGGTAAGAACTATTCTTCATAGATTCCTCTTGGCTTGCTTGCCAATCCACCAACGTTGGCTGTCGAAGAACAACCTACACATGTTCCCAAACCACCGCGGACAGCTTTTGATGGCCTTCTTAAACAACTGAATCGAGTGATGGATAAGTCTCAGAGACTGGAACTCCGGAGGGCCACGGTCATCTATAAGCAACTGATTGTCCCGGAACAACTCCTGCTGCGTCAAGGTTCAAAGTCTGCAGCTGCCATTTAGTTGATTTGGTACCGTGAGCCCTAGTCGCATGTTAGTCGTGTGCGTTAGCTGGATTCGTTCGGCTGTCCGCTACGATCGACGTAGATTAGATGTGACCAAACGATCAACGTCGAGGTCTTCCTAGAGGAATTTGCAACCTATATGTAACAGTCTGCTGTTTACCAACAAACTTGTACGACTTTCTGCCAGTAATGAACGTGGACTACGGAATTTTAACTAGTAACATCAATTATCGAGTAAAAGTTGTTTGCAGGAATGCACCTCC
>NW_008751663.1:177725-184520 GCF_000715545.1 Opisthorchis viverrini
ACATCCTGGAAAGTTCAGGAAGACTCTGTCAAGTCGAAGAGCGATATTCAGTTTTGTAAACAAGATGAATTTGAGTGTTTTACTCCCCCGTCAAATAGTCTGTAACTTTTCAGTTGGCATTTTCTCATAAATAACTCCTCAGCAAAGGCCTTCTTTCTCGAGGTCAACCGGGATAATTGGCGGCGTTGAAGACCCTCCTCAAGGGCCGGACGAAGGCAGCCATAGATGCGACCAGGAGAAGCCCTCGGAAGATGGACGTGGCCGCCGCGAATTAAGTCCTTGCAGCGAAATTCAGCACGCCAGCCGACCGCCAGGAGGCTATGAGATGGTTCAAGACGGCCAGGATGTCACCTGGATCTGACCCGACCGTGTACTCCGGCGGCGCGCAGCGGTCGTTGGTTCGCGCTTTGCCGGGACTGGACGGAATGTCGCGCCACCAGGGTATGAAGCCTGCGCTTGGTCCCCAGTTGAGGTTGGCGAGAGCGGCCGGCCAATTACGTGTGGAGGAGTTGGTTCATCTGGCACGGGAATTGGCCGGGGCACCACTGGCCGTGTTTGGGCCGCAGGAGGACAGGGAAGGTTCGACACTGGACGAATTGCAGAGTGGACCAACTGGTGGCACAGCTTGCAGCCATAAAGACGGAATCGCGGAGGGGTGCTCCAACGGGCCGGTGCCTCAAGTAGGCCAGGCCTGGCCATTAGAAGAATCAAAACTGTCGTACCCGGACATTTGTACATAATAAAAATTTGGATTCCTTCTATTTTCCCGGATGGGTTGCGATTAGCGCAGTGACACAGGCTACAGTACAATTCGTTATCGAGAAAGACGGGTAGAGGGATGGAGGTATCGCTGAGGCGAAGGGACCAAGCTGAATGCAGACCACGCGCATTAGCTGTGAGAGCAGTAGGCGGATATTGGCGGAAGGCTGACGGATTTCCAATGAACTCGATACGTGTAGGTGACAAGTCCGTGCAACACTTGTTCCTGATCAGCCCAGACATAGAACAGGCAATACTGGAGGCAGATTTTCTCACGGTCACGGATTCCACGATTGACCTAGAAAAGGGAAAGCTGGCGCAGTCAAGCTCGAAGGTTATGCAAGTGCTGCTGTGAGTGAGCTGCGTGTCCGGAAGCTCCCGTCTTGTAACGTGCCGTTACGGTTGGGGGCACTCACTATCAGTGTAGACGAATGCCATTTGGTTTGTCCGGGGCACCATTCACATTCCGGCGCTTGATGCTTCGTGTAACCAAGGGACTCCAGGATGTTGGCATGTACGGAGACGAAATCGTTGTGTATAGCAATTTGTAGCTTGGGCACGCAGTCCACTTGAATGCCCTATTGAAGCCGATCCAGGAGGCTGGCCTGCGGTTAAATGAAGCCAAGCCGGAGCTCGCTCGGAGTTCGGTGACACTGCTGGGGCATGAAGTGGGTCACGAAGATGTTAACACACTGCCAGAAAAGTTGTCAAGTTCGGGGATCGCACCCTATTCAAAGCGGTCTCTACGGCAGCTTCTTGGATGAGAAGCAGACTACAGCCGGTTTGTTAAGGATTTCAACACGATCGCTCTGCCACTGTACGACTTGCTCGGGCAAAATCGGAAATTCGAATGGACCGGAGAAGTACATGAGGCTTTCGGGCGTGTCAAAGCGCGAATGTTGGATCAGCAACTGACCCTCAAACTGCCCAGGGTCGGAGAGATGTTCACTGTTGCAACGGACGCTAGTGATCACGGTATCGACACAGTCCTGAAGTAGAGGAAGGTAATTATCGAATATACCAGTCGTGTCCTGACGAACGCTGAACAGAAGTACTCGACCACTGAGAAAGGCTCTTTAGCGATCGTCTGGGCCCTGGATAAGTGGAGGCCATACCTGCTTAGACAAATATTTCATGTCGAAACCAATCACAAGACCCTGGAGTGGACCAAGACCATAAGAAATACTCGCAGGAAGCTCGCGCGCTAAGCACACCGTTTGTAAGAGTAGGACTTCACGATCCAGCACGTGCTAGGAAAGGAGAACCTTTTGGCTGAGTGGCCATCGAGACCAGAGGCTGAAGATGAGGCCCCCAGGATCATGATTGGGATAAATAGCCTCGTCGTCGAACTGGAGCCCGGAAGGTTGGTGCAACTCCAAAGACAGGATGCTGTGTTACGGAAGGTTGCAGCCGCCTTGTTGGATGGAAGGAACATTGAGAACGGAGAGGGAGACAAGGGATTGGAAATGTTCCAGAGTCACTTTGAGCGGCTGAGGCTGAATGAAGCTGGCATGCTTTCCTAGAATGCCACCGATTCGGATGTTGTGGTGCCCGTGATACCTCGCGTCCTGAGACGGAAGCTTATCGTCGCATGCCTTGAGATGGCATGTACGGGGTGCACCAAGACGTAGGACTTACTTCGGCAGGGGGCCTACTGGCCGGGATGAGAAGTGAGGTGATGGAGTATGTGGTGCCCTGTAGGCGGTGCCAACTGGTGAAAGGGGACACGACGGGGAAACACATCCAATGGAACCTAATCCTGTCCCGGAAATCGGAGAGTTGTGGTCCGTTGATGTCGTCGGCTCCTTCCCGGTGACAACTAGCGGGAATCAATACAACAGGAGCCGGGTGCCAGAGGGCTAAAGACGACACCATACCACCCATAACCACATGGCCTAACTGAACGTAATAACCGAACGATCAAAGAGTGGCTGGTGGCCAGAGGAGGTGACTGGGAGGTGAACTTGCCAATGGTGTCGCCAGCTCATCGTGCTTCCATACAGTCAACCACAGGCCAGGCTCGTTTATGCTGATGTATAGTCAACGTCCGCGCCTTCCGGTTGATCAGGAAATTGAGTTGTGGCTGGCAACACGCTCGAGAAAACTTGACCGCCGTTCAGGAAAGGATTAGACGGGAAACGGTAGGTAGAGAGGCACGAAGGTCAAGTGGAAGGATCACCAGAATCCTGGAAGGAGTGGACTGGGGTCGTGGAAGCTAGGCAGTCGATGGCAAGAACCGTTTATCGCTGCTGACCGCCGGGGGAACGCCCATACAATTGAAGATGATCGGGGATCGAAAAGAGTAAATGGGACGCAGCATCCTAAGTGGCATGACACCCCCGGAGAGAGTCCGAATAGACCCGCTGCTGGAGCCGACCTGAAAGAGATCAATGGAAATTGGCGGCAGGCGAACAACCTTTAAATTAGAAAGGTGTAATGGTGGGTACTACTTACTTGGCATGTGAGTAATATGTTTTTATGCTGTTGACGATGGAGATTGCGGTTCATTACCTTGCACGGTGCACCAGAGAGTTTAGGCACGTAGCTGCCAGACGATAAACTAGAATGGTAGTTTGCTTAACAATCGATTTTTTTCGAACAAAGAGAAGGTTAAGTTTGTCTAAAAGCTGGAGAAGATTCATGTACAGCTGTCACACCAGCGTGAGCAGTGCTTCCGTCAGAATCGTTGGGTTAGACTCGCCTCGCTTTACCTGGCGCCGAAAAATTTGGCCTTATGCAAGGGTTGACGAACATCCTCCTCAACGAAAAAGAAATCCATTGGATGTTATTTGTAATCACTCCTTGCCGAGTTTGGATGCGATAAAGTTGCTGAACACAATAAACGAACTGTTGACTGTAGAATTCAAGTACCTCTGGGGTTCCCTGGTTCTGATCCTTAAAGAAAGCGCTTACGGCTTTTATTTCCGATGCCATCTCTTCCAGGAAGCATCGAGTATCATGACATTCTTTAAAGGTTTCACTGATATATTTTTCATCCACAGCGGTTCTGCTTATCACAAAATACCAGCTTGTCTTTTAAGCCCCTCGTGATTACCGTTCGGGAAACAATAGTTGCCTTTCCAAATGACGCCGAGTTGTTTTGTTCATCTTTCGTTCATCTAGATGGACGCTAGTGTAATTCGGAAGGACGCCGAACCAGCTCCATTAATTTTTTTGGATAATGATCCTGTATGTCTTTTCCAGTGAAGATGATCACAGTTTAGACTTTTCAAAAAAAGATATGCATTCCGGAGTAACCATCACGATAGAAGCTTCAAACACGTTTGGAATTCTGGGTCTCTGCCCGCGTAGTTGATAATTAGATTTGGTGGCGATAGTGGCTGGCCTGAGGGGTATTTGACAAATGTATCGAAACACTGAATCCAGAAGCTCCGTTGAACGATTTTTTTGGCGCTGATGTAAATTGTCAACGAGACTCAAGGCGCTGAAACCTCACGAAGTAGGTCTTGGGAGCTTCAAAATCCCATACCGACATAAGGTGCATGAAGCGATATTTGCAGGAGAATTTTTCGAGGGTTCGTTCAAAGAACGGGTTGTTTTTCAGCAAACATGAGGGAGGAGATTTTCGGCGGCACAGAGAAGAGAATCATTCCAAAGCGGCGCAATTTGTGTCCACAGTGCCTTACAAAAAGGCGTATGATTAGTGTCTGGGGGAAAATCAGGATTGGCAGGAATTAGATTATGGTGCAGCTTGCAACTTGGGTATGGAATTATCTAGTGCGCCTTCATCGCTTGCCAGAAAACTAAGCGCGGATCATTCTATGTTTCTTAGATGTTCCGTACTTGCGTGGTTTGCATCACCCACAGCACCACTTGCATCACCCACAGCACCATGTAGCTGGTAGTCGGTAGGTCTATTGCACCTAAATGAAACATGGAATTTGGAGTCACGGTTGGTTGGATCAACCCGCTTTCAAGAGTGCAAGATTACCCAACCACCATTATGTTCGTCATACGTTTAGGTTCGGCTAGTATTTCACGGCACATAAGCTCCTTTGGGCTATCCCTCTATAGATGAAACGAGCAAATGTTAACGCCCTTAGAGGGCGAACATCGAGTAGGCTTTTCAAATGATGACAGCTCGCTCAACGATACTCAGTGATAGGTAATAGTTAAAAGCAGCTGGAAGCCCAAGAGTTTACTTGCTTGTTCTCTCGCCTAAACATCCTGCCTAAAGCCGTTTGTTCTCAGATCCCGAAAGAATAGCAACATGGAGCGGTTGAGCCAGTTTTGGGTGCGTTGTCGTCCGGGAAAAGCAGATTATGCACAATCATCCCAGAAATCTCCGCCTGTTGACTGGAGACATCGTGCCGGTCCTGATTGCCACGTAAGGAAGACTTTCTTCACAAAGCATGACCCGGGGATAGAGGGGCCTGGGTTCTCGCTTAGGAAGAAACGTTTGTTTCCAACTTTTATTAGGGCTGCAGCTTTTTAGCACTCATTGGAGCCTTCAAAAGAAGAACCGGTTTTTCCTCTAGTGTCCCAATTAAAATAGAGCAAATGCAGTGGTCTTTCGGAATGAGAAATGGGGATTTTGTCGCCTTATCGACAGGTGCTTACTATTCGTGGACTGCATAACCCCCAGCCGAGCAGACAGTGATCGTAGTTTTATATTCCGACATATAGTGCGCGTACAAGTTGAGGAATTATCTGGCCATGAAAGTAGGGGAATCAGTCCACCAGTCAGGTTGTTGGATGTTTGCTGGCTGAATCGTACCATCCTTACCCGTTGTAGATGGATCTGGTGAAAGGTGACTTCCACTTTGTGGGACCAGAGATACGTTAAGATTTTGAAGGCGGAAAAATGGCGGCGTTATTATGCATTGGGCCAAAATGATGGGGTTCCCAACATTTTAGTCGGAAATTTTGAGTTTATGCTTCATCGTCAGTGGAGAAAATTGTTTGCATGTCAGATAGGGGAATGTGTGGAGTGAACAATGCTCTATGTTTGTGAAGTATAGTGACGGGTATGATTGTGTGTTAGATCACTAGAGTGCCTGTAATCTCTTCCAAGCGGATAGTTGGGCCGCCCTCCATATAAACCAGATGATCACACACTCTGGACCATGTTTATTCGTTTGAAATGTTCCTGTGGACGTTTTGGGTTGGCCATGAACCATGCGGTGATGGGAATTTGTGCACGCTGTTTGTTTTCGAAGATGAGCCGGGCGCGGTGGACTCTGAATCTTGCGCGAGTTTTTTGGTTGAATGAACTTCTGTAGCGCCCCCAAGCGCCGTCACGTTCTGTCATTCACCTGTGTGTTCCATTACAATGCTGCTCTTTGGATGAGTGAGGCGGACTTCCTTTTCTGGCACAGCGCCGGTTAGAGGAGGAGGACAATTGATGAAGGCTGTCCGCGTCTCCAGGGGCCAAAAGGTACCCTGGTGAAATAGTATTTGTCTCCGCGCACCAGCGAACTTTGCTGAGGTTTCCGTTCGACACTGACAGCCTTTCATTTCAGAGAACTCCATGGTTTTAGGTCCGACTGACGCAACCTCTTGGTCCTCCAGGTTGCACGTCGTAGCAGGTGTGGCAACATGCTGTCTAAAAGCATAACGCAGTAGCGGATTAAACCAACCTCTACTCGCTTGAATCTAGGATATTTGAAATATCGTAGCGACCAAAATATGAGGCGGCCTGGTGCAGCACATTCAGTTGCCTGAGAACATCATAAACGAGAGATTCAGCTGGGTTCCAGGTGAGTCTCTCGAAAGAATCAAATCAGTTTGCAAACGAGTGTATATTCGCTAATTTCGTGCAATTTGGTTTCAAGTAGAACATGAGGTTGACGGAAACTCGGGGAGTGGGCCTACCTGATGAGCCCAAAGCAGAAGGGCGAAACCAATCGTGGGCTGTCGATGGATTTTCAGCAACCTTATGAATAGTACATTACAAAGAAACTGCACCATGCGTTTTGATCAGAATGAGACGACTGTTTTCGCAAAGCTATCTCTCTTCTTTTTTTGAAGAAAAGTACCAACAAGGTTATCGAAAACTTTCCGGCAACATACAAC
>NW_008751663.1:186979-199005 GCF_000715545.1 Opisthorchis viverrini
TTTTTCTCTGAAACTTCGGATTTGAAAGATCTTCCACCTTTCATGGCTTTCATAACTCCCATCCATAATCATTCCAACAAGAACCCCTAATATTTTAAATGAGACTATTGAATTTTTGCTCTGTGATGCTTAGGAAACTGATTGACGAATTCCCATTGACAATCACTGGAAACCGAGCTATTCATTCACATTAAAAGCGTCAAACCATGCGTGCAGCTACTGCTGCTAACGCTTGTTCAAGAACTACTCAGGGGATTGGTTGTTGATTCGTTCCCTGAGCTTGGCAGTTCGATTGCATGCCCCTTTTCCCCAAATGGGGAGACGAGGTTTTTGTATTGCAATTTTCTTGCTTGCCACACCCAGACTACTCATATTTTGCAAAACTGCTCACTCATATATTTCTCGAAGGTTGTTAAGATCTTTCTCGGGAGACCCGAAAAACTTTAGTGTGGCCAAACTTGACATTTACGGAAAGTAGTTTGGATTATTATCACAGTGCAAAAGGATGAGCGAATAATCAATCTGCTATTTTTGTCTCGCTTTCCTTTTCCTCATAATCTAATGTACTCGTTATGCGGTCTTTTTCATTGGCATGCCAGTTCCAATGATGTCTAGATTTATAGCCTAACAAAACGTTCCGAGACAAGATTCGCTGACTCATGCATCGGGCTCCTCCATAACAAGAATGCTTACATTGCTGACAATATAACGTGGATGAATGTTCCGTCATGAGTACCCATCTTCGTCCCGTTTGTACACTGAACAGTACACTGAACTGCGATAATTCTCGATACTCTCCCTGAATGACTTATGAAGTGTCGTCTATACCTGGAGAGCCTGTTGCTTAGTCATTTTTAACCAAGATTTTTCTAATACACAGCCTTCAAGTGGCGTGCGAACCATAAAAACTTGCATTCCAGAATGAATTCTTTTCACTCCAATTTCCTCAGCATTCTGAAAGCCTCTTAACCTTAAACCTAGGGTATGTGATCTAATATTACGCAATGCCTGTGCACTTCGCCAATCAAAAGCATGTCGACCAGCAAATCAGTTCTTCAAGCCACTTTTAAAGTTACCTTTGTTGGAATTTCCGCTCAAAAACAAAGCCAGAAGATTCTGCGGTCAGTCATTTGTGTTTTGTGAACAGAAATGTCTTGATATTTCCCTTACAAATTCAGAAACATTGTGAGAGAATGACTTACAGTATTTACAAATTGTAGAACAGTAGAGAAAAAATGGAAGGACACAAAATGCCACTGTAGGTATCGGATAACTTTGTATTTAGCCACTAATATACAACAGTCTCTTTTTTAGTTCAACCATAGGACACTCACCGTTCCATCCAAAAAATCGTCCGATAGTTGCCCATCTAATTAGCAGAGCAGCCAAAAATTTTCCGTTTTAACTGCAGTTTGTTGCACGCAGTTTGTTGTCTGCCCTCATCTTTGAATCCCGTCTCTTAAGAACACCTAAAATGCAAGCGCTTACTGGACGACATAACGGAATATAAAATTGGCCTAGTCATCAAATCCAGGGGTAAGTGTTTCGTGTAGAACAGTTAATAAGATTGACAAACGGTATCACATGATTTTAGGTGGTGAGATCGTACTGCCACATTCGGGGCCCCAAGGCAACCAATAAGCACAACGCGATTTAGGACATTCATGAGACTGACAGTGCAACTAAAATGCCACGATTTGAAGGCGATTCAAACAAATCATCCAGTTCTTCTTTGTTCACTCACTTTGTAGTACAAACTGAATCACGAGTGGTTGAGTACTGGTCGCACTCCACGAACTAGAGTTTTTGAAAAGCTGTGGCACCAGATGGGATGTGAATGCACTTTCATTTTTTCTGGTCAGCAGTCGAAGGGTAACTTGAGCCATTGTTGTGTCAAAGTTTGGCGACATTATCTGCCAAATAACTCTGAGGTAACTCTCACTGGTTGTTGTCCGTCGCCGCAAACAGATACACCGAACATTGGCGTTCTTGATCATGCGAGTAATTATGCACCATGTTTGTGCAATGCACCACAAGTTAATGCAAATAACTGGGCTTGCATAACATTAGCTGTTGAAGCTTCTTCTCTATTGAGAGCGATAGCCAGACAGGTTGCTATTCATTATAAAGTGATCAGAAGAGTCTGCAACTCTTCAGTGGGCATCTCCACACCGATAACACTCAACACCCGCGTACTATTTCAGCTTTGGTCTAGATTGTTCGAAATATTTTGGTGCGTGAAGCTTCAACCTGATTTGGTCAAGATTGCAGTGCCGAACTGCTTCACCCGGCCTTTGCTTAGGCCGGTGTTGTGACCACGGGGAAATGTCTTTACTCCACTATGACTAGAGTGGAAAGCCGTCAAGAGTGGACGAGAATACCCTCAAATCCTAAGACTACGGAAAACTTGTCGACAGTTTACGATCAATTTTTTATCCTTCTTGGGGGTGTAGTTCACCAAACTGTATGCAACTGACGAAATGCGTTCAACAATAAATCAAAACGAATCACTTGTTTGTGATTTTCTTCAACTGAATGTGCTGCACAAAAACCGCCCATACTTCAGTTTGCACGATACTCGAGACATCACTGAATGATTCATACCTAATGAAGCATGAGGTGGCCTTTATATGGCACCTCTACTTGAAGAATAATATAAATGAGAGATTTGTTTGAGTCTCTTAAGAAAACCTCCTGACCCTTTACATAAACCTAGCTGGGCAAGCACTTTCACGACAAATTGTTGTATGGTCATCTACGTTTAATTGCACATAATGGTTAAAGAGTTAGGACGGTTTTAAATTCATTCAAACAGTAGCGCCGAGGCACTATCACACAACCAATCGCTGACAGTTCTGTGCTCCTTTTACTGCTTCTTACAACTTTTCGTTCACTTTCATGGTTGCTCCGAATTTTCTGTCGTAACGAAACAATTTCGTTTAATAAGACTGCTGTACTTACCTTTGCACAAATTGTCCATACTTCTATGAACTTTCTAATGCATACTCCTGAAGCGATTCGGGTTTCTGTTTAAAAAGCTTCCTCTTTAGCTAGTTTGATATTGCAGGTAAATTATGTTCTCGCTCGTGTTACACAGCCGTAAGTACGTAGGATCTGAGAAACTTGCCTTTTCAATTCTACCTGACAACGGCTTTCGTTAAGCGTGATCTTTCCCGGCTCAATCGTAAATTTTTTAACGCCTCTAAACCACTCACCGATACTGTTTCGGCAAAAGTGCTGAGATGCCTCTTTAATATCCAAATTTAGTAAGCTAACTCGGAAATACCGTTCCAAACCACCGTGACTCCGCTATGTAAGGTCCCGAATTGTTTACCCTTCACCGAAACTCCAATGCTATGTCGTGTGCACTTTGGCTGCATGCTTTTGCAGAGGAAAAGATTACCCAGGCTGCATTCATTCAACATCGTTTGACTGGTAGCCAGTGTCTTTAGTTACTTCCATGGTCCATAGAGTTTAGACTATCTTCAACGCGGAAAAATGCAGAGTGAAGTAAAGAAGATAATGAATCTTAGCGACAAAATGCTTGATCTGAGTTCTATGATGATGTATGACAGCTTTTGTCACTGTTGAACAGTTCCTACGCAGCTTTATTTCATATTTCAAATGCTGAGCAAAATACCACGTTTTTTAAATAACCTCCCGCCAGCTGGAAACAAACCGGTCGATATTGTTTAACAATTGACCGAGGCTACATCAAACATCTGATAATCCAAAATGGAGTTTATATTGTAAGGACTAGGCCACAAAGAAGATAATGAATCTTAGCGACGAAATGCTTGATCTGAGTTCTATGATGATGTATGGCAGCTTTTGTCACTGTTGAACAGTCCCTACGCAGCTTTATTTCATATTTCAAATGCTGAGCAAAATACCACGTTTTTTAAATAACCTCCCGCCAGCTGGAAACAAACCGGTCGATATTGTTTAACAATTGACCGAGGCTACATCAAACATCTGATAATCCAAAATGGAGTTCATATTGTAAGGCCAAAACTAGGCTACAACTATCCTAGTCTGGGTACACTGATCCTTGTGACCTTACTAGGTTGTATCCACTAGTTGTTTTCCTATGTAGTGAAATTCGTTCGACATGAATAGATGGGTCAGGCGGTCTCTTAGAAGGGATTCAACCTCCCAATTCTGAGACCCATTCGACAACTTTTCAAAACGGTAGCCAGGAGTTTTGTTCAGTGGATTTTCCAAATGTATTTCAAGATACTACACTCATTCCGGACAGGCCGTCTGAAAGGACCAAACACAAGTGGTCTCTTTGGCACTGGACCGCAAAAGCAGTGCTGTTCAAAGTAGAACCTACCGAGAAAGAAATCTAATTTCCATGCTTTAAACGAGCCTTCTGACTTACACTGAAATGTAACATAAGGTGAATGCATAAAGCACATCAGCTACAGTTACCCGGGTCAATACGAATGAGCGTTTTGTGTTACCTACCTGTATTCGAATAAGCGCAATAAAGTGCATAATTTATCACCAGCCCCCATGAATGGTGTAGTTATGACTCTAGTCGAAGTTGATGGCAACCCCATAACCACTAGGACCTCTCAAGCCTCTTATTGCATCTATCAACTAATCCAACGAAAGTGCCTTATGTGTGTAACCTAGCTGGCGGTCGGCCAACCAGAGTTAGCACTAACTTAAACAGTTTATGCACAGTGCTCAACCGTCTAACATCGCGTTTGACCAGTAAATTTGAATCAGTAAAATGCAGTCTATTCTGCAAGGGTGTAAATCAGCTTTTTTTCTGTGCTGGGAATTCGATTCCGTAAGAATGGAGTGCAACGGAGATGCTACTCTGCCGCCACAGCAGCTGACACTCACCTGAAGCCCATAGCTCACGTAGAACCATGGATGGTGAACGCGGAATCATCTACAGCCTCGGAGGATCGTGACTTTATACGTACTCTCAATCGCTACCGAGCTTCTGGTCCGGACGGCCTTCCACCCACATTGTTCAAAGATGGGGGTGAAGTAGTCAGTCCACGGTTTTCTGAACTGTTTGCCTGCATTTGGGAAAAGGAGGCTGTCGCAGACAACTGGACAGAGTTGGTGACACTGCCTATTTCAAATGACGTTCGTAGTCAGTTCGGAGAGTAGGATTAGCTTGACACTCGAATAAACGAGACAGTTTCTAGAATCCCAAGGTGGATTCGATTAGGTTGACCTGTCTGTTCTCCTTGACACGCTTTTCCATTAAGTAATCCCTTAGAAGTTTCTAAACATAGTAAGTTATTTCTATTCTCAGACTTTCGGACTTGTGATACCATATGGAAAGGTCTCCAAAAGCGTCCATACGCGAAACGGTGTCCGTTGGGGATTCCCAGTGTATCAGCTCCTATTTAGTTTTGACCTCGATGAAATAATGAGACGAACGCTGGAGGGTGTCCAAAACCCTGTGAAGAAATCCTTGTCGATCTGGAATATGCAGACGACATCGTTCTCATGTTGGGAGAGGATAAGGCGCAGTTGTTTCTGGATGAACTGACCAAAGTCGTCCCGTCCTTTGGTATGCAATTTTCACCTACAAAGTGTAAGTTCATGCTCGTGGACGTGCACTCACTGAACACTTCACTTACAACCCAGGGAGAGGCACTCAAATTTATGGAGCGTTTCACGTATCTTGTAAGTTGTATTGGTTCTGACTAGTGTGACAGATGAGGTGAATGCACGAATCTGCAAGGCTCGGGGCGCGTTTGCTAATTTGGGACACTTATGGCGTCAAAGCGGCATATCGCTTAATCTCAAGGGACGTATGTATCAGGCTACAGTCCGAGCTGTTTTGTTGTATGGCTGAGACTCTGACTGTTCGAGTAGCTGAACTGATATGTCTTCAGGCGTTCGACAATCGTTGTCTCAGGACCATAGCTCGTGTAGATTGGTGTCGAAGAATCCGCAACAAGGCAACAAGAAAGCGAGCTTTTGGTTGTGCAACGGGTACTTTCATCGAAGAATGTGTCCAGCACCAGGAGCCACGTTGGTTAGGCCACGAATTGCGCATGCCGAAACATCGTTTGCCGAAGAAAGTGCTGTTTTCCGTGCCTAATTCAGAGTGGTAGAAGCAGTGAGGTGGCAAACCCTTGATCTGTCAGAGGGGTATAGAGGAAATCACGAAAAGCTTGAGTGCTGTCAGTACTATTCGCCTTTCAGGATGGGGATCGCCTGATTCCCACTGCGCCTGGTTGGAGACGCTGGAAGATATGGCTGCTAATCGATGTCAGTGGCGTTCTCGTCTTAAGCTTCTATCCAGATCGCCTGAATGAATGTGTGGAGGTAAACGCATCTCGAAATAATCGTGGCAAGCTTGCGTTAAGTCTCTTCCCGGTCCACTCTTATTTTCTTCACAATATTGCTTTCAAATAAATTTGGGTTGCACGGCAGCAAAGCATCGGTGTCGAACACTGATGTTCTGTGTTGTCGATGATGAGTATGATACTCCGTTGCCAAAAGTGTCTCCTCTAGTAAGTTATTCTACTCACTTGAAAGTGACGTACTGTGTATACTATCTCTTTCCACTCTTCTAGTTCCAAAACGGGTCTCGGGATAGTCGTGGATAGCGGCATCTAACTCTTACGTTTACTCTCTGTTTCTTAGTTGTGAAAAAACAATTCCTAGCATCAAATTTCTGTCTCTTGTTTCAAAACAACTAGTGATGTATTCCTTCGTATTCTAATCTTTCTTGTGTCCTCTTTGTACGTTGTGTTATTTGTTTTTTTCTCTGCCACATCCCTCCAATTCGTACGCACAGAAAGAAAAGAAACTCATTGGACAAGCGAAGCAGTCTAAAACCGTTTCTATTCGACCACCTCTCGCGCCCTTACATAGAGAAAATATGAATCGTGAACAAGGATCAAACAGAATATCTGTTACAAAGCCAAACAGGCTGAGCATCACGGAACTTACCGTCAGGGGTGCTAAGCCCGGAGGTCCTTTGAGAGTGTTTGATCCCACCTGGATGGTATCGTCAAGTACTCCGGTTAGCGACGCCCCCCTCACAGGAGGAAAGAATCCTGCTGCTCCGCGAGCATCTTCCCCAACCAAGGCCTATAGGAAAACATCACATCCAGATGGTTCAGAAGCACTCCTGCCCATGAAAAAAATAACGCCTCAGTTGTTCATCACTGATAGGCGTACACCAAATCAAAGAAGTGAGTCATGTGAATCGTCATCTACTCGAGATTCCCATACCATATCCATACAATATCCATTAGGAATGTCTAGCGTTCTTGAGTACCGTCTATTTACAATATTTGACTTAATGGCTGCATACTAATGAACGGAAAGTCTCTTTATTGCCAGCTACAGTGAAATTCAGGACACTCATCTGATTAGTGGATTCATTAGTAAGCTGATTGGACGCTTAGCTGTACAGATTACTTGCGAGTATGTTAAACAGTCTTTGTTACAGGACCTAAACTAGATGAACTTTCGTACCAGGCGTTTTCATTTCATAACACTGAGTAGGTATGTTGCAATGAAGTTCGCTGGTTATCAATGGCGTCCAATAAAATCCGCTTGTTGGAAGTTGCGACCTGTTGTTGTTATTGTTTTTAATTCAGACTTCTAGTGCTTCACAAGTGGATGCTGTCTTACATTACCTCATCATCATCGGAATGTGGTAACTCTTCTTCGTGGATAAGATACAATGTTCTATGCCATTCGAGAGCTGTTGCTGCAAAGGTGATCTGATTCCATGACTGTAGGACACCAATATCAGAGTATAACGTTTCAATGGTCGCCTAATGTGTGCCCCTACTCCATCTCTCAGACAGCCGGATGAACAAATGAATAACTTCTGGGTTTGCTTCTCGCAAGCTGATGACATGGGTCCCTTTTGTCGCCGGTGTCTGAAAATGGCAGTACGTCCAGTAAGACCGCGTAGCAACACTTGTTTTTACCTTATATGTGGAAACGCTGACCTTCCCATATGGGATATCTGCTAACAGCTCATATAGTTGCTGGTGTTTCAACCTTCCTGCGGTCGTGATTCGTTCTTACGACAGCCGCATCACCTACCGTTCTCCACACCGATTCACAACAGACGGGTTTGGAAGATAGTCCGTTTCAAACGCCACCCATGTGGACCCAACTAAAGTATATTAGGTTTGATGCAAAAGTTGCGTTTGTTTGCGAGAAACGGATTTATGGTTTCTACTTTCTGGGGCGATATGTCTCAGTAGCACACACCTTACGATATTCAAAGATCCAGTTTCGCCTAATGTGTGCCCCTACTCCATCTCTCAGACAGCCGGATGAACAAATGAATAACTTCTGGGTTTGCTTCTCGCAAGCTGATGACATGGGTCCCTTTTGTCGCCGGTGTCTGAAAATGGCAGTACGTCCAGTAAGACCGCGTAGCAACACTTGTTTTTACCTTATATGTGGAAACGCTGACCTTCCCATATGGGATATCTGCTAACAGCTCATATAGTTGCTGGTGTTTCAACCTTCCTGCGGTCGTGATTCCTTCTTACGACAGCCGCATCACCTACCGTTCTCCACACCGATTCACAACAGACGGGTTTGGAAGATAGTCCGTTTCAAACGCCACCCATGTGGACCCAACTAAAGTATATTAGGTTTGATGCAAAAGTTGCGTTTGTTTGCGAGAAACGGATTTATGGTTTCTACTTTCTGGGGCGATATGTCTCAGTAGCACACACCTTACGATATTCAAGAAATAGATCCAGTTGTTCTGCAATAGGAGATATTTGTCTCCTTCCAGAGTTTCCATGTCGTTTCAGTTTTAAGAAAGTATGACGCCAGGTAGGATGCTAACATCTTACACTTTACCACCAGGAGGAGTCCAAAGGTTGAAAGACACCCTTTAGTCTCTCTCAGTTCTTCAGATTTTAGAATGTATGGGCCGATGGTTAACATGTTGCTAGGGTTTGGTTGCGCGGTGTTGACTGTTAAGCTTAACTAAGTCAGACGGAAGCTACCCACCTCTATTACTCGTCGTAGCCTCCATCCCACTGAGACCTTAGAACACCATGTTCCAGTCAACATGTTCGCAGAGAGGAAAGCCGGAAAGGATAGATGTTATGTGGGTGGAATATACGTGCACTAGTATACACTACGTTGTATCTGTGTCCCTGTAGAAGTTTTATCAAATTGCGATAAATAAACGAGACCTTAGAACACCATGTTCCAGTCAACAAGTTCGCAGAGAGGAAAGCCGGAAATGATAGATGTTATGTGGGTGGAACATACGTGCACTAGTGTACGCTACGTTGTATCTGTGTCCCTCTAGACGTTTTATCAAATTGCGATGAATAAACTAAGCATAAAAAGAGTGTCTTGGATGAGTCTACTAAATTGTCAACTCTGAAGGACACTACACTAAACAGTTTCCTTGGTAGTTTGCACCCATCTGCGCTTGAATCATTGCCAAAAGGGGATCGGTGAAGTCACAAAATAAGTGCGGGTAAAGCGCCTTTTTCGATATTTCTTCAACCAGCTCCTATAAATACACCAAAATTGAAGTAAACCAAATAAAAAGACTCTTTTGGATGCAATGGTCAAGCCGAAACGCAATGATGCTTTGAGCCTTGAAGTTACGTTGCTTTAATGGGCATGAATTTTGCCTCGGCCCAATGCATGAAAGAATTCGACCGGAGCGCGACGGCCTTGGCGAAAGCTGAATCAGATGAATCCAAGCTGAGTGCCAGTCTGCTTAACTGCTTCAGTTCATTAGCACAGGACTTCGACGCACATAGTTTTGGCCCTTGTTTATAGATGGCACCAGCCTCCGCAGCAAAATCATTCGGTCTTGCATAACTGTTTGGGTTTGATCCGGCACATCAAGTTGAATATAATGTCCACCTCTACTCATCTTCTTATGTGGCAGCCAGTCGTGGAATTACTGTGTGGATTTATTTTAGGGAGAGGTTCCAACCGGTAATGTGGAATGCTTGTTGGTTGTTATGGCAGTGGCCGTAAGTTAGTATGCTTAGCCCAGAATGATACAAAAAGTGACTCTCAGTGGCGACATTTAACCGAACGGAATCAAATCTAACCACTGCTAACTGTAGAACACCACGCGGCTGAATTTCGGACTCGGTTTATTAGCCGTGCAACAACTAGTCTATCCGAAGTGGTTCAGTTGCTAGGATTTTTCCACATATCAGAAAGCCTCTGCTTCAATGTCCAGCATAGTTGAGTGCTTTCGGTGTAAAACAGACATATAACTCACTTTCTGTGGCCATGTTTGTAAAGATCAAGCTGGTTGACCAATGAAAGCCACTAGATTCCACTTTTCAAGCACTATGGACTCAACCGCTTAGACGTACTTGCTTGAATCGACAACTATGAGCCATCAGCCGAGTACGTCTTCAGATCAGTTATTTTCTCCTCATATTCCCGTCATTTTCTCTGAGGTATACATAGGGTGCAGGGCATTCACTGGGACCACTTGCGGCTCAGGCCAAACAGTATGCGATATTGCGCATTGTGCGCGAGTGTCCACAGACGGGGTTTTAGGTGGCAGACTAATAAGGAAATAGATACCCGACCACCAACGTTGTCCTTCAGCATGCTTCTTTCGTCGACTGTGTCCCTTTAAATGGAGGCGCACAATGATGGGAAATTAGGTGCTGAAGCACCTTGAGGATTTGGCTCACGCTGCCTTATTCAGTAGCTAGGCATCTAAGTCTTACTGTTTATTTCAGCACCCTTATTATAGATTATTCACACCTCTCTTGCAGTGAAGCATTAACTCAATAATATCTGCTCCAAAAAGTATATCGGTAAAAAATGAGCCGTTGAACATTTTGGAGGTTGCTTTTTTCAAACAGTTCGCACTCGGGGTCTGAATCTCGATTAATATGTCGCAGTGGGCAGCGCTGGCAAAACTTGAGTTTTCATCCAGACCTTTCAGCACTTTAGACCCCTTAAATTTACCAAACTGTCTGTGCTACTGTGAGCTAGCATGCAAAAAATTAATGAATTCTGCCAGCAAATGTTCACTTCACTGGTAGTGAATACTACCCCAGGCGTCTGTGGGACGAAAATGTTCTATACTTCCCTCAGGTCATCAAAATAACTTGAACGATTGACTGCCTGAAAATACTTCCCTCAGGTCATCAAAATAACTTGGACGATTGACTGTGTTTTCTGAAAGCCGTTAGTCAGGTCATTCCAGTTGTGGTTACCTTCTTCAAACCATGATTACTACCACTTCTTATGGACTGTAATCAACTGAAATCTACTCCTCTGCCCCCAATTTCAGTCCCACGTCCCGTTACAAAACACAACCATACCTACCCGAATGGCATAAAGTCAGACAACGAAGATGCCACTATGCTCGACCCTGCAAACTACTCTGCCCTTCAAGGTGCCCTAGAAATGTTGGACGGCGCTTGTCAATCGTAAACATTAATGGCGTTCCGAAAATCCCCCATTCTGGATGGCGCTTTAGGTATCAAATCCCACTGTGTGACTTGGGACTGATTTTGGTCGTGATTTGTGAATATTTTCTTCAGTCTTTCAAGATATATTTATAAAACATTGAATATATTTTATCAGTACAGACCTCACGTCTTTTTTAAACAGGCCACCCTGTTGGTTTGAAAAGGTTCATGTTTTTAAGAGAAGGTCCACAGTCTAAACCTTTGCGGAATAACTGTCAAGCAAACTGTCGGACTGAAGTCTCATGTATTTCTTCCATGGTGTCCCAGGCTCCTAACAAGCCGGTATTCCTTGGACGATATTTGAAGCCCAATATCCTGCCATGACATCTGAATAATATCAGCTCGAATATTTGTCACAAATTCTCGCTATGGAATGCAGATTTGCGGTCAGTGCCGTCTAACGCCCAAGTCTGGTGCACGACCAAAGTGGCACCTCCTCCCCCTTCCCCGGGGGAGGACCCAACAAGGTGAGAGAATTTTGTTGGACGCGGTAGGGGAAAATTTATTTAACAAAGAAAGAAGGAAGACTTAAGACATTATCCGCACCGCCGTATACAAGGTGGTGGGGCGAATTGGGTGAAG
>NW_008751663.1:199049-199423 GCF_000715545.1 Opisthorchis viverrini
TGCAAACTAATTTGGTTCTTTCGAGAGACTCACCTGGAACCCAGCTGAATCTCTCGTTTATGATGTTCTCAGGCAACTGAATGTGCTGCACCAGGCCGCCTCATATTTCGGCCGCTACGATATTTCAAATATCCTAGATTCAAGCGAGTAGAGGTTGGTTTAATCCGCTACTGCGTTATGCTTTTAGACAGCATGTTGCCACACCTTCTACGACGTGCAACCTGGAGGACCAAGAGGTTGCGTCAGTCGGACCTAAAACCATGGAGTTCTCTGAAATGAAAGACTGTCAGTGTCGAACGGAAACCTCAGCAAAGTTCGCTGGTGCGCGGAGACAAATACTATTTCACCAGGGTACCTTTTGGCCCCTGGAGACG
>NW_008751663.1:199433-199937 GCF_000715545.1 Opisthorchis viverrini
CTTAAAAGACAAGCTGGTATTTTGTGAATAGCAGAACCGCTGTGGATGAAAAATATACCAGTGAAACCTGTAAAGAATGTCATGATACTCGATGCTTCCTGGAAGAGATGGCATCGGAAAAAAAAGCCATAAGCGCTTTCTTTAAGGGTCAGAACCAGGGAACCCACGAGCGACCCAACAGAGGTACCTGAATTCTACAGTCAACAGTGCGTTTATTGTGTTCAGCAACTTTATCGCATCCAAACTCGGCAAGGAGTGATTACAAATAACATCCAATGGATTTCTTTTTCGTTGAGGAGGATGTTCGTCAACCCTTGCATAAGGCCAAATTTTTCGGCGCCAGGTAAAGCGAGGCGAGTCTAACCCAACGATTCTGACGGAAGCACTGCTCACGCTGGTGTGACAGCTGTACATGAATCTTCTCCAGCTTTTAGACAAACTTAACCTTCTCTTTTTTCGAAAAAAATCGATTGTTAAGCAAACTACCATTCTAGTTTATCGTCT
>NW_008751663.1:201818-203637 GCF_000715545.1 Opisthorchis viverrini
CCCATCACTTCCGCTTGAACACTCGTCCTATTGTCCTGGAGCAATTATCGGGGTAAATCCTCAACAAACATAGATACTAGTTTCGCTCTTACTAGAGCTCATCTGCGGTACACATCTTTTGCCGTGCTGTGGTTTGAACTTTGGACATTTTACCCACGAACCGAGTGTGTTACCACTACTCCACAAGCACGATGATCCATCCAAAGCATATCTTAGTCATTTGTGATTTTCAACGGGCAATTTTGACAATGAGTAAACTGATGACTTAAGTGGATCAGTTGGAGATGATCAATCAAGCAATGAGTATAATCATTATGGTCCCTCTGAAGATTGAAGCGTAAGATTCACTGCATTACTGCTAAACTCCAACCGTAAAGTCTTCGCGTCCACTGTGAGCCAAATACAAAATATTTCAGACACCATTTTTCGGTTTGGGGAACAAAAGCAAGCATCAAGCCACCGTCTGATAGATTGCAATTATTTCTTCAGACATGGCTCTAGATTGTAAAAAGAGTTTGTTTGAAAAGTCTACCAAACAAACGCGGACAGATGAAAAGAAAAACTATATGAACTAGGGTACAGATTCCTGGACCAGACGAACCCACAGATGTTAATATCAGAAAGTGGAGCTTGGTTAAAGCGCACTCAAGGTCAGAAAAAATATCTATAAGAACTCGATTTTAAATTATATGTATAGCAAATATTAAGGTCTTGGAGTAGTTTAATAACAACTTTAATCTATTCGCCACGTCATGCATTAGATCAGAAAACTCTGATGTAAATATTGACGTTTGAGTTCTCCTTTTCTGCATTTTAGGCATCCCTCCAGAAACGTATTGGCCCGGATTACGGCAAAATGAAAAATTCCGGAAAATAGTATTATCAGATTCTCCTGACTCCAGTTCCACAGGGAGATTTTTTTCCATGTCTTCTGGTAAATCCACTGATAATGAAACCGGAGTCCAAGAATTTACCGAGCATATACGAGGTGTGCTTCGAGGTCGAGTTACCTGTCTAGATACGAACGGCCTTGATCTGTTAACAGAATGTCTTCATCTGCTGGGCGCTCGACGAATTACGGCTTCCGATGCGTTAAATCATAACTACTTTGATGACGTTCTTCCTGGGAACCTAGATCTACGTAACCTTAGTCCGGAGCACTCAATTTACGTGAACACCGATTCAGTCTCAAAACGTAAGAATGTTCACACTACTGGAAGGAAGTACTTGAACCAACCGAATGCAAGCAATAGATTGAATATGCACGCCTCAAGTATGGATGACGTCAGGGTGCGATCGTCTACATTCGATCCAGAGGTCAGTTCAAAAGCAGAGTCGGAAAATCGTTCCGCCCGAAACAGCTGGATCGACGATACAGATCACGCCCATACAAATTCCCCATCAGACACAAGGGCCTTGTTGACGGATACTCACGATATAGAACACCCTTGTGTCGTAAAAGATTCAACTGCTGGGCCGAATGAGTCACGTAAATCTATTTCAGAAGCCAAAGGATCGAAATCCAAAGGCCGTAGGGTCAAATTTGAGGTCGTCGGTTACGAACTGGGTTCACAATTCAATCCTGTGACTATCACCACTCCGGACATTTTCAAAAACGACTTGAACTTAAATCAAAAACATCTCACTAACGATATGACTAGACCGGTACCACACAGACCATCACTTCAGAGGATACTGAGCAACTTTGGAAACGGCACAGCCAAACAATCTTCTGTTTCACATCGTTCACTGGAACGTGAGGTCTATATACGACCAAGTCGATTGTCCGAAATTGCGGACAGCGCGTCAGGGGTAAGCA
>NW_008751663.1:207826-211353 GCF_000715545.1 Opisthorchis viverrini
TACCGTTTGTTAATCTTATTAACTGTTCTACACGAAACACTTAACCCTGAATATGATGACTAGGCCAATTTTATATTCCGTCCCGTCGTCCAGTAAGCGCTTGCATTTTAGGGATTCAAAGATGAGGGCAGACGTTCCTACGTACAACAAACTGCAGTTAAAACGGAAGATTTTTGGCTACTCTGCTAATTAGCTAGGCAACTATCGGACAGTTTTTTGGATGGAACGGTGGGTGTCCTACGGCTGAACTTAAGGAAGAGACTGTTGTATATTAGCGGCTAAATACAAAGTTACCCGATACCTACAGTGGCATTTTGTGTCCTTCCATTTTTTCTCTACTGTTCTACAATTTGTAAATACTGTAAGTCATTCTCTCACAATGTTTCTGAATTTGTAAGGGAAATATCAAGACATTTCTGTTCACAAAACACAAATGACTGACCGCAGAATCTTCTGGCTTTGTTTTTGAGCGGAAATTCCAACAAAGGTAACTTTAAAAGTGGCTTGATTTGCTGGTTGACATGATTTTGATTGGCGAAGTGCACAGCATTGCGTAATATTAGATCACATACCCTAGGTTAAAAAGCTTTCATAATGCTGGGGAAATTGGAGTTAAAAGAATTTAATCAGAAATGTAAGTTTCTAGGGTTCGTACGCCACTTGAAGGCTGTGTATCAAAAAATTTTAGATTAAAAATTACCAAGCAATAAGCTCTTTAGGTATAGGTGACTTTTTATAAGATATTCAGGGAAGGTATCTAGAATTACCGCAGTTAACTATATAGTGTGCAAACTGGGTGAAATTGGTACCCATGAGAGAACAATCATCCATGTTATATTGACAGCAATATAAGCATTCTTGTTATGGAGGAGCCCAATGCTTGATTCAGCAAATCTCGTCTCGGAACGTTTTGTTAGGCTACCAAATCTAGACATCATTGCCAATGAAAAAGAACGCATAACGAGTACATTAGATTACGAGGCAAAGGGAAGCAAGACAAACATAGCAGATTGATTGTTCGTTCACTCTTCCGCACTGCGACAGTAATCCAGCCAGATCGTTTGATGTCCAGTGTGGCCACACCAAAATTCGTCAGGTCTCCCGAGGAAGACCTCAACAAACTTTGAGAAATATACTAGTTAGCAGTTTTGCAAAGTATAAGTAGTCTGGGTGTAGCAAGCGAGAAAACTGCAATACAAAACCTTTGTCACTGCATTTTGGAGAAAAGGCGCTTGCAATCGAATTTCCAAGCTCGGGGAACGAATCAATGACCAAGCCCCTGAGTAGGTTTTTCGCTGAACTTGCGTTAGTGGCAGTAACTGCACACGTGGTTCAACTCTTTTAATCTCGTTGAACAACTTGGTTTTCAATGATTGTCAGTCAGCCTCCTAAGCATTACGGACCCAAGACCTGATGGTCTATTTCAAATATTTGGCGTTCTTCTTGGGAGGATTGTGGATGGAAGTTATGAAAGCTTTGCGAGGTGGCGGAAAACCTTTTAAAATCGAAATTTCAAAGTAAAATACACTTAGAGTAAAAACAGTTAGCAAATGAACTGATCAAGTCCTTGTGAACATTACTTCCAGAAAGGATAGTGGCAGGGCCCATTAATTTTCAAGCAATATTTATTGCAGGGTGTTCTCCCTGGATATAACCTGTCTATCAGACAACCATGGGCAGTTCCTTTTACCCTTTCAAGGTATATGAAACTCTGTGGAAAAAAATTCCAACGTAGTTTTCGTGAGAGTTAGCTTGGCATATCTGTGTCATGGGAATTAGAATGTGCCCATTAATTAAACAGAACCCTCTAGAAAATTCTAGCGACTTCAAAAGTAGTAAAATGGTCAACATTTCAAATGACCTTTACAACTTCAAAAAATTTAAACGAATGCTTAGAACCGCATAACAAAACCAGATTTAGTACCTTGTCATCGTAAAACACTTGATATGGTATCGGCAGGCAAATAAGTGAATTGCACGNCCGTCCCGTCGTCCAGTAAGCGCTTGCATTTTAGGTGTTCTTAAGAGACGGGATTCAAAGATGAGGGCAGACAACAAACTGCGTGCAACAAACTGCAGTTAAAACGGAAAATTTTTGGCTGCTCTGCTAATTAGATGGGCAACTATCGGACGATTTTTTGGATGGAACGGTGAGTGTCCTATGGTTGAACTAAAAAAGAGACTGTTGTATATTAGTGGCTAAATACAAAGTTATCCGATACCTACAGTGGCATTTTGTGTCCTTCCATTTTCTCTCCACTGTCCTACAATTTGTAAATACTGTAAGTCATTCTCTCACGATGTTTCTGAATTTGTAAGGGAAATACCAAGACATTTCTGTTCACAAAACACAAATGACTGACCGCAGAATCTCCTGGCTTTGTTTTTGAGCGAAAAGTCCAACAAAGGTAACTTTAAAAGTGGCTTGAAGAACTGATTTGCTGGTCGACATGCTTTTGATTGGCGAAGTGCACAGGCATTGCGTAATATTAGATCACATACCCTAGGTTTAAGGTTAAGAGGCTTTCAGAATGCTGAGGAAATTGGAGTGAAAAGAATTCATTCTGGAATGCAAGTTTTTATGGTTCGCACGCCACTTGAAGGCTGTGTATTAGAAAAATCTTGGTTAAAAATGACTAAGCAACAGGCTCTCCAGGTATAGACGACACTTCATAAGTCATTCAGGGAGAGTATCGAGAATTATCGCAGTTCAGTGTACTGTTCAGTGTACAAACGGGACGAAAATGGGTACTCATGACGGAACATTCATCCACGTTATATTGTCAGCAATGTAAGCATTCTTGTTATGGAGGAGCCCGATGCATGAGTCAGCGAATCTTGTCTCGGAACGTTTTGTTAGGCTATAAATCTAGACATCATTGGAACTGGCATGCCAATGAAAAAGACCGCATAACGAGTACATTAGATTATGAGGAAAAGGAAAGCGAGACAAAAATAGCAGATTGATTATTCGCTCATCCTTTTGCACTGTGATAATAATCCAAACTACTTTCCGTAAATGTCAAGTTTGGCCACACTAAAGTTTTTCGGGTCTCCCGAGAAAGATCTTAACAACCTTCGAGAAATATATGAGTGAGCAGTTTTGCAAAATATGAGTAGTCTGGGTGTGGCAAGCAAGAAAATTGCAATACAAAAACCTCGTCTCCCCATTTGGGGAAAAGGGGCATGCAATCGAACTGCCAAGCTCAGGGAACGAATCAACAACCAATCCCCTGAGTAGTTCTTGAACAAGCGTTAGCAGCAGTAGCTGCACGCATGGTTTGACGCTTTTAATGTGAATGAATAGCTCGGTTTCCAGTGATTGTCAATGGGAATTTGTCAATCAGTTTCCTAAGCATCACAGAGCAAAAATTCAATAGTCTCATTTAAAATATTAGGGGTTCTTGTTGGAATGATTATGGATGGGAGTTATGAAAGCCATGAAAGGTGGAAGATCTTTCAAATCCGAAGTTTCAGAGAAAAATTCACTTCGAGTAAAAACAGTTAGCGAATGAACTGATCCAGTC
>NW_008751663.1:211392-212570 GCF_000715545.1 Opisthorchis viverrini
CGATCTAACTGATCCAGTCCTTGTGAACGTTACTCCCTGAAAGGATAGTGGCAAGGCCCATTAATTTCCAAGCAAAATTTGCTGCAGGGTTTTCTCCCCGTATTATAACCTGTCTATCAGACAACCATGGGCGGTTCCTCTTACCATTTCAAGGTATATGAAACTCTGTGGAAAAAAATTCCAACGTAGTTTTCGTGAGAGTTAGCTTGGCATATCTGTGTCATGGGAATGAGAATGTGTCCATTAATTAAACAGGGCCCTCTAGATAACTCTAAAACTTCAAACGTAGTAAAAATAGTCGACATTTCTACAGAACTTTACAACTTCAAAAAATTTAAACGAATGCTTAGAACTACATAACACAACCAGATTTATTACCACTATTTGGAACACCCTGTCATCGTAAAACATTTGATATGGTATCGGCAGGCAAATAAGTGAATTGTACGTGGTCGCTAGGAGATAATACGTTTTAAACAGCATGGTAGTCATCCTAGATCGAATCGGCTGATCAAATGAAGCAAAGTCGAAATCTCTTCTATTTCCATTGACATTTGGTATGTGAAAAACAATTCTATGTGGAATTGCATGCGTAAACACAAAATATGGTATCGGCAGGCAAATAAGTGAATTGCACGTAGTTGCTAGGACATAATACGTTTTAAGCAGCATGGTAGTTAATCTAGATTGAATCGGCTGATCAAATGAAGCAAAGTCAAAGTGTATCTCATTTCTATTGACATTTCCATTGCATGTGTAAACACAACCTGCTTACCCCTGACGCGCTGTCCGCAATTTCGGACAATCGACTTGGTCGTATATAGACCTCACGTTCCAGTGAACGATGTGAAACAGAAGATTGTTTGGCTGTGCCGTTTCCAAAGTTGCTCAGTATCCTCTGAAGTGATGGTCTGTGTGGTACCGGTCTAATCATATCGTTAGTGAGATGTTTTTGATTTAGGTTCAAGTCGTTTTTGAAAATTTCCGGAGTGGTGATAGTCACAGGATTGAATTGTGAACCCAGTTCGTAACCGACGACCTCAAATTTCACCCTACGGCCTTTGGATTTCGATCCTTTGGCTTCTGAAATAGATTTACGTGACTCATTCGGCCCGGCAGTTGAATCTTTTACGACACAAGGGTGTTCTATATCGTGAGTATCCGTCAACAAGGCCCTT
>NW_008751663.1:213239-216128 GCF_000715545.1 Opisthorchis viverrini
CCGTTTTAACCAAGCTCCACTTTCTGATATTGACATCTGTGGGTTCGTCTGGTCCAGGAATCTGTACCCTAGTTCATATAGTTTTCTTTTCATCTATTTGGCTCACAGTGGACGCGAAGACTTTACGGTTGGAGTTTAGCAGTAATGCAGTGAATCTTACGCTTCAATCTTCAGAGGGACCATAATGATTATACTCATTGCTTGATTGATCATCTCCAACTGATCCACTTAAGTCATCAGTTTACTCATTGTCAAAATTGCCCGTTGAAAATCACAAATGACTAAGATATGTTTTGGATGGATCATCGTGCTTGTGGAGTAGTGGTAACACACTCGGTTCGTGGGTAAAATGTCCAAAGTTCAAACCACAGCACGGCAAAAGATGTGTACCGCAGATGAGCTCTAGTAAGAGCGAAACTAGTATCTATGTTTGTTGAGGATTTACCCCTTGCTCTGCTCCAGGACAGAAGGACGAGTGTTCAAGCGGAAGTGATGGGAGCACAAGTTCTACATCTCTCGCAACCACTACAACAAAATGTTGGCCTAGGACGAGTGTTCAAGCGGAAGTGATGGGAGCACAAGTTCTACATCTCTCGCAACCACTACAACAAAACTGAATGTTGGCCAACATGTCGTGAACAAATAATAATAATAGCTAAAGCGGTAATGAAGACGATCAACTACCTGAAGTTCCTACTGACCTTGAATCACTTAGAAAAAAATATCTCAAGCTTCTGGAGTGGTCTGATGATGGTAACAGTAAATTAAATTTCAAACATAAAAGAAGCAAAACAAAGTTTCATATGAACTGGTCACATTCCAGTCAAAAACTTTAAAATGTATAGGAGGATGATTTGAAGAGATGGCTGTAAAACCGTAAGCGACCATAAACGATCTGTAGGACGGTTGAATGATCGAATCGTAAGGGTGGATGGTCAAGTTTGATCATCAGTTTCACCGAACCAAAAGGTATTGCTTTGGAAGCAACGTATGATACGCGAGTGGAACTTCAATAGAATGAGTAAATACGGTTGTTAGGCCAAAAGATGATAGGCAATTTTTGGACTATCTCATTAGAATGCTGTCTGTACGTAAGCATATCACAAACTTGTGCATGCTAGTGGTGTTCACTAGACCAGTCACAAGAGTTGGGGGACGGCAAGGTGCCAGCGGCGTCGGACGTGTTTCGGTACGTTGAGGTTTTGAGATAATACACCACAGCCCAACAATTCGTGTCGTGAAAACGCCTCAGTGCTATCAAGTACGGTGGGCCGGCTTGGTTTATCGGAAAAATGCCATGAGTCATAAAAGGTTTTTGCATCCTCGTTTGAATAGGGGCAACGCCTTATAATCCTGCCCTTTCCGGAATGTAGGAATTCCTCCATCTTGCAGCGCGAGGCTTATCTCTATTCTATTCTATTCCATTCTATTCTATTCTATTCTATTCTATTCTATTCTATTCTATTCTATTCTATTCTGTCCTATTCTATTCTATTCCATTCTATTCTATGGATAAGTGGCTCAAAAACGTAAAGACGCCGGTTGTGCCGAATTTCGTTTCTTGCTGTTTCGTCACAAAGAATCTACTGCATAAGTGACAAAATGTGTTTTACAGGTGTGAGGCTGTAGGTGGGCATGATCTAACACATGCAGGTAATCTCACGTGGAAGGAATACCATGTGACAATCACTAGAAGGGTGAGAGATGTGAGTAGAACGAATGGCGTCAATCGACTTATAACGTGCCTTTTCCGCTTATCCCTCTTGATAAGAAGTCACTAAAAGCGGAAGAGCTTGCTCCGCCATTTCGAATATGCTTTTAATCTTCTGTCAGACTATGGTAGAAATGAAGACTGTGAACGAAGGTGACTCCTAACAAGGCTTACTTTCTCCTGAGTCGTGAGGAATGGAATGCCTTCGATTTGGTTCGGTCTGAATCCATCGAACACAGTCTAAGTTAAAAGTTGACGCAAACCAGAACCGCATGTAATTCCGCGAGTGCAACACAGCCACGCTGTTTATGATGCAACCCATATCTGCATTACGATTTTTTAACGCTTACTGGCCTCTGATATTTGTGAGTATGGAACCCGTTTTTCATATGGGTCTTGGAGAATCCTTTCGCTCCATTTATTTCGTCACTTGCTTCCTCATGTAGTGGGGAAAACAAATTTGGCAAAATTCCCAGTTTATTTTATGAATTCATCTGCACAGTAGATGTAAAATATCTATCTTTTATGAGCAAAGGAGTTCTGTATTTAATGCCAAACTAGACTGAATCGAAAGTTGATTGATCCATAACTCCCTTGTCAGGACGTATTCTAACCATACTATCTGGAATGAGTCCAGTTAGATTTTTATAGAAATGTCTTGACGTTTGTAACACCAAGAGTGATTTCAGAGTCAAATAAATCGTCACTTGTTTTGATATTCATGCATTTCTTGGTAGAGACACCTCTTTGGTCTTGTGCAATAGTGCAGTCTCAATAATGACTGATCAGCTGCTCGTGATCTGGACGGGTGCTTTCATGCCGAAATCAACGTGGGTCGCCTTAGTTAGTGGGATTGTCTCCGAGATTTGTTCTCAGATCATCATCATCATCATCATCATCATCATCATCATCATCATCAGTGACAGCATGACATCAGTGTTCTACACCGATGCTTCACTGCCGTACAATCATGACTTATTTGAAAGCCTTATTGTAAAGAAAAGAATGAAGGTGGATGGGGGAGGGACTTGGTGCTAGCTTAACATAATCATTCCGAGGTGCCTACACCTCCAGACATTCACTCAGGCAATCTGGACAGAAACTGACAACAAGAACGCCACTGACATCGGTTGGCAGCCACATCTTGTAGTGTCTCCAACCAGGCACAGTGAGGATCA
>NW_008751663.1:218991-228644 GCF_000715545.1 Opisthorchis viverrini
AGGGCTGGGATACTGCCAAGTCGCCCACATCTCGACAGGAGGACGATTAGAATCCTCAACCAAAGCCTTTGGCTCAAAAGCCTAACCACAAGGCAGCGGTGTTTGGCGGGAAATGCAAATGCATTACCATTTCTACGAAACAAGTCGCCACATGTTCCAACCCCCAACCTGGATGGCCAGGAGACTGTGTTCGTCAGACCTCTAACCATTGACCAACCTGGTGGGAGAGACACTGTGAGTGTTGCAGGCCACTCTCCAGTATATCTCAGTGGATCGCTGAGGTGCGCAAACCATCACACCACGGTAAGGTCCAGTCTCTCCGTGACGACTATTCTCAGAGACGTTCTTTCTCTAGAGATAATGGATTACCAAGCCGTAAGGCTCAACTTTCTTTATTGATTTGTAGAGTGCTCCTAAACTGAAACGTCATTTTTCGACACATTACTACCGGAATGGTTCGGACAATTTTTAAAGCATCTGCAAGCAACTAAACTGAAACGTCATTTTTCGACACATTACTACCGGAATGGTTCGGACAATTTTTGAAGCATTCTTTTGTGAGCTGCACGGTAAAATGGTTCGGACAATTTTTAAAGCATTCTGCAAGCATGCTGCACGCTAAACCGCAACGCTTCATGCCATCAAAGCTTGTAGCTTTTTTGGTGACATAGAGCATAGCATAGAAACATAGCATAGTAGTAGTGTTGCAGTAGTATAGTATTTGGGGAATCGTATTAGAAAGATTTTACATAAAAACACACGAGTAAAATTCTGCCGAAAACCATAAAGAGTGTGAACGGTTGCAAGATTTTGACTTCTTTTTTCCAGGGATGGGATATATTTGTGGTCGCTTCAGTGTGAATAAATATATTTTCTGCCTCACTCACATCGTTGATAGACGGTTTTAGCGGGCATGTACCAGGACGAGTTCCAAAAGTGCAACAAAAGTGCAGTGGTTCCGTGTTTCCTGATAGCTGCAGGTGCGTTTACGTCAGCATGCACGGGAGCATATTGTATTTAACCTATCTTGGCCTATTTGGTGTCCTTCTAAAGCTACAAACTCCACAGATAATCGCCCGCACAACGGATAATAAACAGCAGCCTGCGATCAGACATCATTTGACAGACGTCATTTGCCGAACACACTGAAAGAAAGTCAGAGCGACGGACAATGCAAAAATTGTATTGGCAGACTGTTTTTTTGGTTGCACTTACCCATCTTTTTAAAAATAACAAATATTTGGTTCTCCTTGGAGTCACCAGGGAATGGAGTTCGTCCAGTGACCATTTCGTAGAAAATACAACCGGCGCCCCATATGTCAATATGTCCAGAGTAGTTCCGATCTCCGAGAAGAACGTCTGGTGGTCGATACCTGATAGTTCCGGACAGAGTTGCGAATATGAGTGCCAACAGCCGGATTAAAAGCAATTCTTTCGGATGAAGTGTTCCAAATATATTGCGAAAATTTTCAGTCTGACTGGAGCCAACGGATGCGGTGTTTTCCGACTGATGAGAACTTTAGTTTACTTTTCTTGCTATCCTAGTTAATTTGATAAAGTAAATAATCTTACATAACCCACATAGACACCGAACTTATCAAAAACCCCGGTGCTTAACTCCCTTATCTAAATATCTATAAAGTCACCAAGCGCTTTGATACTAAGTTTGAGAATCGTACATTTCATTGCAGAGGGCTTCAGCTACAAGAATATCTACCGGTAGAAACTGACGTCATGAGGGCTGGTTATAGAGTTAACATGTTCTATTGTGGAAAAGAACCAAAGTTCTGAGTGCTCGACAACCAGTGGTATCCGAATCTGTAACCACACTCGACTAAGGTGACTTGTCGCCTACTATCGTATCACGGTAAGACGTAACCAGCATTAAAATACTAACGAAAGGATCGCGTGGAAAATGAGGAATTAGTTCTTTGCAGCTATCAATGACTGTTTCTCATTTCTACTCAAAGCCGAAACAAGATTGCGGGATGCGATGGTCCGCTTCGTAGAAAATTACGAAGCTGGACCAGGCGAGTTATTTTTGTACTATCCTACTTTAGATGTTACATACTGGCTCTAACTGTGGAGATTGAGTGTAACGCATACAAGTTGTGCCATTCGCCTTCGTCACTCAAAGAAAATCCGACAAGCACAATCTTCTGATAATCCTTATCATTCACTAATACTGAGTTTGATTCAGGCTTGAAATTAAAGAACACTTCTTGCTTCTGTCGGTTCTCTACCGTCCAGTTCAGTTTACAAGCTAGAAACCAACGTACCAAAAGTACGTCTGCTCCAGAGTTTCGGTCAGAAGAGAGTGTGAGAGCGGGGAAGATATAGCCAGGAAATAAAGGCAGTAAGTTAATCAGTTAATGGTCTAAAAAGACGGAAAACCGAACTACTACGCTTTGAAAGCGAAACCTCGGATGCAACAGTCCGCGCGACTGAGCCATATCTGCCAGCTGCTTGAACCAGTGACGATTTCGCTGGTCGTTACGTTCATACGTCGTTGCCCCGTCATACACTGTCCATATTCTGGTCACTTTTACACAGCACAGGACTGTATAAAAGGCAGACAGCCCTCTGCAATGGAAAACGATAGTGGCCTGTCGACCACAGAAGAGTTACTTTTTAGAAAAACTATCTTAGACATTGCCAGTCCGATGTCTTCCTCAGACCCGGCCAGTGGGTTGGGGACACGGGCGAGCAATGACTGAGGGTCACCTGACATTCTCTGCTCCTAGGGGCTACGTTTTTGATTCACAAAGCGGTATAGATAGCCTCGTCGAAATGTTTGTTCTGACTATGACAGACAAGATGCCTGTGCCACAAATGTCGGGGAGTGGCAAAAGAGCCCTAATGTCTTGGACTCAAGAAGTAATTCACCTATATACCTCCTCAGCTGGATAAATGTTTCCACCACTTCGACCGACTGGTCTGCAAGCATGAAATTGGTGGTTGATTCCATCGGATCTTATAGCGTTAGTTTACACTTTGTAGGTGTAAAGCGCAAGTAATACCGTGTGACGAAACTACTTATCATTTTCATTTGAAAAACCTGTGTAACATGTACAACAAAATAGTAATGAAGTGCTTGTACGTAGTGTCTGAGGGCGGACTCCCTTCAAATATTATCTATCCTTATTGTTTCGAAGGCAGGCAGAGAAGTTTCAGGCGACACGTTGATAACGAACTTGAAGAGGAATGGTCTTACAACACAAAAGCTAAATGCTATGCCTAACCAATTCTACCTTAAGGAATCAGCTTACTAGCAGGACTACAGCGCAATCTTTCCCAAGCTGCAATACTCGATTTACTCATGCGTTTAGTACCATCCACTAGTTCAGGTAGAACGCAGAAGAAGATAGGTAGAGAAAGGAAAATTCACAAAGATGACCAAAAAACAACATGGGAATTTATAGAAAAAAACGCTGTTCGGAAGCTAGCATGAAGTGGTAAAGAACTAGACGTTGCAACACAAAAGGCCGTTTAGTCCCAACAAATTATTTTCTATGAAAGCCAACTGCATCCCAAAAACGATTGAGCAAGTGTAGGTAGATGCGATTATTTCACTGAACCTCCGTAGGTGGGATGTGCCGTCTGGAAGGGTACAAAATATTTGTTACTTACCACAGGGTAGCCACCTCGTTTGAATATGTCTTCGTGGGAATGGATTTTGCCCGCGCCAGTCCTGGTGGGAGTGGCATAGAGGTGTTGATTAAAGGTGGTCACAAAATGTAGACATGTTACAGTCAGTTAAAGTTACTACTAGTTTGGACTCGTTTTTGAGTTCAGCTGTCCATTCCGATTGCCTTGAAGAACGGGAAGAAATCCTAACAGCGTTCACTGTTAGACGCTACTCAGCCCAAGCTTTATAAAAGACGGCAACTCCCAGGACAGGTCGAATACCTTCTCCAGCTTAGATGGTTCAACTAAAAAGGTCATCACCCTCAACATGGAGATGTTTGGCTCCTTCAGGGTGCCGGCATGCTGTAGTCAGCTATCCGTGCAAACTACCCTAAACACACAGGGCGGCGTTCAATGACTGTCCGGGACAACTTGTTCGCTGGCGCTGACTTTGAAGCCAGCGCTTCGTGTAAGTACTTCTCTCAGTGGTGAGTAGTGTATTCTGATTTACAGCTTGATTCAGCGATGAATGATGGTGAAAACACGTTGGGCAACAGCAATTGCACTTCAAGTTTAAGTTAAATTCACGTGATTCAACTTAAAATATGCATGAAGCAAAAATATGGACTCTATAAAATACCCACGGAAATAGTGTAACTAACAAGCAGTTAGTGATACGGATATCAGGAACGGGAGAAGAGTAAATGAAACGTTTGTCACCACTATAGATACATAATAGAAATAATTATTTTTCCTATATATGATTCTGCCCAGTATAAAAAAGATCACATATTACCAAACTCTAAGTCCGTGATTAGCTGTTTCATGAGTGATTTCAAGAAAACTCCGAGCATTGTTTCCGGTAGAGTA
Organism: Opisthorchis viverrini; assembly: GCF_000715545.1. NCBI lineage: Eukaryota > Metazoa > Platyhelminthes > Trematoda > Opisthorchiida > Opisthorchiidae > Opisthorchis > Opisthorchis viverrini. The sequence continues at coordinate 223,489 of NW_008751663.1, forward strand.
CCGACTAGCCAAAATATTTTCACACATTGTCGTATTTAACTTTCCCACGTTCAGACACCGGAGCAATTCTTGAATGACAATTGTACAAAATTGCTGACATAAATCCATAGAAATCCTAAAGCCACTCGACACGTATCTACAGATTAATTGATGTCTAGTCTTTGTTCAAACTCTGACACGATACATGAAGACCTCCACACTTGCTGGGAAAACTCAAATTGACATCGTCTTTCTGTTTCAGAAATTTTATCAAGACATCTTTTGAACAGTGCCGGGATAGCATAACAAGGTTGCGTTGGTAGGTGATTTACCAGTGGGTCATTTGTTCTGTAGATGAAGGCAGCCTATGCTGAAAGGCCAAGGAGCACTAGACCGCTTATTGCGGCTCACCGTCAGGGCACTTCTCACAAAAGCTAGCGAGCGCCCAGCCATTAGTTCGAGCATCCAAAGGTTTGACCACCAATCGATGTGGGTGTGAGTAACTGTCACAGCTCGGTTTCTCCTTCAGTCAATGAAGCCAGATTACATAGTCGCGGTTAGATTGACCGTTTCCTCGACAAACGAATTCTCAGATGGCAGTTTCACTCAACATGTCAACTCATTTCTCCGCTGAGCTACTTTTTCAAGGAAAGTGCACGCATTTTTGAAAGACATACTGATTGAGTAGATCCTAGGTCAATCATAGCTTTTAGTTTGAGGACATTTCGTCGACAGCTTTTACATGCATAACGGTTGAATAGAACTGACAACAATGCGTAATGCACGCCAGTAAAGAATCCATGCGTACAACAAAATAGGGTGTGATTCATCATAGCAGAATCCCTCACACAAGGTAAGTAACTTGGCCTTCCTGTCAACATGCAAACTCAATATTCATTATACGGTTAACCCACTATTTTCTGGGATTTTTATAGTAAAGGAAAAGTCCAGTCACATATGTCTACTTTCCATATAAGTTTGCTGATTAGTTTGTCGAACCAGACGTGAATTTATCTCGAAAGAACGTAGAAGTACACATGGCTACCAAATGTACAAATATACAGGAAAACTAGCCAGTCCTACCCGTTCCATTCATTACAACGTCTTATTCAACTTAATTAATTTATTTCACTACTAATATCTGGAGTTTACAGATAAGCTGGTGTCTCAAACACCAGGATGTTTGATAAACTTCTCAGCAACTATTATTGAAGTTTGTCGCCAGCTTCGGGGAAGCCGAACCAGAAAAAGAGTAATAACACCTCAAATCAAATGCAACAGCAAATGAATTTTCATGAGTACGTGAGTCATTCACGAGAGTCATTATTAACTTCAGAACACAAGCTGACAAAATTTGATAATTAAGCAACCTCTTGTTCTCGAAAACGTTTGAGGGTTTACGAAACTACAAACGAAAGATACTTCATGCAGGATAAGGATAGAGGTGATTCTGTGAGAAAAAGTGCGACAACTGTGTACGCCAAAGTCGACTGACTTGATTGGCTAGCCGTTAAAGTGAGCTGACCGCCGAAATATGAACGCGCGTGCCAGCAGTTCCTGAATGCACATATTCGAGTGATGTGGGTGAATCACTGACAGAAAATCACTGTGACAGATAATGATATTGGCCATATAATGGCAAGCAGATGAGAGCTTGACACGGTTGCCTAAAAGAAGTTAGAATAAACCACCCGAATACTGATACTGGCTCTTGCGCTTACACTCCTTGATTGTCTGTCTTGTGTGGTTCCATACGTATAATGCTGTAGAACAGCGGATGAAGGGGAGATTACCACGCATTTAGCCTGGCCAAACAGCTTGGTTCTGAGTGCCCGTAAACCATGCTTTTAGTGAAGCGGTTTGAAAGTTTTCCCGACATATGTGATGTAGGGGCGCACAGCCTGTGGCTATATGGTCTCCGGGAGGGAGATTAGAGAAAATGGATTTTCTTTAGACCGTGACAAGTTTATTTTTTTCAGTAACATATGCCACTGAAGTGGACCTGTTCTGGTAATATTTTTCGCGAAGCTTTTGCGAACCATAGAGTGCAGCTCGCTTTTATAGCAGATTTCTATTGTTCCATCGGTAAGATGCCAGATTAAAAACGTTTGTGCTCCAGTGGGACATGGCAGTTGAAGGGGGCGTATTGTCCACTCCGTGAACTTTTTTCCACTAAATTGGAAAGCCTGGCAGTTGATGGAAGTTGAAGCATTGGACTTGCTTGAGCAAAATCCGTTGAAAACCACATTAACTGTGAAGGTATCTTTATAATGGAGAATATATCGTGCACACATCGTCGCTAAAAGTACACCTTTATTAAAATTGAATTGTCCCGATGGTTTCAAAGCTGTCTCCCGCAAAAGCATCAACAAGGAATAGTTCCATTGAAGAAACCCCTGTCTATATATATACGTTTCGGCTTGAACCTCGTCCAATATAGAAAAATCGGCTGAAAATACGAAAAACAATGTCTTACCAAAGTCTGCTAACTTTAATTCACGGTTTTTAGTGATTAGCAGATTTTGAGGTTTCAGATCCCGGTGGAGTATGCGGCGTTCGTGACAGAACGCTAGTGCGCGGAAGATTTGACACATGAACGACTTGACTGTGTCCATAGGGAGTCGGTTCTTGTGCGATGCCATATAATTCCTAAGGTCCTGTTCCTGACACAGAAGAAAGGAGTAACAATAATTTCATAAGCACGCAGTGAATAGGGGTACGGTAAAAAGAAACTAACGATATGCTATTTGGTTTAGCTTCCCCGTTATAGGCATTCATTATTGTACTCAAAACACGCTGGCGACGATTTAAGTTTAGGAAACACATACAGTAATCCATCGACCAAAAATCGATTTTGTCTTCAAGGCACATTTAACCTCATATCGCAGAAATTTGCTCCATGCAGCCGTCGGTCGCACACACACAAAGAAAATATATCAGGTCTTGGTGATTATCTCGAAAAAAAACGCGCTATCACCGCGATGAATCTGATGTCAATTTGTATTTAGTAATCAAAGGTGCTTATTTTGCGTATCACTTATCACAAAGAGGACATTCGGTGAACGGCGAGTAAAAAAATGGCAAAATTGCAATGAATCATTGCTCTTTTGTATGTTGTATCTGATGCAATGGATTCTCAGTTTCCCAATTTGACGGTGTTGTTGTGTCACAACGAAGCGAAAGTTCCTGAGCGTTGCCTGTGGACGAGGTGGGCATTCAAAAGCATCTTCGTTGGAAATATCTCTCTTGTGCGGGTTTAAGAAAATTCTTTTGATATTTTCCTATGTATCGATTACACAATTCCCCTGTCATCCACGATATTTTAACTACGTACGTCGTACTGGATGTTGATAAAATTACAGGAGAGGATATACAGAAGGGTGGAGATTCTTTTTAACGTTATGTGACCGGCAGAACTTGTGGTCCAAACGATCCTCAAGTGGTAATTCCGAACAGGGAATGCAAAAGATGCTAGTTTTCGAATAAAAAAGGAAGCAAGTAGCGCGTTTGATTTACCCATATTCCGTAGGTCTTTTTGGTTAAAGTCCGACAGTGGTCGTTTGTTCAGTTACCGAGAGTTTTTAGTTGCTCCAGCAGTACCGATAATTCACTGTATCCGACCTGCGCTCTGATGACAAGCAAATGGCTATCAAGTCAGTGAACCGTGAGAAAGCAACATTTACATTACATTTGGGGACATACAAGGCTAGTTCAAGAAATCGCCGACTGGCTTGCCGCTGTTTTTGTTTAGCAAATCATATAATGTTAGCTGTTGTCGTCTGGATTCAATAAAAATCTTTCAGGAGGCAAAATAATTTTACAGTTAGTCACTCGTGAATAAATCCTTGTATACCACGAAGAAAGTCTATACTGGAGGAGTGCTACAGGACAGAAGCTTTGAAACGCAAGCCATAAAATCAATGGGGTTTGAAAGCCCTTTAGTTTTAGTTCTGTCAACAGCCTAACTCTCCAGGCAAACCACAAGCTCTTTAGCTTAATCGAATCCTTTCTGATATGACCAAAAACACCGCTGTTTTGGTGTGCGCGTCGTAAGAAATGAAACTCCAGACGTTTGTATGCTTCCACACGGTCCGCATTCCTATTCACAAGGTTTGGATAAAACACCTCACCTCTGTTGGTGACTCGTTTGGTCCACTATCGATTGTGCATACTTGGCGGTTCCAGGCTATTCTAATTTACTTGGAAGGGTTTCTTGCAAACCCAAATGAAAAGACTAATGGGAGGATTATTTGTAGATAACATGGTGGCATGCCTGGGTACATTCGTCTCTCTAATAGGCTTCACCTACGTTGGACCTCAATTTATTGTCAGGAGGTTTGCCTTCTTCCTAATCTATTCTATTTGTGTTAGTTTCCAATCCACTTCCGGTTGCACATCAGAACCCCAGCAACCAGCTGGTAATGGCTTCCTCTTAAAGTCAACTGTTTTCGAGGATCGCAGGCACCGTTCTGAAGACAGTCAATGACGTAGAAATCGATGCTCATCAGACAGTAAGTGGTTAACAAACCATGTATGCTATTCTAATAAATCTCTGTGTATTTTTCCACTAAAATCACGTTTGTCTTGGAAACAATTCTTGCGGGACAAAAGCTCGACCAAGGCTTTCTTTTTGCTATAGCTTCACCTAGGNTCTTTTTGCCATAGCTTTACTTAGGGTCTCAGTCAGCTATGTTTGTTCATTGATCAGTGGGGTCCTCAAATCCATCCTCTCCACCCACACTGACTTCGCAACATTAAAGATATTTTCGTGGAATATATCGAATATATTGGCTCCGGAAGGCTAAGGCCCTGAGACATTTTTTTCCATTGTGCTCGTACCTCTGAGGAACAATGAAGTCCATGTTACGCACGGAAACCTAAAAATCGCCAAGCACAAGCGAGCCAAATACAAAAAACGTTTCCAGAAAGTTGGTATAGTTAGGTGCATCCTTCGAGAGCGTCATATAGCATCAACAAATGACTATAGGCATGTATTTAATACATTCAAATGGAAGGGCCGGTTGACATGGATTTTTAAACCACAACAGATGGCACATACGATAATCACGTCCCGTCACATCATGAGCCGAGAAAGAATATTCAGCTCCTATCTGTAATCTTGTTCGTTCAGGCCAATTTGGAGGTGGGTGGGACAAACAGCAGAAACCGTGAAGCAG
>NW_008751663.1:232692-286047 GCF_000715545.1 Opisthorchis viverrini
GGGGTGGTTGGCCCTGTCTGGAGTTGCTGAACTCTTAGCTCACCCAGACAGACGTCCAGGCTACCCGGTCGGCACCACGAGGAGGTGGTTCAGCTCGCCGACAGGCAGGCAGTCAAGCCGAATGAACCAGCGGAGAGTTTTAACCATGATCACCCCATCCACTAGGTCACTCAGGGAAATGACGGAACACCCAATAAGAAATAGACTGTCACACCAGTCACATCCAAAAAAGATAACTTTCTGTACAGTATTGGTGCGATCATCTCCGCTTCTCAGGGCTACGAGTGGTATATTCAAAATAAAAAAATCAGCATTTTGCGAGGTTTCAAACGGGACAAACAGGCGAGAAGCTGCAAACCAAAACTGGTGAGCACACGCGAACAATGCCGCCACACGACTAAATATAAGACAGTAGTTAAAGACTTAGTATGAGGACAGCATTTAATAGAGTCATGGGTGAGGACCAAGTTTCAGACCACAATGACGGGCGATCGAACTGATACCAGCGTGGAAGTGACGGTGAGCTGGCATTTGTTTTCGGAATGGCCTGTCACATCCTGGACACTCGCGCCAACACTCAGTGCATGCGTGCCAGATGTGAATCTCCTGGAAAGTCCGGGTCCTCGTGCAAATATTAGAAAACAAAACCAGAACCGGAAGAGTGGGGCGCACTCCTAGAGCTGTGCCTTCGTATTCGGCATGCACATCCAAGCCACTGCAGCCCCCTAAGTGTGATTGTATTCTCCGTTTTATCAGAAAACATTTGTCTCAGGGACTTGTGCAGTGCGATGAACAACAAATATTCGTCTCAGGCACTGAATTCAAGAGTCGCCCGTTTGTCGGAGATTGCGCCGATACATGGTCAGCTTCCCGGTGCCATCCAAGAAGGCAAAAGCTGCAACACACTAAAATGGGCAGCCTGGTTCCAAGTCACGAGATCCTGTTCATCCATACCAGTTTCTTGACTAAAAAATTCTCGAAAACACATGATCTCAGCTCAGGACCGATGGTCTGGTCAGCTGACAGTGATTTTGAGAGATATGCGGTATCCGTGTAATAGTCCAGAAACTCCGTCCTAGTCCTGATGCTAGGAGAAGTACTGGGGATTTCAGGGCGAAAACTTCGTTCACGTTGATGCACAGGCCAATTTTCGCGAAAGCAGTTACAAACTTCATAATGTATACGCGCAGATAATACATAGTGGCCAACAGTTAGTAGCCTCCTGAGGAAAAGGTGATCGCTCGATTGGACTAGGGCGAAAGGACAGAACGCATGTGACTACCTACCCTCAAGACGACGTGTTTTCGACTGGTCAGAAATAACATTAGTTTTTCCATTTATGATATTAATAGTATTTTGACCGTGGTTGGCTAACCCGCATTCGAATTTGGCCACAGTCACCTGGAATGGGATCAAAACTAAAGAGTGCCTCTTATCAGACCCAGCTTCTCCGACGAAAAAATGTGGTGTCCATTTGTTAAATCACAGGCACGACTACTTTGACTGTAGGTCAAGCGGAATTAGAAAGATGGTGACCTAAGCATTTATCCCAGCAACTGAGTAAGCATGGGTTCCCGTCCTCGTACGACGCTCACAGATGCAGGTTCCTGCAACAAAATAAACCAGCAACTCCGTTGGGACGTCATAGGGTTTTTTGTTTAGACACCAAATTCAAGCCATAAACCATGGGATCCAGAACAGCTGATCGTTTTCCCACAAGCAACAACCTATGCAGGAAATTTTTTGGAAGTGCAGTTGATCAACAAACCATGCTTACAGAATGTAAGCTGCATGCTAGTGAGCAGCGGTTCCAGGTCGATCAGGTTAAAGTTGAAAGCATACGATTACCAGAGAGCCTCCGAAAGAAGCCAAGACGGTTTCTATCTCCCTCAGCACTGGCTAACGTGCACAGACGGATGACGTTTGTAGGCGCACACAAGGGTACGTATTAGCTAATAAGCGATATGTAAGAAGAACATGGCAACAAGGTCCCAATTATATTGATGTTGAATTCAATTAGAGTCCACCGTTTGTACGAATTAGTTGCCTTTACTATACCAGAGGGACTCCTGTCCCACAATCAACACTAATTTTGTCTGCTAGTATAACAAGATACTAGTGCATGGCTTTCAATTTACCTTCATAATTACCCATTATGATATTAATTCACTTTATCCGATGAAACGCCTGCCGAAAGTAGAAAATGGCACAACAATAGATCCGTCGATTTGTTAACATATTGTTCGTGAACGATCGTTAACAGCCATCCAAATAGGCGCACCTTTTATAAAAGTAGGTTTGAAAGAACGCGCTGACAATTGCTGAAGGGGACAAAATCAGCCTTAAGTTAGGAATAAAAGTTTTTTTATTACAATATATGTCACAATTTGTTTGCTTCACAGCAGAAAGATGACACAAAAGGGTGGTCCCGCGACTAATCTGAATTAACGGACACAAAATCATAAACGGACCACATATCCCCTGGGGGCCGCAAAAAAACTTGATAGGAGTGGTAGCAAAAGGAAAATAAAATTTTTATTCGTTTAGCGAATCGATTTTTCCATCTAGTCAGAAGAAAAGGAACTAATAATTGGTTGCCTTTACACGCCAACATTACGTGGAGTGATTTGCAAACCTTTCAGTCTGCCTTGTGCTGGATTGACCAACTCTAGGTTTTGCTATTTCATTCATTGTGCGCAGTTAACTTTTCCGAGATAAACGTTATGCAACCGGTGAACCACATCATAGATCGTATGTGATATAAACCAACTTTTGCCCATTAAGGAGTTCTCTTGTTATGGACGTAATGAAACCTTTTTCCTGGAGCAGTAAAGCAGTCTTTGAGATTCCCAGTCTCAATATGTTTTGAAGAACCACTTGCTTTTAACCGGGAGTAACTATCTCAAAAAACCGCTGAGATGTTTTCGGATGTCCCAAGTAATCCAAAGATCACACGGGTGTTACATGCGATGAATAGTTAACAACGCGGCAAACAAGCATGAAGTCTTTGAGGTGGCTTCGAAACAATCAAGCACATTTGCCAAGGCAACATATAAAATTTGGGTTTTACGCAAGCAAATCACACACACAATCACCCGCCGGTTGGCTTGAAATAATTTCTATCTACACCAAATGGTCGTGGAATTTGGAATCCGTGTGAAAATACTGTGCATGAAGAAAGCCGAGGCAAGTTTTAGAAGATTGCGGACTGAAACCATCTGCTAGTTTGAAAAATTTCATTGGAACTTTTCCTAATGCTGCGGGAATGCAATCAAAAGCCTTCAGAAAACTTTAAGGATCAGATGTCTAGACTGCCAGTTAACCTGTTTGAAAGCTTGATGGGTTTGTTTGGACTATTAGAAGGAATTTCAGGGTATATACGGATCGCATTTGACGTCGTGCTGGTAAAGCAAGCCGTGCAGGATATCAGCTTTTAAGGGTTGTCGTGAAACGAATTTGCGCAGATAGGCGATGTATGATTACGGGCCTTGGGGTTCGCATTTTTCTCGTTTTAGAATAAATTTAAAGGAACACAACAAGGATGAGGACATGCTATTCACAAAAATCCCAGTCACTATATTTTGAAACCCTAACAAAACACATTTTAACAGTTTTGACTAAAACAACCGCCATGTCTTCTGTTTGTAGTTCTGTGGCAATACGTAGTCAAGTGAAAAGCCATGGACCAGATTCGACTAATTGGATGGCTTGCGCGATGTCGTTCGGCAAAGCTGGTTGATTAAATCCGAAAAGGAATGAACGTTGCGTGTTGGTTGGTTTAGTATTTGTGAACTAAACTTGTGTTTTAGCGGTTATGCATGTATAAGTTATCGGAACATGTACGAATTAGAGTTGATTCATTTGATCTGATTTGTTAGGAATGAGGCTTTACGTAAAACGCAGCATATTTGTCGAAGTGAAATTTATATGACCATTTGTTACCTGTTCTACTTTCAGAGCACAGTTTCCTTTTGAAACAGTTTTTACGGGATTATTCTTAGAGCAGCAGTTGATTGTAAACAAACAGTAGAGGTACTGCTTGGAACATTTTCAATCTTGAATTCAACTCTCGTTTTTTCCACTTCACCGGACAAGTTCCGCGTTATTCCGGCAACTATTTTTTGAATAGTCAGTAGTCCTCTCACTTTGGTGAATTCAGATCCCAACAGACAAATTCAGAGTGCATTGTGACCCATGCGTACTTAGTCAACGTTAATTTAAGCTTGTCACTGGTCGGGCAGTTGGTCTACTTTTGATTTGAATAATTCTTGGGGTTGCTATACAGTTACCGTCTCCGAGACGGCAATCAATAACGCCGCTTGCATATCAAACCTTCTCAGCTCGCTGACTATTCTAATGCGTGTGGCAAGATTTGCGGTTCACCATGCCGTTTCAAGAATAGCAGCAATATTGATACAATAACATACTAGTACATAATACAACAATCACAATGTAACAATATAGCAATATTTATATAACAATGGAAACCACCCACAGGCATTTGAGTGAAATACGCTGTTGCCGATGTTGGTAAACAGACTAACAGCTATTTAAACAAAGCAAGATATCGGGACTCCATTATTCTTGGAGTTATAAGCTAAATGCTTGAAACCCTGTGGCTTTACTCTAATTTAAACATCTCACGCTGTGCGCGAAGTTTTTGGTGTAACGCAAGCGAAGCTTTTGTCTACATTTGTCATCCACGGGCTGTCTCATAACTGAATAGGGTGGCCGTGGTGTCTGTTAAGCTTTACACGTATACACATCTCATGCTTACTCCTTTTATAGAGCAGATGAACCGTTCTAATGGATTTCCACGTGGATTCCACCATTCAAATGACGGTCCCGTTTTTCCGTCTGCCAGTAGTGGTTTGTATAAAAGATGAGTGTGAGAACTGCTTTCCAACAAAATACGAGCCTCCAGCAGCTTCCCAGCTTGAGAAAGATGTTCGGCCTCAAGTCGTCTTTAATGGTTGTGACAAACCCTCAACACTCATGAGGCGATCACAGATTCGTTTTGAATAGGTATCGATCTTCACGCTTATTCTTCATTTTGTCAGGTGACTATTTAGGTAAAGCCTCCTCAGGAGCGGCATGGTCACCAGAATGATAGTGTGTGACTGGAAGTTGAAGAGTCACATGAGAGGTGACTGCGTGCACACACGTGAGTCTCAACGTGAACACAGTGCTGCGCATTGTGGGACATTTTGGGAACTAATCTGAGTTAATAGACATGGTTCATAATGCGCTCACCATTTAACTGCTGTGATAAATCGATAAAGATTATTTCTAATATTTTCTCAGTAAGCTGGGAACAAGATCCGCTATTTCACAGCAAAATGTCGAATGCTTAGTAAGTGCACCCTCCAAGAGCAGTCTGTGTCATATTGGCTTTGCTATAAACCCCATATGGATGAGAAAATGGGAATATCCCTTGCTCATACACGGCCACGTATGTCTGTAAAGTATTGCAACACACATAACAAAGTACCACGCTTGAAGGAGGATGAAGTTTAGCCAAAATCCAATTATAGGTAGCTGTGGGAATTATTGATTTTTACGCTGTGTTAGGGTTTCTATCTTTGTGGCGACGCGATGTTTTTGTAGATATATCACTTCGGATGAAGTAATCATTGGATTATTGCACCGTTGTTCTCAGTACCAATGAGTAGTAGATATCGCTGATCATGTTGGGATTTGAAACCCGACCGTCTAAAATGGGTAGCAAGCACACTGCTACCAGTGCACAAGCACATGGGATGGGGTCAGTTGTGCTAACAGGTCCGGCAGGACGCAAATTTCACTCCCGAGCAATACGCGTGTTTGGTCAAGTGGCTCCTAAGAAACGCCAACTAGATCAGTCCTGACTAAAGGATCAGTTGACTATGTGGCACCTATTGCACACTTCAGTCTTGGATAAAAGTCTCCACTTACCACGAAAGTGTCCTGGTGATGCATTGCAATTCCATTTTGTCCATCGTGCTATGATTCAGAAAATCGCACTGAAAACATGGAGCCTGATAATGAATAACGTGTTAGAGCAAAGTTTTTCACTCATAGTTCCCAGACTGTTCGAACTTTACCGCTAATAGTACGTAAAGCCTCATCTAGGCTCACGAAATCACAGTTTATACATTCAGAGGAAGTAGATATTTCAGGGGAAACGGCGAAGTCTTGAAAATTCTGTTACCAACAAATATTACGTGCAGGCGGGTACGTACCACGTATTCAAATACCAATGTCAGGGAATTCGGTGCGTAGATCACATCGTGGAGCGTCACAATATTCGCATGTCTTAAGTGACGCAGCAAGCTGATTTCACGAATTGCCGTGCACGGAGCACCTTCGGTTGCCTCCATTCGTATCTCCTTCAGAGCGACTATGCGTTCAAGTAACATACTGTAGCCTTTGTACACGCTAGCATAGGTGCCCTGAAAAGGTTGAAAGAACACGAGTTTTGAAAAAAGGTAGCAGAACCCAGTACGCAATGTGGTTTACCGTGAAAGATTGCGACTTCTGATCAAGGCAACAAACCTTAGCGAATGGCGTAGTTGCATTGATTTTTGGGGCATCTGTAACTGTAAACAGCATCATTCAACAATTCCGAGGTCATGAAACCTACTTTACACTTGTAGATGAAATTGAAAATCCATGTGTAGTAGACCACAAATCAATAAATTCGTAGGCTTTCGTTAGTTGGGGTAATGCACTAGTTGAGAAATCAAACAACCTCACTGAAGATTCAACCAACAGGTACATCTCTGATCATAGAGAGGTGATTCGGAATCCGGTTGCGAAAGGTCATTCTGTGCCGGAAAAGAGGTTGGTTGGATTGTTTTGGAGAGGGTCTGCTTGTTGGAGCAGAGTGAATGATGAAAGCAAACGCAATAGAATTTTCCTGCTTTTCCTGATGAAATAAAACGGTTTGTCTACCTGCTACACAATTCAGCGCACGTAACCAAATGTCGAGGACAAATTTTGGAGATCATCTCTTATAAATAGAGACAAAAAACTCGTCGAACTCCAGTGATTCAATCATTGAAATCTTTCGGAATATCATGTGAGACGTTGATTATAGGGTTGTCTAAAATCAAGTGGAATGACTTAACAGATCCAAGAGCATTTTTTGGCATGGATTCGCAGTAAAAAATGGAAAGACACGTTGGCATCTAAGTAATGCCTCATTTGTCTGCAGTAGATCTGTTGAAAATAGCCAAGTTCTGATGAAAAAATAAAATTAACCGAGCTGAAACAGTCAGTGGACGATGCTAACAACTTCCACGTTTTTTATTATCGTAATTATAAGCAGTATTGTGGTAGCACACTACTCATTACGTTGCTGAAAACGTTTCAACATCCCACGACTGGTTTCGTCAGACGAGCGTAGCTTCCGAGCCTGCACCAATCGTGTCTTCTCTCTGGACCAAAGTCGTACAAAATTCGACCAATACATTCATTACAAACGAGGAATTTAGTCCGGATTCAGGTGAGTCTCCCATGATAACCAAATTGGTGTGCAAATGAAGTATTTGACAACAAGTGTCAGTTTCGTGAAGTATGTCAACCTGGTCGTTCAATGACAGTCGATATAATGTTTATTAGAAATATTTTCGTACTGTTTCATGATGTGCATCCCACGGACGAGTGATTTAAAATCCATGCTTGCGAAACCTGACACCGCTAGACTTCCGGTTTTGACAGCAAAATTTGGCACGGCTATAAATCTGTGCGTAAATTACTTGATATATGCCAGAGAGCCTGTCACAGCCATCTGCATGACAAACTGTATTGTGTTTTTAAAATGTCAGGTAGAGTTTTTGTAAAAGCCCTCTCCAGCGTAAAAACAGAGGATCATTGGGACTGAGCGGTGAAATTTAACTTCAGAGATGGCAGCTTGGCTCCGAATAGACACCTTGCTAAGATAGCATAAAATCCATATTCAGTTACGTCTCCCTTCAACACCAACTTAATGAATGTATTTTAAGGGTACCCCGTTTCTTTGAAGAGATCGACGGATATCCTGCCAAACAAAGCTATCAATAATTTTCGAAAGCATAAAGAAACTCGTCAGTCTATTGCCAAGCCGACGAAACACAAACACCTGATTCACTTGATTGTAGATCAGGATAATCCGGACACAACTTGTTCCAGTGTTTCACTTGCTGTAGACAAGTTTCCGTAGCATGCTCTCAATCCTCTTCAAGTGTCATCCTTAGGCAGAGTAATTTAACATATGCGTAACACGTATGGGTGGTTTTGACAATAGTTGGGTACGTTAATGACCAGGCAAAAATTAAAACACCGCGGGAATACTTAGAAATTCCGCCATATATTTCTCTTAAACCAACCAACTTGCCTTGCATCCTAATGAAAAGGCTTCAGTTCTGGATTGAAATACTCGTGGGCGTTTTTGTTCACAGCTATGGGAAACATCTATTTCTTTCGTTGAGAACCTAACAAGTATCCACTAAAATGTTTTGGAATTTTAGTTGAGCCTTCTTGGGGCATGGTGAGTTAGTTGATAAATGTTTGGAAATTATCGATTCCTGTGTTAGAATAAAATGGGTGCTTTAAGGATAAGTTCACAGAACATGTGCATTCAAAAACTTCGGGTATCCTCATTTTGGCCAGATGCGAGGAAATCTCGATGAGAAGTTACCATCCGTGAATAAGCATTCTACTCAGTAGACGAATTCAGGCTTGTTGCAAAAGGCAATAAGTACGACAGAGCTGATCGAGGAGTATTGATAATCACGGGAAGCAGTGGGTTCGGGGATCACCAGAGGCTTGTGAGATGCAGAATAGTGATCATCCTCATAACGATAAATGAGGTGCTCAGTGCTCCTCGACGTTTCAGCATGGAAAAGTCACTAGAAAACTCTAAGATTTCAAACTTGTTGAGGAATTAATCAGAAAGTTTGGCCGCTGATGAGCATTTAAGCCAGTTTATTAACAGTGATGATACCATTCACAAGCGCCACAGGTTCTTCTTCCACAAGGCAACGAGATACCATGAATGGCTAGGTTTGCAAACCTCTGATGACCGAGAGTTCGTCGATTAGGAAGTGCGTGGATTTTCCTCAGATGCTCACTGATGATGATTCCCAATAAGGATGAACCAGATGTACGGTGCTTCCCAGCTTCTCGGCCTTTCCCACAGGAAGAAATCTCCGTTAGAAACTCCCGTGTCACCTCAACCCACATTCCAATGTAGGTGAGTACTAACAGACTAAGTTTTGGGTGGAGTTGATGACATGACAGGTGTAACGCTGTTTTGGTGACCAGCTAGTATGCCGGGTAGGTGAAGCCTTGACAGAAACAGTCGAAATACCGGAATAGGGTTTGAAACTACGGAACATCCCGTCAACAAGTTCACGCCCTAATCGCTGAGATCTCAAACTCAAGATTGATGGCGGTGATGGCAAATATCTTGCAAACAGTTAACTGGTGTTTAACTGTGTTTGTTTACTAAAGTTTAATGCGTCACGCATATATATATATATATATATATATATATATATATATATGGGCAATACGCAAGAATATGGAATCGTAGAACTGCTCACCTCTCCAATCAGTTCCAGTTTCTTGTAGGATTCCGCTTTTCCGAATCCCATTTCATGCTGAAAACGGATAAAAACGCGTGGTGTAGAAAAATTTGTGTTACACTGATTTCGTCAGTGTTTGTAAACTGGGTGGTTTCTAGCGACATTTTGCCGTGGTGATTTGAATGTGGGACGGCTGGATTGCTCCACATGATGGAGTTGAATGGCTGATGGATAAACGGAGACATATTTTACCAAAAATATTGTGTTGTACGGTGTTGTCAAGGTGATGGTTGACTGCTGACTTATGTTGAAATAAGATACTTGACAACACTCTTTACCTGTCCTGTGAGGGGCAAGTTGGATGTGTTACTGCCGACATTTCATTGATTCATCCCTGAACAAAGACGATTTTTCATTTGGTTACGTAGGCTTTTGGAAGCAGTTTTTTTGTTCTTCGATAATTAGGTTTTTTAATGCTTCTAGTCTGCGTGGTATTTCATTCTTCTTTTACTCAAAAAATGTATTTCCTCTTAAACCTGTATGTTTTATGGAAGCACCCGTTCCTAAGGATTTTAAATTGCTAGATTCGACAGTGATGACACGTTCTACTTTGTGCGTGTAAGTTGATCAGTCATTCAAAATGCACTGTGACCAATAGATGCCTGACGCAATACGCAAGTGAAGATAAAAGCTAGATCGCACAGATGCGGTCTAAACCCTATGAACTCAAACGGTCATGTGAAAGACATCAATTGCGGACTAAGAATCACTCTAACTGGTTACGAGAGATATCGGAATTTCTGCAGGAAAATTAACATCTAAATTAGTTTATTTTACGAAATATTGTTAGACACTGATAAATTTACCATAGAATGTCGCAGTTCCCTCCTTGAGGAGGCACGTGGAATGCGAGCACCAGTTGGACGTGTGACGGAACCGTCAGTTGGTGTATCGGAACCCTACAAATAGAACATTGAATAAAATAAAGGATGCAAAATCCCATAACGCAAAAGCTATAGCAAAATGCTTGTCATATTTCAGTTGAATAACTACTTATCGACAAGTCATCTCAAATTAATTCCTTGCCTACGAACTTCGTTTGATTTTACAGTTCACTCACTATAGCACCCATTAAAACAAACCATCAAATATTTGTAAACGGAAGAACACTATGATTTTGTAAACAAGTGGCAGTTTGCTACCGATATAATCAATACTTTAAGAATACCACAAAGCACCGCGGTCACTGCAACCATTTTGGCCAATTTTGAAAAAAATCAATTTGCACACCTTCTTTCGATTGGTTTAAACTGGGAATTGGTGGACTACATTCAGCAGGATTGGTAATCAACTGGCTTTTTAGCAACATGAATCGGCTTTAGGGATATGTGGGTGGGCTACGAATGGTGATTCAGATTTTGATGATTTACTGACCCTCCTAAGCCGCAGTGTATCTGGGTAGAGCCAAGTTGTCAGAAATAATGCCATGAAATGAATCAGCTCAAAGTAATTAGGACTCGGCCTAGTTTAAGTGGCACTGATTTACTGGTACTTTTCACATACACCCAAATACGCGTTGGTGCACACACAGCTAGCTCGATGACAACTCATTATTTATGGCAGGTGATCGATAACGGATGAGTTAAAATACAGTATACGACCGTTTCACGTGCGTGTGTTTCACGCGCAGACTTCAGGCGGTAAAATGAACCCATCTTCAACGGTGTTACAGTACTGCCGATAATCCTATATTCTATTTTACTTCGATCAGTAAACTGTTATTATTTGTATATCACTGTTCTTTTCCTTCACCGCGATCGACGGATACTTGAGCTTCGCCACTTTCGTCGGAGTGCATTAAAACAATGACCGTGCAGCTTGTAAAGGAGAAAGCACTGAGTAAATTAATTCAACCACTTTCAACGTCTGGTGCAAAGTGACGGTTGGATCTACTTTGTGTAGTATTACCTCAATGAAAATGGATCTTAAGCGCCGAATCAATTTTGAGGTGAGTGGCTTATCGAGGTCTTAGGTGGAATGATGAAACCGAAGCAATGGATCAAAAGCTAGAAAATCTCTGGGAGAATAAACTGCTTGTCGTAAGATATTTTTCGTGGAACCAGGTGCACTAACTATGACCTAAAATCGCCTCTCCTACCTGTAAAAGTGATGCCCAGACACTCATTATTGCAATTCTGGAGGAGTAAAGTTGCGCAGTTGGGAACATGTCAAAGAACAGATCTCGTAATCAATCGTCGTTGCATGATCTCGTCCGCCGAGCGAAATAAACGGATGCAAATTAGAGAGCTGGTGGTAGCTTTTACTTGAACTTAAAATTATACATGATCAGTTAGTATTCCCAGGTCTATGTTCTGCTCTCACAATAATGTTAGTGTTCTTCCTCGGCTGCCATAATTTCTTGTTTAAATCATAATGCCACTCATTTTTATATATACAAAAGATACCACTAATCTAGCGGTTTGTTATAATTTGTCACGTTTTGCATGTTGGAAAGACTTTACTGAAGAAATTGATCACAAAACAATATTGGTTTTACCGTTTGGTACAAACTAGTCAGCGGTTAAGGCATTTCAGACAGTTTTTCAATCGACGCCGGTTTGAATGAAGCACGAATACAATTCAAGTCTAGTCAGAAATTGAACTGAAAACGTAGGGCCCGTAAAACTCTTATTTGTCTGCCATTTAGCATATGCCTTGAGATTTCATGTTTTATAGGGTTACAAAGAGTTGAAAAAAGCGTTATGGAACTATGCACTACAGAGACGAACTGTGTTAGGAAAAGCAAGTTTTGTGGAAGTGTACCCAGGATGTACTATAGCACGTACACTTATATATTTACGTAGCAAAAGCACTTCATGCTGTTTGCCGTTCATCCTGACTGAAATTGAGATCTCCCTACTTGCTGTGAAGTTGTGCCGAAATTGCACACAGAAGATCTGAAACAGGGTACCATGCGAACTGTCAGGGCCGCCCATCTTATGGTGAGTCTAAGCACCACCGTGGTGTGGAGGGACGAGGCTTCCGGTGTGACACTTGTACAACATTATTGGATTGTAGCTTTTTAATTTGACAAAAATTACTCTACTCTTCATTGATTGTGTCTATCCCTACTGGACGCAAATGGCGTACTGCGGGCACGGGTTGGAGAACACGTCACAGACGCTGACTTCAAATGAAAGAAGATGAACCCTTTCATCGTCTCATGAGCATGCCTATTTTCAAGAAACGTATTTGAAAAGATAAGCCAATCATTCAGCTGTAACACTTTTAGGTGACTAAATGCAATGCCACTCAAAGGTTACCCAGGCCTAGACAGGGAAATTTGAGAGACGGAGGTCGGGTTTGAACCTCTGAGCTACCCACTGAGCTAACTTGGGGAAAGCAGCTAGGTCTTGTATAACATAAAAATAATGCCATAGCTGAAAATATTGCCATAGTTTCTATAGCGCACATATCGACGTGACTGGAAATGCTCAATCTGGAAAGCACAGGGCGAGAGGATGTGGTTGAGCGTGCCAGCACTGGTCGCAGTTGTCACCCAGTGAGTTTTTGGAATAAAGAAGTGAAAAATTAGTATTTGTTGTCTTTTATACAAGTCATTGAATTTTTCAACTTATTAAACATATTTAGATTTATATAGCAGTAACTGTGGGCCCAGCGTCCTTTCACAAGTTCTTCAGACAGCATGAAAACAAAGAACACGACATACAGCTCACAAAGTGCGTGAATATTCTCTCCAGCCCTCCCATTGCTGTTTGTGTGTGGAGTTTGGGACAAGCAAATTCAACTGTGCGATTAATAGCGTTGCGATTTCAGACCTTACACAGGTAAAACGTGGGCAACTTAAACTCGTCATTGTGCCAACTTACTTACCTACATTCCAGACGAGCTTAAGGCTGCTAATTTGTGGTTATTGGCTGGGTTTGGCAGTCTCAATCCTTATGCTGAGTATAAAGTTACAAACCAATGGAAGTTTAAGACTTGCAAGTCTGAGCCGACTAAAAGAGGTTTTTCAAATGTAGGTGACGGCATCAGGTTTATGATTCCTTAATGAATAGTTTCAAGCTGGAACCCCATAGATCACGCTTAGACCGGTCTCCACCGGTCTAACCGGTTGTTGGCCTTTTTAGCCAGTTTCACTAGGATGCTAAATGTCTAGCTGATTTTTCAGCCCTTTAGTGGAAACTGGCAATTCCTGAGCGCTGGATTTGGATTTTTTCAAAATAATTACAGGTGATATGGCCTAGCAGAAAAAGTGTTTTACTCTTATTGCGAATACTGTACTGATTTTGGACTAGGAGTTTGATCTTGGGATGGATGAGGGTGAACGGCTGGGAAGGTGAAGACGATCAGCTGGACAGATGGCCACAAAGTTTGAATCTCCCCCTGCATTTGGGCGTATTAATCGGGAAGTTAAACATTCTTTCCCCACTCAACCCTGCACTGACGATGTCACCTCGATTGGTGATGAAACGTTTGCAATCCAACTGCCAAGCTCGGCGAACAGACCAACAACCAAACAGCACACCCGAGCTACCTACATTCCACAATATTTCTAACAGTTTTCGCTCCTGAGCGTCTAAACCGAATCTCTGACAAGGCAGGAACCAACCAATAAAAACGAATCAGCGACTTGATCCATGGTTGCGTTAGTTTTATACATGACGCGTAGCACAACCAGGAGTTGATACCTGTCTTTCTTGATCCCAGGAAAAAACGTTCACTCATGTGTGAAAATTTGGTTGAAGATATCCGGCCTGTCGAAATAGTGGATGAAGCTGAAACTGAAGATATTGGTGTGAGTACTCATCCGAACAGTAGAATTGCGTAAGTTGACACTCGTGACACATGGTAACCTATGGAGGTTCTTTAGCAATGTGTCACACAGAGGTCTCCGTATTTCACCCTAAATATTTTCAGCCATGTGACAAAGTTTGTTAAAGAACTCGAAACAAAAACCATGAACACGCTTGAAATTCAAACAGAAACCTGTATTTTACTGACTTGTTCGTGAGTTTGATGTGGAAAACTGAAGCGTGACTCATCCGAAGTTATTGTTATTTCACTCTTTGGGCGCTTTTGTAGTCTGAGTTTCGTATCATTTGGAATATCCACTTGACCGTTAGCTTCTTCGTTCATTTGGTATGCTTGCACTCGGCACCCGTTGCTCCCGTTCTCTAAGAAGCTCACTTTGTTCGGTTCATCTTTCTCATTTGGATTGGACACCGAGAGTTGATCCACTGAATTCCAGCGACCTGGTTTTCCTCGTCGCTTGCCTTTCTTATCTGGCTGTACGGAAAGCCATTGTTCGGTAGACGAGAAATGCGCTGAAAACGTTGTTAGTTGTGGTGTGGTAGTGTTGGGGTGAGATTTCCCCTTCTTGCGACTGAAAACTTTATCTCGCCGAAGTCTAACCTTTGGTTGTGCGTCACTGGGTTTGTTGCTTGAATTGACGTTGCTGACGGGAGTGCCGTTTGTGTAAAGGCTGTTTAGTGTGGTGAGGTCTTGTGAACGCGACAAGTAAGCTACAGAGTGGGTGGAAAAAAGCATGCACGAAGGTGTGTGATTAGGACGTGAAATAGATGTTCACCATTGTATCCAACTGCGTTAATCAGCAACTTCATGGGAAAATGGATGCAAGAACATAGTGAGAGTAGTTGTGAGAGTGGTGACATGAATTTCTATGCCAATGGGGTTTATGTTGTCTCCCTGCTGTTCCTGCAGCGGTGTCCGGTTTACTTTATGCATCAGAGAGGCATTGGACTTAGATTTTGCTCTCTTTGGACAGTAATGTTGCATCACTGACCATTTTGGCATCTGTACTCTGTCATATGACTCTAGGAGGCTTCGCCACCTGAACACAGTGAATGCATCTGAATCGTCATATCTGAGAAGGTGGATATGTTCACATTTGCGTGACGTTTATTGTTTAACAGAAATTCCTTGGAACCCCATCTGGAATTACCCGTCTGCTGGCACCACACAAGTTTGTAACTTGTCGGAAACCGGTCATTGAACGGTTTGCTGGGCTTGGCAAATTCCTTACAAGTGTTTCGTCACAAATCGAGTTGATATTATCAACTTGTAGTCGCGTAGCGGTTCATCTTGGTTCATTGGACCGATAATGGGTATGATGGTGGCAGTTAGATTACTGACAAAACGTCTGAAACGAGTACCAGGCTACTAAACCAATTCATATGCCAACCTTACAACCTGAGCTTCGAACTTTCTCTTCTGTTGGAAACTTTAATTTCTCTACTTTTGAAAAGTCGCAGAACACGAGCTTTTCGCTTATTCATAAATTGGTTTTAAACAAAACAGAAAAACCACTCCAGGAGAGGAGAGTGTTCGTCTACTGAGACGAATATGGAAAAACATTTGTGTGACATTGTTGCACTACGACACTAACTAACCGATCCAAAGAAACGCAGGCTGGTTGAGTAGTGTTGCCAAGTGGGTACGGGTTGCGCAGGTAGGCGGTAAACTATTAGATTGCTGTTTGAGAAGTGTCTAAGAAAAAAGCTAATACACAAGCTGACCAGTGCTTGAAATAGGTATAAAATCATTTACGTCTAGTCGCCATTTTATTTATAAACAGTATATGACCTTACAAGGTGGTAAAATTAGGACCACTTTCAACAGAGGTTTGGTCCTGCAAGTGCAATTAGCGTACACCGATGAGCTAGTAATTTTCCTACAGCTGTTTTATTCTGGCAAATCAACGTCGGCAGTATGCATCATACAGGGAATAGTGTACCTGAAATTTCAATGGGCACATAAATCGCATACCAATTTGCTGTAAGTGGCTCACCAACAATGTGCGAAACCCGCAATCAGAAAGGGTGAAGAACCGCCATCCTTCAGGTATTCTGGTCACATCAGGTGAAACACTGACCATTTTAATAGCCGACCTGGAAATCTTCCTACTATCTCTAAACGTTGAGGATTTTAGTTTCGATCTTCTTGAACACTCCGTTATGTATTCCAGAGTATCAAAGCACAATCCCAGTTAGCCATGATGTTTCAGTTTTTGCGTTTATCGAAGAAATCCAGTTTTCTGTTGGTCGTTCTTTTCTTCACGGATGAAAAACAGCTACTTGCCGTAGGTATTCCAGACAAGATCAATCTCGGAAACAGTGCAATTTGGGTTCAAGTAGATCATAAGGTTGACAAAAACTAGGGCATTGTGCCTACCTGATTAGCCCCAAGAAGGGCGAAATCGGTCGTGGGCTGTCGAAGAGTTTTCAGCAACTTTGTGAGTAGTTTCCCTTATGAAGATCAATCTAAGTTTTACTTGATTTGCACTCGCAAACTTTTGTTTGTTTGTTTCCTTCGACAAGTTAACCCTTGTAAGTTACTCGTTTTGTATATTGCTCTCTGCAGCGGAGTTTTGTGATTCTACGCAGTGATGATAATACTGAAGTGATTAATCCAATCGACAAGATAAGAAAATCTGTGAGACTTGTTTGCCGGGCTCTGGATTGACATAGGTATTCATCTCTACCAAAGACACAAAAATGCAGGAGCCTGACGATAATGCATAGACTAGACTCAAGACACTGAACTCCACGCACTAGGTTGGCGTCACCAAGTACAAACGGTCTAGGTTAAAGCAAACTGCATACTTATCAATGCAGATTAAAGTGCATCTTTGGTTGACGAAGAATAAATCCAAATGTATATTCGTAATCCACTACTCATAATGTTGTCCGGAAAAACCGAAAACGAGATATTCAGTTGGGTTCCAGGTGAGTCTCTTGAAAAACCAAATTTGTTTGAAAATGAGTGTATATATTCGCTAATTTGGTTTCCTGTAGAACATGAGGTTGACGAAAACTCGGGTACTGTGGCTACTTGAAGAACTCCAAAAAGGGTGAAACCGGTCGTGGGTTGTTGACCAATTTTCAGCAACCTTATGAGTTGTGCATTACGTATAAACATGTATCGCGATATCTCGATATCGTAGCGAGTAAAAGGTGAGGCGGCCTGGTGCGGCACATTCAGATGCCTGGAAACCTCACAAACGAGAGATTCAGATGGGTTCCAGGTGAGTTTCTTGAACAGAAAACTAGTTTGCAAATGAGTGTAGTTCGCTAAATCTAAATGTGATTTACAACTACTCAAAGTCTCATGCTTCACGCTATCTTGACAGATTGCGTTTGGTGCTACTGGCGAATGTTAAACGAATGATGTCTCCCGTTTGTCCCTTGAACTTGGAGGATGGAGAACCTTACAAGTAAAGTAAGTATTGCTCATAAAAGAGTTCGGACTCTGAAAGCTGAGCGACTTCAAAAAATCCAAATAACCTACGAAATGGTTGTTGTTTTACTTCTTGAATATTCGCCAGAGGCAGACCAATATCCGCAAATTCAGGCTCTCCAAAGTTCCAGTGATCGAGTTACAATTTGTTTGTTTCTAGCAAAGTGCCATTTTAGGAAGGAAATCCAATACCCACATTCTTCGACAGGTGGTCGTACGATATTTTCTGACGAGTAAATAGCTGGACAAGACAAGCGAAGTCCACCAGAAATGTTTGGTTTGCTGGTTTTCCAGTTTTACACCCGATTTTAAAAATTCCATTTAATAAGCGACCTTCATTATATATTAGACAAATCAGGTGAGAGAACACGAGTGGGGGTCCTTCAAAACCCCGTCAGTAATTGACAATAACTTTTACACCTGGAGGACGTATATCCCGATCATGGCTTTCAAAAGTCTCTTGATTAACCGGAGTACGGTTCAAGCTGCGGTCAGGTTTTCTCTCTGCTAATTTTGCAAACTCAGTGGAACTAAGAAAGTAGTAGAGCTGATAGTACAGTATAAGTGAGGAAGTCGTTAAAGGTACAGGCTCCCATGTCTCTTGAAAGGGTTCAAGTACAATCTCACCGAGAGCGTGGAAGATTTCAAATGGTGAATTAATTGTGTTTAAAATGCCAGATACTTGTTAAACGCTGAGAGCCTCTAGTGAATTCACACATCTTAGCGAGGGGGTTTCCAGCTATCTTGCAGTACACCAAACTGTACTCAGTTTGTGACCTGTCAGTTCGGTCAGCTTTTATATTAAGGTCGATGAGAACAGTCTGGTCGGTCTTTTGGACTGTATAAATTTCTGCTCAATTTAGAGTACCGAAAATTAACTATCCAAGGTATAGGTTATACCGTTCATCTTCGCAATTTTAAGGTGCAAACGTCCGTCAAACGTACGAAGCATTACAAATTTCCTTGGTGGGAGGTTAATGATACTAGCGTTTAACACGACAAGATTAAGCTGTCGGGAGGAGGTTATCGATTGAAATCTATCAAGCCTGCGTTTCCATACCTGAACTTCTCGTTTTATTACATCAAGTACTTATACACCTCGACTGATTCCCACGACGTTTTCACATCAGGTTCCGGTGCACTTTAGAATTTGCACTTCGGACTCAAGTTGAGCTCTTCAGAAGGCCAACACTTAATCCATAACAAAAAGCACCGTGAATTTCAGCACATGGTGTTTGGTAGGAGGTATGTCCTCTTTAGCCCCACATGGGGACATCCGTTCACTAGCCGAAAGAGTAAGGGTTCGGGAATCCGTCTATATGTGAAACGACTGCTTTTATTCACCTCTCATTTTCTTGAGTTTCATGATCACCTGTTTATTTGACGACAAACGTTCCGTCTACATTGAATTATACACAGCACATTATGCATGCATACTCCTTAGTGCATCCTGTCCTACTAACCCGGAAAGTCTGCATGCTTGTGTGGAAAAAAATGACTTCATCAGTTGTCAGTCCCAGTCACATGACCAGCATAAATCAAAGGATAAATCGATACACTGAGTTCTTTTTTTAAAAAAAATAGAGATCGAATGAACAGTTATTAGTAACCCAATACGTTTTAAATGGGTTACACAAACTTCACCCAGCTTCGTTTGTTTAATCGATTTTTATCGATTCCTAGGTCAGGAGATTACTACAAATTCGCGCTATACGCAAGACCGGACGTAGATCCGAACAAATATGATTATCGTCGGTTGCTATAATTAAGGTTTCGTGGAATATGTTTTTTATTCACCGCACACTAATTGTTTACTTTAGACTTAATTTGTAGTCACTGGATCATTACGTGAAACGGATCTGAAATGTCTTTTACCCAGTTTGTTAGTAAACAACATACTAAAGCTTCCATTAAATACTAGCTGACGTGCATACACTTTTTATTTACGAATTGTTTAAAAATACAATCGGGGCCACTTCGTAGCAGAACCGACTTCTTCCCGGATCTATAAGAAAGTTGAGGGGTGACATTCCAAATTACCTGACTACATTTCCACGCTCCGTATGTGCGGACCATGTGAGGGCCAATGTGGATTTTGTACTTGCTCTAATCAAGACACAGCATGCATAGGGAAGGTAAAAGCCCAAGCTGCGGTGCAAAGCGTTATGTAGGTTTTGGCTTCGTTCTTCCGAATAGGTGGTAGTTAATACCATGATAGATGCAACACAATCTTTTTAAGTATGTGAATCTTTCATATTATGGTAGTAGTATAGTATAATTTATATGTGAACATAGTTTGAACAGTATGAAATCGGCTGTCTCAAAGGAATCCCTCAAGGGTGGAAAGTTCTCTTTAACGATTGCTCATGTGGTGCACTTGGTTTCAACATACAGAATTCCTTGCCTCGAAGTAGATCCACGCAAAAATCACATCACTGTTGCAATCAGAGCAAATAATAACCCAAGATAAATAAAATCCTATTCAAGGTATCCTTTTTTCCTAGCAAATAACTTCAGTTCCTACTTTTGAAGCGTTCAATATTCACAGGATCCTCTGAAAATGAGCTGAATTAAAACTGAACTCTACTCCCATATTTTGCTTACTGAGCGACCATTGATAAAGTGGTGAAAAGTGGTGAGTTCCATTATGAAGGTGGTGAGAGCCGAACCCAAAAGTAACATAATTAGCTAGACAGCAGTGGACCTAAATGCCTCCCTCTGTCGATTCGTTGATTTGTAGCAACAGCTGATCCCAGTTCTGTTCTTCCCAGTTGTGGGTCACAGTGCTTGGCAAACAGCAACATTGGTGTCATGATGTGAATAAATAATCTAGTCCATGGTCTCCATACTAAAACGTGTTTTCAATACTCGGAGGTGGTCCGATACGCACTAACGTGCTGGCATCTTTGATGGATGTTGATGTTTCTGGGGTGAACGGGACCTGAACCACGGTTTAAATTCTAATTTATTGATAGTCCATATAGACCAAGTGAGGTCTCTCTGCTTGGCAGTGGCCAAATGGAACCAGACATGTCTACAGGGTCCTCCGTGTAGAAATTTCGATCACTGGTTACTCCTACGCTTTTAGGGTAAGACGTTATATATATATAGTAAGCAACAGCGTGATAACAAAGTAAAATTGATGACCAAACATTTGTGATCATGTGTACCAAAACCAAGATGATAGATATTAGAGAAATTAGTCGCGGTAAATTTAGTACAGATATGACGCTCGAGTAGGAACCGTTAGGCTACTCAATCTACATGAAAGGGGAACCAAGGAATGTGGTCGAGAAGTAAGAATGGTTAGGCAACTTCAGTCAAGGTTGGCACAAGGTCGGTGCCAGCCGTCACAAACGGAAGCTCATGTTTATGCTTAGGTATGAAAATTATACCAAGATATACAATAGATCTACTTTGTGTCGATAGCTCGATGCACTCAGATATTGTACTAGATAGGCAAGTAGAGTCAGGGACCTATCCCAAATGAACTGTATTCACGGGTTCCGTTTTCAGGATTCCTCGTTGTTTGGCCTATGCATATAGAGTTTGACACGGTATGAAAAAGCAATGACATCTTGTTCGACGTTGCAGGGCCTCAACCTGTTTCTTTACAGAAATCTAATTTATCAGAAGTTTACAGTTCTTTGAGTTTTGATTCAAAGAGACTCAACTCGTGAAAAGGCTCTATTACGTTTGAATAACATGGAGATAGAAGAAGTTCTGTGGTATGGTTGAGACGTTTTATTAGTGTTGAAATTTCGATACATACCGGTTAACTTGGTGTCATATTGTTTGTTTGGCATATCTCCCAATTCATTATCACCCGTGGCAAACCTGTCGCCTCTCGAGCAGGATCTGTACCCATATAAAGTTTGCACTTAGTGAACACGAAAACGCTGAATTGAATATATTGCCTGGATCACGATAGGTCCCTGGGCTCACCTGGTGAAATTGTCCGTGTTCAGTCTTGTTCAGTCAGTCCGACGTCTAGAAAATTTACGCTGTTTTGTTTTTCGTTTGCCAGTGCACACGCATCCTGCAGTGTATCATTAGTCTGAGAATCACAAGTCACCCACGTGCAGGGTGGGATCCAGTAATATATGGGTTTACAAATATATCTGCAAGAATCATCTTGGTGCGCTTCTTACTTTACGACTTTCACGTGCTGGAAAAACGCATCTCTAAGGAAAATTTAGATGTTATTTGTGAAAATATTCAATGTTTTACAAGAGTGGTCTAGTGATAGGTCTTTTTCTGGCTTTCTATGGATTACCATACATAAACACTTTTCGGACAGTGGACACGACTTAAATAAGGCAACATATTCCCGTGGATAACCTCATACTAATAACCAGGGTAGTTCTCGCAGTCAACCGATTTCAGCCAGTCTTGTGTACGCCTGACCTATTGTTGACAAATATGCTTCAGTCTGTTGATTCCTAGATCATTTTTTAACTTGACATTTAGGCCGGTATTTTGTAGGTAAGCACACTGAATATATAGTGCACCAAATTTAATTCAACCTCGTTCTGTTTTTTCTGGTAATAGTTATCGTTTGTTATTTTATGGGTATAACCAGCCATCGATTTAACCCAGTCAACTTTTGTTGACCCAGTGACTTCTGTAATCGATAGCTGTGCACTGCGTTTAGCTGCCTCCATGGGTCACTGAAACACTTCTACTCAATTTTTGATGTAGAGTGTTTGTGCTCAACAACATGGATCGATGTACCAATGAGAAAACATTGTTGCTTCACAGGTCTAGCCCTCATGAAATTGGACCTGGGTAAACCCAAGTTCTCAAAAAATATATTTTCAAGATACACAACACGTAATCTAGCTTCAACAGTTTTGTTTGTACGTGTCGTTATCTTTAATAACCCGTTCGGCGGTTTCTTCCGTTTTCTTTGTGTACTGAAGGTGTGGTGATGAACAGCTACCACACTGACTGCAGCTAAGTTGACGAAGAATCACGGGGCCGCTTTTTGTTCAGTTCAGACAATATCTTTTGCTGTAAGACCTACCTAACTTTATTGGACATCAAAATATGCTTGCAAATAAGAGATTTGTTTAACGATTATCGAAAACTTCACCTGCGGTAATTTGTTCGAAAGTGTATTTTTACTAAATTGCGTATAATAACTGACACCTATATAAAAGCAAATTTAACAAGAGTTTGAGAAAGCGCTCTAATGATCAGCTACAGGCAGTATAAAGCAAACTGCAGTCATCCGTGAATTCACTAAAATGATTTTTCTCCTAATTGTCTGTAGCAGTGTGCATTGAACGTCTCTTCTTGTTGCATATTTTAATCCACTTGTTTTATGAGCAGGCGATTACTTGGAAGCTTGTTGAGGCGTCAAACATACGAGTTATATAGATAGTAATTAGATTCTCAAGCCATCACTCCAATATGAGTTGATATAAGACGAATTTATACGGTGGAAGTCGACCTCAAAACAATCCTTCGAACCTACGTTCCCAACTGGTGCGTCCTGCGGAAGAGGTTCCACAGCCGTTTTTGCTGATACCAAGATGCAACTTAAGGCAAAGTTACCCCACCTCAGTAGTATCTCGTTTACCTAATAAAATGGAATCTACTTTATTCTGTTGGTATCGATTTCTTTCGGTGCGAGTTTCATTGTTTCATCAATGTCCCAAAGCCAGGATGCCTTTAGACAACTCAGGCGGTCTCGACGTGTTGTTGTGATAACGAGAAGCTTCTAGGGGAATTCTACCCTGTATCACCGCTTACCCTTACCAGGTTCAAAATCAGATAACTTCCGAGTTGTCTTCATCCCAGATGACAGTTTGTTAGAGGAGAGCTCGACGAATGCGGTCCCATTTTAAGTGGACTATTTTCACGTAGCACCATGTGGTTCATTCTGTTTTTCTTCAGGCCGAATCGCGTGACCGCATACCAATCTGGTAGGTATAGAGTCAGCAGCAGCTTCAACAGCAAAAAATGCATTTTTGTATGCTACTAGGCGTGTGCAAACAGTGGCCGTTCGTGTGATGATCACATAGGGACTCTAATGATTGACAGAACGAGGGTATCGGCAAGGCTATCCAACTGGGTCAATACGATACGGATGGTGTGCACCGAAGTAGCTTATCCGTTCTGAAAGTGAGGGTTACAAGGTGTAAATTGTTCGCAGAAATACACACAGGAGGCATTCATTTGTTTTCCAACGTCAATCAAAACCGTCATGTCTTACGTAATCTGTAAAATGCGGAAGTGTGATTACTACCAAAAGTAGAATTTTCGGGGATGAAAAATTAAGAAGTTGAAGTCAATGAGAAATGTGTGCTACCCATTAAACAAATCTTTATTATCTAATCTTATTGAGCCATTGATTATCAACAAATTCGGGAATTAGGATCAAGTTAAGCGGCGATAATATTGCTGATCATAATCAGCTTTTTCTATCCTTCACTCTCTCCAAGGTAGATGTAAGGGCAGAGTTCTGAGGCATCACAATACAAAAGTACATCCGGTGAAAAGTTAAGGAGGGGGTAGCGAAACAAACCTAGGTGAGAAACATTGTAATCAACAAAAATGTGTATGTTGAATGCACTAAAAGTATGCGCGAAGTAAACAAAGCGCCCAAAGTTTGATATGCTAAATGGTAGCGGAACAAGTGGTGCCACATGGCGAAGTATGTGAGATTGCTTAAATGCGAGTGTACAGTACTTCCCATTCCGACTCTGTCTTGTAAAGGTATTTTCATGCAAGTATACTAGTCCAGAAGCCGGTTCTGAAAAAATAGTCTAACAATGAAATTTACTGCTTCCTAAGCGTCCCCGAAAGGCTAAGTGAAAAGCGATTCTGGAGGAGTGCATAACCAGAAGTCACACACGTGTTCAAGCTGTTTGGATCTCACTCAGACGACTATAAACGGTTTTTTGAGGCAAGCATTTTATGTTGTTCTCTACCAGGCATAAAAAGTAGACATTCATTGTGGAAAGATTAGCAATACAAGAGTATTTGACTTATCAAATTTTTGTGCAATTTTTTAGTGCCGCAACGGAATTTCCGATGCCCAACAAGTTTGGTTCTTCTTTGCCCTTCAACCAAATAGGAGTTACTGAATCAAATGATAGCGATGTATCTGCGCAGTTTTGGAGTATTAATTGTCAAAGTGGGGTTTCGCGTGACCCGGAACATGGAAACCACAGGCGTAGAGATAAAATGGACAGAAAATTATGAAAACCGTTTTCAGACCCCCAACCACTGTACGTCAAATTACCAATGGAAGCACAGGATTTCCTTCTTAATCTTGCATTACAAGGAGATAAGATGACAATTTTGCGGTTGAAATATTCGTATCCGTTATAGTATGGAATTTACAAAGTCCTATGATCAATTCCAAACCCCAATTTGAGCTCTCAAACCAGAATTTCGTTAATATAATACCCTGGGAATGTGGGGTCACGAGGAACAAAAATGAAATGCCTCATTGAACGCTTCTAGGACCGGTTTTTGAAGACCATTTATTTAAACCATCAAAATCATGCACGTTTTTGTGAATACAAGAAGACAAACTATGGTATCGTGATGAAATATTTGAGAAAAATGAAGCACGGCTAATGGGGCTATACTTTAACGGGAATGCATCGTTACGTAAACTCGGTAGACCCACGTCACTGGTTGATTTTGCTGAAATGTCATCGACCGTTTGCGTCGCCACAACACAAGTTTAATTCATCTTATAACCCGATGCGGAATGTGCTCTGTTCAAAAAATTGGTTGTCAAACCGCCATGAAGTTCAAGGTAATTTATCGGTGTGTTGTGTTGCCAATGAGAAGACAGGAAAAACTGTGAACGGATGGTTTACAAGTAGTGATTAGACGTATTCAGGATCGAAACCCTTAGAATTTCTGTCAGGGTATGATAAGTAGTAAATACAGCCAAAACACCTTTGAGAAACTTCTCGTTCTGATTTTTCGGAGATATATGCAGCTTGGAGAAAGAAACGGAAAAGGAACTAGTTCAACTCTTAGACTTCATCTTACGCGTTCGGCTGTTTGCTATTCTTGAGAGCTAAAGACAGTCTATTATGAGAGGATAACTTCATTCCAAAAGTAGGACCATTGAGCAATCTGACAAGCGAAACTGTTTGCACACAACTGTACTGACGTATGGAGATGTTGGGTTTCACGCATGTTTTGGGTTTTGGGGTTTTCACGGCAAGATTATTATATTCTTTAACTGGTGGCATTTCTACCCCACCCGAAAGGTAGCTGTCACGCAATATTTCCATCTTCAATTTATGTAGATATCAAGACATTCATCTGGTTCATTAGACTATACAGAAACGTAGAGCTTCTTTTTGTGTCTGATGTTTCTGGCGTGGTATTAGTAATTACTTTAGTTTTATTGACGGCAACTTATAACTTTTGTTAGAGCAACCCCACTTGCATTCGTCATATCTCTGGATCACGCCGGTGGGGTGAGAATCTGCCTTCAGTTTTCGGATGTTGCAACATGTTTATTAGGTTTTAATCATATTTCAAGAAATTTAGCGGGGTGCATCTATTTCACAAGACATGGAGCTTTTATTGTGATTAGTCGCGACTGGTTTCGTTTCCCGGGAATGCCAACAACTATACCAAACCGTTCAGATAATGAAGCTCGATGAGTGTGTCCGACAACTTTGGACAACTGGAAACCGAAAGACCACAAGTGATACACTCCACAACCAATTGTGTAACTCTCTATAAGGTTATCAGTAATCAATTGGAAGGTAGCTTTGAGGGCGGACCAAACATCGCCCAAATGGTATAGAAAATTTAATACGTGAAACATTTCTCTAATGATTTGATCCAAAAAGCTTAAGGATATATATATGCCCTTCAAAAATCAGCTGGCTTTAAGCAACTGTCCACTCAGT
Organism: Opisthorchis viverrini; assembly: GCF_000715545.1. Lineage (NCBI taxonomy): Eukaryota > Metazoa > Platyhelminthes > Trematoda > Opisthorchiida > Opisthorchiidae > Opisthorchis > Opisthorchis viverrini. The sequence continues at coordinate 259,418 of NW_008751663.1, forward strand.
GTTCAGTTTTCTTCCTGACTTATCCAGGATTTTCTCGAGTCCAATGAAAGATGAGCCTATGGCTTGCAAGCATGAAACCACATGCCAGCGTGCTCCCATATGTAATTTGGAGATCATACCGGATTGCGAATACCGAATGGTATGCAGATATGTATCGATCGCAACTGACACGCTTTACGTAAATAGTTAGCAATCGGCTAGTATTTGGTGCTGCGTGATGGAACGTTATGGTGTAGGGTGATGTTTTGCTGTCAAGATATCGTGCATTTGGCTGGTCACCAGAAGTGGCATTGTGCATCATCTTTCGATTGTTTTGACTCTTTTAAGAGTAGTTTTCATCACACCAGCGTTAAAGACCATTGAAAGCCCGACAAAACTAGCGCTTGGTAGTTTTTCATGTTTTGACTCTTTTAAGAGTAGTTTTCATCACACCAGCGTTAAAGACCATTGAAAGCCCGACAAAACTAGCGATTGGTTATTTTATCAAAAAAACGTATTTCAACCAAGTTGGCAAATGACATAGACCTTTAACTCATCTACTCTAATTGGCGATCACTTAAAATCAATTTTAGCATTAGGTGTGTTACCAGCAATTTATGTCTGAAAAGCTCTGACAGGCCTGAAAAGGACTCTTTATAAACGTTGATCTAATTGATATAAAAAGGGCACACAAAAACACGATGTGGTATTTCGAACATGGTTCCAACAGAAGCAGTGCAGGAGAATCAGGTGAACAAAGCCACAACTACGCACACGATTCCGCTGTGCGTTTCTCACTGATAGGCCATACATTGCAGTCCAAGTAGAAAATGGTGGTCATGAAAACTCTGGAACTACACCATTTTGCTTAGATCCAAGAAGAAGATCGATAGCGAAACAGTCTAGCGGATCCATAATTAATGTACCATGGCGAAAAAGTAACAACATCATTGCACAATGCAGTTCCGCCGTGTTTAAAACAACTGGCTACCACCAGACACGTAAAGTAATTGATCATGGCAATTCATTTGGCAACAGACAGTCAGACTAACTGTAGTTCGTGCAGAACGTAGAGCTATTATCAACCGTCAGAAAAACACACCAAATTTGGATCCACGGAGCTCCATCTTAATTGCTCGGAAAAACTCACGCCAAAAACGTTTTATATAAACGCAGTGCAAAAGCTGACTTTTTTGATGACAAACACTCAAACAAATTGCCTTATTATTGTTAGTGGAACCGCAAACCGCATCGCTTCCTACTAAAATGTGTGTGGGCGTATGAAACTAATGAATTTGTAGTCTACGGGTGCTCGCCACACAGAAAACAGCTTGCGCTAAGCTAATAACAACCGTAATGCTATCTAATTGTATGGCAGCTCACAGCCACGGACAAAAGCTTACACCAGCACACTCCAGCACACTCCTAATAAATTGAGGTTAGCAATTAAAACTGAATAAATCGACCTTACTCATGTAAATAAGCTTTACTTTCTAATTTATACTCAGTTACTACCTTCCTGTTAAATAACTAGGAGACTAATAGCAGTGATGTTCTGGTAAGCTCAAATTACGGCGTACTCTGCTTTAGGTATTAGAGTTACTTCCTTGAATAGAAACCGATTTTATTCTCTAATAGCTTCATAAATTACCACTACAAAAATCATAGAATATTTTTCGGAAACGGACGTTTTTGGTAGTATATCTTTACAGGCGCGCATAAAAAATGAATTGGAGATTAGAGGATATCAGAAAACGATTGCCATGTCGCACGGCGTAAGTTCCGCGGCAAGAAGATTTATATACTTTATGGACAGACACAGCTTTGTAGTGGTTTTAAGGCAGCCATTACCACTGTCTGAGATTTTATGGACTCTTGTGCATAATTTACGTTTTCGTTTTTTATTCGGTAACTCTTATCAAATTAGTATGTTTTGCAAGGAATTCTTACTTGGATTTGTCAGACGAATAGAACTAAAGAAAGCATGTTCATGTCACGAATAATGAAAAGTGGCAAATGATTTATCTGAGTGCGCTAGACTAACAAAATAATCGGTAAAAATACTGCACTGTCTGTGCGAATTTCCGTACAGAGGAAAAGAAGTTCATCACGGAGACAATTGAATTAACAGGATGACAAACCTGACAGTGGTGTGTTCATAGTCCTTCGTTATCCGGTTGTAGACGAGCTCACTGGAATAACTCTCGACAGTAATTATTTCTACTGTGCCTTCAAAATATTTCCCAGGAGTGCAAAATGAGGGTTGTCTTGTGAGATGGTCATATTCGTGCTACCGAAATTTGGTCTGATGGACTTCCATCGGACAGAGATAAGATGCCTGGAACCGATGTTCCAAATTAGACCACCATGTATAGACAACTCCTTCCTTTTGTTCAGTCATATAAGTCAACGGCAACAATATTCATCTCTTATACAAACAAATGTACCGTCTGGTTCAAAAACGCCGCTGTCAGGTTTGGTGGTGTATGTGATTTTGTGCACCTCAGTACTATTGGTCAGACAGGTTGGTTTCTTACAGGTCAGTAGGTGTGCAACAGAAACTCATGATGTCCAAGGTCATACACGTGAGACAGATTTACCGATTCTGTGACTAACCAGCGGCAAATTTAACTCACGTTCTCGAACCTAGCACGTCCTTTCACACTTCTTCCTGATAGTAGGTCAAGGCGGAACGTGGTCTGCAAAGATTCTCGTCAGACTGTTCGTTTTACACCTTATACCAGCCCATGTGTTTAATTCGAATAGCTGCATAGGTGTTAGTTAACCATAGGTGAAGAAGGTTTTCGGGCTGCTGTTGAATTTCCTGAAAGTACCTTCAATAAAATGAATTACGTTCTCCGGCCGGAAGTACCTACAGTGTTGACAAGTAAATCAGTAATTACGACCATTCATACGGTTGAGCAAGCGCCCGCTAAGACAACTATTTATGTGCAACCAAAAATAAAGATGTCAAAAAAGTATTACTAAATGTAGACGAATGTTAAAAAATCAAGCCACATTTCCGTTTTGATGGATAGTCTGTTAATCTGGCTCAGTGGTTCTTGGAGATCAAGGTTTGGCCATTGTGAAATTGCTTGGCAAAATGGTTCACCCTGTATGATGAGTTTTGGAGGATAGCTAAAGGACCTGACAGAATGAGCAAGTGTCGTTTTAGTCAATAATGGTCAACAACGAAAACCAAAGTTGTGAGATATGTGTGACCAACGACACTCCCCAATCTACCGCCAGAAACAATGGAAATGAATTTCTGTCTGCTTTCGACTCAATACCTATAACTTAGGCATTGGGACTCTAAGGTGGATACGCCAGGGTGTTTTTAATTTATCCAATATCAACGTTTGCGAAACAAAAAAATCAAACAAAGGGGTTTGACCGCATGGAGTGTGGGATACTGCTATGCTGCCCAGAATGTGTTTGCATGACATTGGACATCCTTTTCCTCTCCCAATTATTACTTTTACATTCATGATCTAAATGTTTGCATTTTGAACTGGCAAATGGTCAGTAAATAGTGAACTTTCTGGGAATAATAACATCTTTGAAACCGTTTTAACTTGTTTGTTATGGTTAGTGTTTTCGAAATGTACCCTGATCTCCTCAGCCAACATGTTGACTACGAAACGTGTGTAGAGAGCACTATGAAGAACATAAGCCATCTTGACAAGCTTGATCTTGGTGGCTATACCACCACTTTTGTAGATTTAATATTGTAAACGGCAACGGCACGCTGGTACGTTTGCGAGATCAATACACTGCAAATCGAAATGTTTTTGAGTCAAGTAAATCTTAATCAAAACTGAGGTCATGGCTATTCATGTTACCACAGAAAAGGGGATGAGATGGCTCAGTGATACATAAGCCATCTTGACAAGCTTGATCTTGATGGCCATTCCACCACTTTTGTAGATTTAATATTGCAAACGGCAACGGCACGGTGGTAAGTTTGCGAGATCAATACAATGCAAATCGAAATGTTTTTGGGTCAAGTAAATCTTATTCAAAACTGAGGTAATGGCTATTTATGTTACCACGGAAAACGGAACGAGGTGGCTCAGTGAATAGAGCGGAATCTACTACTGGAATCTCCGTGATTCGAACCCGGCAGCCGCATCTACATTGTACTTGGTGGCAGTAAAATAAAAATTCAACGAACTGCTATCTTTCCATCATTGGACTAAGGACTTCTATGTGTATCAAACACGCCTGTCATGCAAGTTGTAGAAACTACATTATTGAACCAGAAATGTGTTAAATGACGATCGTTGAAACCCAAGTTGCAGTTGAAAAATGTTGTTCAGATATGATACATACATACTCCGACGGTGGATGGTAAACTGGCGTGTGTTTTTCATTAATTTTCCTTTAGAGATTGAAGTAAAATGTTTCTTTCTCGGAATATTCATCAAAAGTCAAGAATTTTTATTGAATTTTACATGTACTCATCACTGAGGCAGACAAACTGTGCGATCTCAAACTCGCTGTTCTTGTCCAAAATAAGCATTGCTCACGGTGCCATTTGGCTCAGGTAGTTAGCTTTGTTATCGTGGTTTTCGAGACATTCTGGATGCACGCTTTTATGGAAGATCAAGTGACTCATCTTTTGCTCTTGATGAACTGCATTGGTTGGGTATACTCTTAAGCTGAATAGATGCAATGAAAGGAAGGCTTTCAAACAAAAAGAAACAGACACTGCGCTCACAGAGTTCAGTTTGGTAGTAGAACATTACTGGTGTTGCAAGACTAAATAAAGTGATGCTGTAAAGCAAGGTACGCATTTTTTTAAAACGTGAAATCCGATTTCATTGGTTTTTCCGCTGTTAAATGGCCTAAGTGTACCACCGTGGTTACCAACCACGCTGGGCCTGGATGCATAAAGTAGACGTTTGATTTGGGGAAATGTATATTCAACCATTGACATTAGTAGTTCGTCTTGCGCTTACTGTAATGTTCATCATTGAGTTTCAAATCAAAATTGAGTTATAGTGACTGTTTACTCTGATTCTGTTTGCCAGCAATTTCAGTCAACATGGTTAGTGTTTAAACCACCCGGCATCTGCATCTAAGCATATGGCGTGGGTTTGGCTATCGATTTGATCAACTCAGGTTGAAAAGAGTCAACCTCAATATTGAGGTGAAAATATTGATAACAGTATTTGAATAAAGCACTGATTACTGTGTGCATAATGGTCAGGGCTGTGGAACGCTTCCCATGAGGTTTTCCGTTCGATCACCAAAGAGCCATTTTGAGAAAGTATAATCCGCTGATTTTATACCATTGTCATCAAGATGCATTTATGGCAAAATTCTGCTGAACAACGCTTCGCGGAAAGTTTTAAAAATCTGAACAACGACCACGGCGGGTTTTTGTCGAAGTACCTTGCGGCAGTTTTGAAATTGTGAAATGGGTCTGTTTACAGTAGGGTGTTAAATACTCACTGATTTTATAGCTGGACAAAGTTTTGCCTTTGACGAAAGAGCGTCATTTGCTCAGATGAATAGGTCACCAGGCAGACAGCGAAAAAGTCGGCAAGATCTCTTCCAGGAATAGCTATATACCGGTTTAAAGGTCTTATCGATAAGCACCGGTGTCTTAGTCTTACGGTCTATCTGCTGGGGGTCGAAGACCATTTCTATGCGGTTTGGTTTCTTGACCTTCCGGTTCAAGGCACTTCAATCGATAATTCCTTCTGGATGTCACAGATAAACTACTATGGTCTTTGCGTGGATTTTTAGGAAGAAAAAGTGGACTTTTTGCAGGCTTTGACTAGGCAAGTAAGATCTAAGCAACTTCTGTTGATGACTCTCCTTCACTGATAGTAACACATAAGCACATATCAAGTTGACTGAATTAGTATCATTTTCCAAACAATCTCCAGTTCTAATCTGTTCACACGTGAGCTAAACCATTTCCGTCAACTCGGCCATCAGTCTCTTTTGTGTGCCGTGGACCAAATTGCAGTCGGTGCATTTATATTTGTAGACCAAGTGACTGGATGTATTCACCGGTGGATGATCCTTCGGATGAACCTTTGTGGGGCACAGCGTGTTCACCTTCTGGAAAGCTACTTTTGGGTTAACTGTGTATGGGTCTCTCGAATGACTTTATATGTTTCTGGTCTATATGGAATGCCAGAATACCCTATCTATCCTGTTGGGTTTTGCCTGTTAGGTATCATTATTAACGGACACTTGATCAAACGGATGCCCATTATCTTAAAGTTCATTATGTACTTTAATTCTGGCTGCTATCCGATGAAAGTCTACCGCACGCATGGCCCTTTCTTGGTTAAACATGGATGAAGCAATACCAGCGAATGCTAAATTCGGATAAGCAGACGCATAGACCATAATAGCCCCAGTATCAGTTGGCTTCAGGTACAGTGGTTTTTATTTTTTTCACCAAACTAATGTGTCATGCAGTCTAAGTTGAATGCATTCCCATGGCGAAATTAATGTGACAGTTACGGTCATTCAGGTAGCTTCCAAATTTACGAGCCTTCACTCATAGTCTACGCAGAATATTTTAGTGTGTACGGAAATCCAGCCAAGTGTTTTTGTTTGCAATATTTCATGCAGCTGTTTGCCACCTTTGGGAACCCATTGCAAGGCCATCTTGATGAGCGTAGATAATGGAGTCAAAACAAAAGTTGGTAAGATTTAGACTTCAGACTAACTTTGATTCCTTTGATTATTTCGTCCGCCGAAATTTGTGTCCGTTCTAAAAGCTTCGTGTCAGTTAATAGCAGCTGCTTGGTTATTTCCATAAGCTCAGCTTTCGACAAATTTGTTGAACGGCCTGATGTCGAAGATGCACAGTGAAATTTTATACACTCTGGCAAAGTCGTTTGGTGTCTCAGTATAACTACTCACTATTCTGGCAAATGGTTTCAGGATTTGGTTAAATCAGTGGGCAGGAAACCTGTTGTTTTGCGCATCTCGTTAACCCTTTAAGCCGTATCTGCAATGTATGTTTGAGGCACACTCGATATTAGTTGTCTTGCTATAGATGTTTTATCAGGGACCACAAACACACAGATGTTTCCAACTATCAACCTGCCAGTAAGGTCCTTCGGCTTTCGTAAATAATCATACTTATTCATGACAACAATAGCCGTGCTACTATATTATGCCCCTGATTTAGAATATTCGGTGTTCTCTACTCGTCTGACGCAATATTTGGAGGTCTTGTATTCCGTGGGTTGGGAACTGCAATCAATACAGAGGTAGCTTCTCCGCTTACATTGAAGGAGGCCTTTAAACCACAGCTCCAACACCAAAAATTACTTCTTAAACGTTTGTAACGGTTCCGCTTGCCGCTTACACGATCCTTCATCGGACGTTTACTCTCAAGTAACTGTCTACTGGAAAATTTCACCATCTGAAGTAACGAATACGGCCTCACGCTGTTTTTAGGGGCTCTGTGGAATACTGAGTTGTGAAAAACAATTTTCAACCCCACATAGTTGTCTATTTTTGGGAAGCTTCCAGGCCTGTTTCCCTTGTGTCGAGTAACTTGAAATCTGCGAAGGAGAGTTTGGCATAGGGAGTGTGGTTGCGCCCAGCGAATGTTGGCCGGTTTAGAAGGAACGCTAAGTATTTAATTGAATATCCTGTTTGAGGAAATTCTTGGACGCTGAAGACGACATCAAGCAGAAAAGTGCAACTTATGTAGTGGCTTAACTTGAAGTAATGTGGGTGAAAATTCTCTGGTCATTGGTTAGTTCTTAAACACATCTGCACCCAATATGTAAACAACATGCAACCCAGAAACTCAGACAATGGTTTTGAATGTACTTTTTTTGCCCTCAACTCCTCCAGTCCCTCTAAACTGCCCAACACGAGGTCTGCTTTACCATTTCAGATTGGCTGATCAATGTTTGCGTAATGTTTAGTACACATCTAACAAATCTTGCAAGGAGGATGGACAAGTAAGGTATCACAAGTGAGCATCGGTAGCCGATAATTAGGTGCAATCACTTGACAGTTCCGTCAGAAAGACAAATGGGACCTGATATACTACTCCTAAGTTTACTGAAGATTCTGCGACACTCCACGACCGGTGTAGCGCTTCTTGCGGCTCGTCAGGTAGATGCAATCTCCGAGCATTCGTCAGCCTTATGTTCTACTTGGTACCAGAAAGCAAGAAATTAGCGAAATGAACTCATTTGCTAACAAATTTGGTCTTTTGAGCATAAACGATAGGTTCAGCTTGGTTCTAGGTGACTCTATCGGAAAACTAAATTTGTTTGCAAATGAGTGTATGTAACTCAAGATTCTTCTATTATACAATATAAATGATATGTTAAATACACCCTTATATCATGCTACTTCAGGATTATTTGACTGACTTTTGTTTAACTCAGCTGACATCAACCCCATATTAGAACTGGTTGCTTCCAGCTACTATCCTCTTGTCTCACACGCTCCGTCCGCTGTGAGTTTTTGGAGGAGGTGTGTTTCGAACTCTTGTCTTCTACTGTAATTTGGTTTGGTGATATTTACTTAGTCAGCTTCTTTACACATTGCAACTGTCTGGCATTAGCAAGTGTCCTTAGGAATGCGGAGGACGTGAAATGTATTTAGCTAAATAAGACTTACTCCTAAACTCACTTCTGTGAAAAGTACGTGTGAGAAAAACTGCACATTGTGTGTTAAATTTGTTCTAATCTACATCAGCTTTAGTGTGGAAGATGTTCTACTGGCGCAAACGGTAGTAAACACAATCGGCTTAGCAATGCGCGAACGTGCAAAGAAACGTCTTTCGTGAAGAATTCCGAAACCACACATATCAAAAATGATTGATGATATGAATGTCGATGTCGTATGTGATTTTATGCAGTGAGATTTCCTTTTCAAGGGTAGACGTGGAATGTCACACCATCACGTATTTCAAGGTGAGGCGCATGCAAGTATTGGGGTTAAATTTTGGCGAATTAAAAATTACAATACACAAATTTATTTTATTTGTTAATTGTTATCGAAAACTAAATAATAAGGACATTCGTTAGTTGATCAAACATTCAACGATCCGGAAATTTCCTTTGTTTAAATTTACTCTGTTAGGTTACGCCTGTTATCAGAACCTCTATTGGGTGTACCGCTAGGCAATGTGTAAACATATTCTCAACTCCAAATAGTTTCGTCCGCCATAATATGTGCGTAATGAATGCACAGCGACGGCGTTTACCATTGGCCTAGCTGAACGCACGTTGCCACATGTTTCTGACTGATCACCTATCGAAGAACAACCGAGCATGACATTTTGAGAAACAGGGGCCCCGATTCCTCCAACAAAAGCCGTTAGACGGAAAGCGGATATCGCCCTGGAACCCGTCCAAAGAAGGTTTCAACAACTTTCTGAAGTCACAAAAGCCATAATGGCAACCGATATGAAGAAAGTCGCACGAATGACTGATCTTTTTAACCCAAGCCTTTTTGAGCTAGATGTTTCTCTCCAACGGCCAGAAACTCTTGTATTGCTGACGCATCTAACGACTCGTGATTTTCGTGGTCCAGTGATTTTCCCATTTTGAGTTGCCGTATCGTAAGTACGTTAAAAATCATCCAATCTTTATTTGCTCGAATTCGTACCACATACTCAACGAGTGTATACAGGATGCCATTGCCACTGGATATTATGAAGCTACTGGGTTGTATACGGCACAAAACATTTCACAGAGCTGTTTTTTAATGTTCTTTTCCGCAAAACCCCAGATCCTTTCCGCGTAGCCACGTGTATCTTAGACTGCGCAATTCATTGGGTAGTACTCAGTAAAAATGATCACTCTGAGAAGTTTCAGCAAGCTGAAAGCTTGCTTCAAACCGCTGGAACTTCTAAAAATTATTCTGTTTTCCCGTTTCACTCACTACTGATGCATTTTTAGTAAAGTAAAGAGGTTAGAAAACGCAGAGAATAATAGATAAGTTTCCTACCCCTTGCGCTTCCGTACCGTCGCCAAAATACTGTTGCACTATTTTTTTCTATTTTAGAGTAAACTAACTCAAACTACAGCATATGCCAGGATGCACAAACGTGAGAGTCAGTCATCAGATATTTTGTTCGTATGTAGTTGAGTGGAATATTTGTCTCATAATGAAACACGTTGCAGGACATCAAATGATAGAAGGTTAACTGGAGTTTACGTTCGTGGCTGTTAATGCCACCGGACAGTGTGGCTGTTTAGGCCAGAATTTGACATTTTAGTAAAGTTGACTTTAAACCAATGTAAAATTTAATATTCAGCGAATATGATGGTGACCCAGAAGGTTGTTGGCATGCAAGGACTGCACAAATTTATTAGAATCATTTATTGCAGCAAAGCTTTAACCTTGTCAACAAAAATATTCTAAAAAACGATTTAAGCTTGCTGTTGAACATCTGGCACTCTATTCTACTATTGAGTTGCCAAAAGATAATCTGTTTAGGCGCACACAAGGAGCCCATATAAGCCGTCTAGTCATCAGACACTTGCGCCGGTGATGTGTGATGTAATAGGCATTGAGGAAGTCCAAATCCAGGTGTACATAAAGTGTTTTCTTATTTACCGACTTTTCTTAACACGTGTGCGCATTAAGGCAAAGAACGCACTAAATAAGCAATTTTATGTTCAGCAAGACCGAAGCAACCGGAAAGTTGTATAGATTCATTCAACTTGTACGGAATTTTCCGCATTTTTGTCAAAACACTCTACTTTGTTATTATTGCGGGAATTCTGTTTCATATTATAAAGTCGCATTTCACTGGACAGTGCAAACCCTCTGGCAATTCGGCGTCATATGGCCTACCATCTGCCGTATGCACTCCAGAGAAACTCGTTCAAAAAGTGCATTTGCACAGGTTTCTCGCGCAGAAACTGAAATCATAGTAAATCAGAAAATAGTTTCGTACAGAAATCTCAATTTTTGATCCAGACAGGTGGCGGCGCGCACCACACTGTCACTGGTTCTCTTTAGGTGACTGAAAAATGGCAATATGAGCTTGAGCTAACTCAGTAAATATTCAGCCCTCAAACGTTTTTTTTATACCAACTGCATTTTGCAGTTATTGGCAAAAATGCAGTTCTCAGCACGATCGGCTGACTGAAAACTGGAATTGGTAAAGTCGTTGTTAGTTTGTTTGGTTGTGAAATTGATGTCCTCTCGAAAACCTTGGGATAATTAAGTGTGACTAAAGCATAAATCAACTCAATTCCTTTTGTTTCAACTGGGTTAGTACAAACCGCCGGTTTAGCCAAATGAGTGCTGTGTATTTTAGTGGTGAGGTCTTCCGATGCTTCAACTCTACAGCTGAAACTTGATAAAGTAATAAAACGTAAACGTATAGCACAAGTAAGATTTTTACTCTTCAAATTATGAACTAAATGTCAAAGGACCGCCCGATTTAACCGAATCATACAGTCGTATGCGAGCTGGTCAACTAGTCAACACCGCAAGTTGCTGCTTAATTCCACTGTCTAAGCTTTGAGGACTAGATTGTGTAGTGTTTACAGCATAGTGGTCCTCTTGGATCAAACTTAACGAATTAGGATCCGAAGCAAACATTTTTATACAAACCATGTCCAAAATCAGGGACATTCAGGATCGGTTCAAAAAATCCAAGCTTGCTTCCTACAGTTTTGAACGTTGGATCAAACTGAGTCTTTTTCAGTTTCTTCTCACTTTAGTCGCTTGCTGCCTACTGTTACTTTTTAGTTCAATGTTTCATCAAGGTCCCGGGGGTTATCTTACACAATTTAGTAATTGTTCTCCGTCTACTGTAAACGACAACAGATCCCATAAGTAAATAATTCCGCTGGGAACCCAAGGAATATTTAGCCAGCAATGTGTGAAGACGCAGTATTCTGACCAAGCATTACCATAAATAAGCCAGCACTATAACTCCTGATAATGGGATACAAGAGAGCTGGAGGTCATAGTTAGCGTCTTCATTACTGCACGCCTATTTCAACACTCCTGTTCTCAGCAGACGGAATGTTCTGCCAGTTTTACTGGTTTCGTGATAAGCTTTGTAGTCAGCCATCCACATTGCACTGAATGCCACTAAGATACCCCTTTCAAAAGTTTTGGGTAACCAAGACATAGATTAGAAAAGTTCGGTAGGTTGGCTGTTGCATCGATTGACCGTCTACAATGTTTGAACACTTTTTAGCCAGTATTCCACGTCAGCACTACTACACTTGATACCATTCGATACGCCAGCAGCGTAAAGTTAGCAATTAAACTCCACTTCTAACTAAACACCGCACCGGTGGTACATCAATCCGTCAGTTCATTACCTGTCATTGCAGATCATCTCACTTCGTCAACTATTCCAGATGACAGGATTCACAACTGCAATTCATCCAAATATCTTTAGATGCATTTGTAAATTATGGATGTAGTGCGCAGTGAAGTAGGTGATATAGGCGCCGCAGAAACAAAATCTGACATATAGAAGTTGTTGTAATTTTGTCGCATTTATTGGCTGATTTAGGCCAACTCGTGAAAGTCATGTTTTCGCCTCACCAGCGATCTTCCTCCAAATTCTACCCCTCGCGTTCGCTATTCGTCAGATTTGATAGATAAACAGGTCATGATCTCCAAAACTCCATGGATAATCGGCCTTGAGCCTTTGTGAACTACTAATCCGTTTGGTTTAAGATCATATCTGAAATGCCGCAATACACGTGCAAATTCGATTATTACATTGATCATAGACAAACAGATTTTCACTAGTTAACACCATCACCGTTTGACGCATTTCTCGATTAATTCTTCGTTTCGAAAATCCTACAAGTGTGGCTGCAGGTAAAGGTCTTAGCTTTCAAGCAAGTCGTCTGCGATAAGTTGGTTATGTTGGCTCTAAGTTCGAAACCAAACACCTATTTTGTTTAGAAATGGGATTACCCGCTAATAAAGTGAAATATACATTCTAAAAACCTAAGTCATTTGAGAATAAAAAATAAAACGGTTGTTTCTAAACAAATTTTTACACAGTATTTGCCTGAAGGATTTACCTGTATAACGCGAGTAGTTTAAAGAGTTTGCTGTGCGCTTTTTCCTTTTGTTTTGTACTGTTTGGCATATCTTTATTTTGTGATTTCTAGAGGGTTACAAATTCGACCGTCATGTTAATCGTTATTGTTCATTATCAGCTGAACCCATGCATTGTCTGCTGGATTACCGCAAGCCTCGATGGATATTATAAAGTCATGGACTAGTGGTATTATGCAGGTTATCCCTGAGTAACCAAACTCAATAACTTGTGTTGGTTGTTGATCAGGTGGCTATTGATCTGTTCTCCGAGTTTGCTCAGCTGGTTGGCACTGCGCAGTGATGATGTGTCCCCGTATGGTGACGAAACGTTTGCAAGCCAACTGCCAAGCTAGGTGAACAGATCAACAGCCACTTGAGCAACAGCCAATAGATTCACCCGAGCTACCAACATTTCAACACATTATCATCCATAAGGTTTACTTGGTGCTTAGATGCACTTGACGGCTTGAGTCTGATTGCACAGACCCAAAGAATATTGCGTCATAACTACTTGTGTTTGCGACTTATAGATGGAGAGTGAACGCACATTTCTGCTGCTTTAGTTTTTAAAATTCCTAATCTGGTAGGGGGCCAAACAAGTAAGCGTAGCTGACGACCACAGCACTCCGCGTGACGCACACTATGCAAGCACGATCAGAAGCGATATCGCAAATCGGTTGTGTCAGCTGCCAACGGTTCCAATAAATGAGTGCGCAAAATTATGTGTAGTGGTCGCATCCAAGTAAAAACTATGTATCCGAGCAGTCTATTTGTATTGTACGACCTACAGTCACATTTATTAATTCACTCATATAAAAAGCCGCCAATCCACTAGCTTCATCTCACTCATTATTCTATTGATTTGTTCTCCAAACTGCCGTATGAAGACATTTAGTTGTTTTATCAAGCAGCTGTACAGCAGCTGTACTTTGATGAATAGTCGGCGATCGTTGCAAAAGTAACGTTGTATAGATTTTAACCTAAGAAGACTCAAGATTGATGTTCACCAACAAATGACCTCACATGCATGCCAAAGTTTAAGACCTGTGCAAAGTCGGCCAGTATGGTGTGACTCATTTAAAGTACAACTGTCGTCGTAAAACATCTTAAAACATCGGTTTTAAATCCAGTACAACATCTAATTCGTACCTATGAGGCAGAGGTGGTTTATCCCGGGACTATGACTGGCAAAGCAGGACGTCGAAGAATTCCTCAAGCCCCTAGCTTGTCACGTATTAGATTCTTTCTGGAGTTAACAGCAATTATCTAGCCATTTATCGGTAATCATATTTCAAACAAATTTTTAGAATGTCCTCAACAACTAGGCAGAAACTGCTTGAAAAGGAGAACCTGGTTAACTACTTCTAAAATGACGTGCTAAGCGAAATCAAAATGACGATAAAACGGGTTTGAGAGAAGAGCCAGGTCATTAGTTTTAGTGTAGCATAAGTGCATGGCAAGGCATTGCAACCGATCAAATCGTATATCCACATTTACTTTTCAGAAAAATTATCCCTCTTGTTACCTCATCGATTATTAGCTCTCTAAATCGTACCCTAAAAACTTTGGCTTGCCTCTAACGACCAACAATTCATGGTGGCCATATTAGTTGATCCCGTTAAATGTTAATAATCCTAATAATATAAGTGTTCATTATAAGTCCTTTACACAAGTTACTGACCATTATTTAAGTTAAATACCAGCTGCAGGTTTTTTGCTTAGTTTCGACTTATTCCTAGGAAAATGTAGGGACAAAGCGGGTTCCAAAGTAGTCGGTAAAGAAATATTTTCATGTGAGCAATTTTACTGTCTGTCACTTTGGCCCATCACGAAATTCTGATATTTATAAAATGTAAGAAATGTCGGGTGGTGTTTGGTAAATCAGCTTATCAGAATTAAATCCGGAACCTTCGTACACCCATTTGCGTTCACGGCTTAACTGATGAGGGTAGGATCGTAGGCTCGTAACATCTTGGACAAGATTGACTGGTGTAGAACGGTTGCTTTACGTCATCATCACCATCGACAGCATGACATCAGTGTTCAGCACCGATGCTTCACCGCCTTAAAACCACGATTTTTGGAAGCTTTGTTGAAAGGAAAAGAATAAAGTTAGACGGTAAATGGCTAGGTGTGCTGGCAAACTATAATCACTCCGAGGTGCATACACCTTCAGACACTCATTCAAGCAACCTGTATGAAACTGACAAGATCGCCACTGTCAAGGTTAGCAGCCATAACTTGTAGTGTTTCCAACCAAGCGAAGTGGGGATCATACGGTCCCCATCCTGGAAGGTGAGTAGTACTGACAGCACCCAAGCGTTTTGTGATTTCCTTCATACCCCCTTAACAGGTCCAGGGTTAACCACCTCACTGCTTCTCTCACTCTGAATAAGGCGCGGGAAACAGCATTTTCCTCGACAAACGATGGTTTGGAATACGCAACACGTGTCTCAACCAACGCATCTTCTGGTGCTGGAAATATTCTTCAATGAAAGTACGATTGTCGAAAACCTGAATAAGTCTTGCTTCCGCTGCCCGAACGGGCCAAGTCTCACGGCCATACAACAAAACAGCCCGCACTGTAGCTTGATACACACGTCCCTTGAGATTTAGGAATACACACCCCTGACGCCATAGGTGTCTCAAGTTAGCAAATGCGGCCCGAGCCTTGCAGATTCGTGCATTTATCTCATCTGTCACACTACAATCAGAACCGAAACAACTTCCCTCGATTTCAATTGGTGCATTCAGTGACTGCACGCCCATGAGCACGATCTTACAATTTGTGGGTGCAAAGTGGAGGGGTGCTTTATAACGCATGTTGGCTTGAAGAGTGCGGAATCTGTGGCGTACGCCATGATCCTGCGTCCTTGCTGAAAGTACAGTGTAACTGAAAGCCAAGCCAACCAAATCAAAACAAGCCTACAATAGCTCTCTGCAGATAAATTACTGAAGATAGAAGCAGCAGATAGCATCAAGTTCGGCTAGCATGTGCTTAAGATCCCATAGTTCCCGGTGACACCTAATGAATATCTAGCTGTCCTCTCAAAAAAGACATGTGGGGCCCTGCCACTGACAGCTTATTCGAGTTTGAACAGGAGCGAATGAGAAGCCGTAAACCGATCAGAACTAACGATATCTCAATTACTGGGTTTTTGTCGTAGACACCAACCTATCTAAAGATCAGTGAGCTGCATAAACAGACGGGTAGCCAGCCAGTTTTTCAGACCTATAACCAGACTGTTATGGTGTGTCGCATATCCCAAAAAAACTGCCTCAACTCGGAGATTGCATTCTGGAGATAAAAGCTTATCGGATGACTTTTATCCGACAAAACAAGTGACATGTATTTTGAGGTACAGGCTAATGGGGGAAGCAAAAATGAGTACGCGAAGAATTCATCTATAACTTGAGGGAGCTATATAGCGAGAAGAAATAATTTCCCTCAGTTTGGGAAGCCCGAAAAAAGCTGAAGCAAAACTATTCCAGAGGAATCGATTCGCTAAACGAATCTTTGACCTATCCTCAGGGAACAGAGGTCATCTTCAAAAGAATAACCGAAAATAGGCATTGCTTTATCAGGTGGGACAGATTGCAAATTCTCGTTACACTGATGTATTGGGAAAATTTGGAATTTTGGACATATTTGTTATCAGTCGTAGGGGAATAAGAATGAACTGCAGGAACTTTAGTAGGGCATTTCTAATTTATGATCAAATGAAGTATGCAGATAGTCAGACACACTCAAAATAACGGGTTGGGAGATGGTTCAGTGTACAAATTGTGCTTACATCGGAATAAGAATGTAGATTTGATTAGAAGGGTAAAATCACTGCATTTTCACATTTCCAAACAGCCACGAAGGATTATATTGGAAAGAACTTTTGACTATTGCAAACTGCAAACTTTATATTAGCCCATACATAATTCGGCATGACTTTAACTACTGTATAATCAAATGAGTCGAGTAACATACTCTGTGTACACATTCGTCAAGTCCTCAAATATAGATCTGACCACATTGCTTTCAGTATCGGGCCCGTGTGCGGCAGTTTGAAGCACTCCTTACCATGTCCTTAAGCTTTGCACGAGACTAACAGTGACCCAATCAAAAAAGGCTAAAAGTTGCAAATCTCCAGGCATATTTTTCAGAATGGACTTTTAAAGAAGCCAAAACAGCAGAGAAGTTTTGGCGCCTTTCTCTCGGGGGCGAAGTGGGATGTGCCGACCTGGAAAACTAGTATCTTTCTTGAGAAATTAGGCAAACCAATCGAGATAGAGAAGAGGCACGTTTTGCATTTAAGAGAACAAATTGCATATCAGAACGTTATGCCTTTTTAAGTCAAAGAGAAATACGTTTCTTAGCTACATGGTTAAAAGTTCACTCAGAAGGAGGATAGGAGTCCTTTGGCTTAAGTTAAATCTGTCTGGTTGGTTCACCAGATGAGTCAAAGTAACCACTGATCCCCAACTGTTCTCAGAATGGAACAATTTAGTCGTTGGCAGCATTTACAATCATTCACCAAAGATAGGTTAACTGAAACTGCAAAACTTTCTCGACTTCTAGGAAAATAATTTCAACCAATCAACAAACTTCTGAGCGGTAGATGAGGCAATCCGTCTGTTCAAATACGGGAAACCATTTGCACTGGATAGGTTTTGGCTGCTATCGACTCATGTCTATACTATCGCAGCTTCGTGGTCATGTCACGTATCCCCTTTGATGATAAACTTTTGCGCAAGCAGGCAAGTGGATTGAAGTTGACAAAGTTGAAGGCATTCTAATTTTGGAATTTGAACCAAGGAGGACAAGCGAGGATGTAACGAAGCGGTTGAAACGACCGGCATTGACAGATAAAAACGAATCCAAAAATGACTTCGGCAAAAAGACAAGAACTCACCAAACAATTTAACATATGTTTTGGAGACCCAAGGTAAATGGTGATAAGAGAGTGATGGGAAATGTGGCTGACACACAGTAAACAAGAAGTTTGTGGTTTATCACCTGAACTAATGCAAAACCTTCCTTTGCAGATGCATGACAATACCTCCGCGGCAACTGATCTAAGCAACTGCACAATTACGGACCCGTCAACTTCACTACATCGGTTGCAATATCCAGAGAAGAAGCATAGTGGTCTACCCATCCTCTGTACCAACCAGCAAGACAAGATTTACGGCAGTCCATATTTTCTCGTACCTGCACAAGGCACTTAGATTCGGCTTGTTTCCACTCTTGCGCAAGATCCCTGACAAGCAGTCACTGGAAAGCATAGCAAATGTCATACTTGAGGATTTTGAGAACATCCGTTTGCCCAACAACATTTGATCCTTAAACTTGGTGTTTACAACAGAATATCTCGAATGAGACGCTTGTGCTGTATGGTCAGTTTGACTAATTCCTGCGACCGACTTTAGTTGGTCGCCATGCTTCATGTGGTCACCACTTTATGATGAAGATCATAGTTCGGGCTGATAAGGAATTGACTGGCTGGACAGGTTGGAATTCACTCTCTAATCGTAGTGAAAATAAGTTGAGTGGATGTGTTTTTCTGTACTTAAAGTAGGGAAGACTGTCATGGCAAAACACTGTGTATTAGTGCACGTTTAATAATCCCGGATCACATCCTATGACGCTTTCAAAAAAACATTTAAAACGTTTTATTCCAACCTGCATTTTGTGATATACTGTTCTCCTCAGTTTGGTTTGCCCGACTTACTTCGAAATAAATGATGACTGTTTGGTTACACCTCATGAGAAATACAGCCACCGGCATGCAACTTTAATCCACTCGGCATGGCTGAACGAGAACCGCAATCGTTTGCAGTTTCATTGTATACGAGTTATTTTATATCGCCTAGGTAGGTGCAACGGTGTTTTTAGTTGTCTACTGGAGCGGAAATGCCAAATAAATTTCAGACTATACCTGTCACCAACTACTTAGCCAAAAGTGAAACCGACCGAAAAACCGGCTGAAGTGCCTCCATCACTAACATCACTCAACGGGTCAACTAACGACCGGACAATGAATGAAAAGTCAAATGGAAAGTAAATTTTAGACAAGTGAAGCCCAAACTCAACAGATTTTTTACGCAATCTCAAACAGATCTGTCATACGAAATACTCTGAGAATATGCAAATGTGACAGAGAGTTTAGGTTACGCCAACAATTAGCCTACGCGTAGTTTACAGCACTGTCAATTTTTACGTAACTTTACCTTAAGGTGGAACCATTTATTTCGAAAGTGTGTTCCATTGAGACGCTGTCTGTCCAAAAAAGCAATCATAACTTTAATGTACTTGGACACCTTGAGGAGCAGACTAGCATGAGAAAGGAATAAGGAATAAATTTGTATTCCGTTGTGCCTGAGTAGATCTTCGTAAATTTTCCCTATTTCTATCTTCGTTAATACTTGTACATAGAGTTCCTCTTGGGTGGTCGCTCTTGTCGATTTTGGCGTAAAACTGATTTCACACAATGAGCCAAAATGTGTTTCATTCCAAAACGGATAATTACGGAACCTGAACTCTGAACGCAGCACTCCAAATAGCAACGTTGTGGGATGAATTCACTTCGTATAACCTGATCTGGAACAAGATTCATGCAGGGCCTACATAGAACTAAACTGTAACAACAGAAGCTGACAAAACCCTATGTAAATTCAAGTCATTGTGAATGCAGAGTACAGGTCTGAATCGGCTATCCGATAATGCCTTGAGTAACTTCCTTGTATGTAAACAGCCAATGTGGGATGGGACCCAGCATGGAAAAAAATTCCAAGTTTGCTTCCTATCCCGATTGAACACCTCGTGATGGATGATTGGATATGCAACCATTTCCACCAGGGTTAGCCACTGGTGCTAAAATTCGCACAGGCAGGTGCTCTTTTGTCCGCGTCAGCATGTACCAGCATATATAGCAGTTTGTATCTTTGCAGCCTCAGATGATATGGTAAACTAATAGCTTTCTGATCACCCTCACATTACACCATTGATTGGTATCAGTAGCACAGTCCCTGCGTACGCCGAAATGAACAGCTTTGTTGTGACATAGGCTTTACATAGAACCACTTTATGAGCTGTTCGAACACACTAAGAATATGCGCACAAGTGGATGGAACCTCTCAATGAACAAGCGTCTTCGGCAGTGTAATTCAAGCCTCTTTATCACCAATTCTGGGATGTCCTTTATCAGTGCTTCTTCAACGACGAGAGGAATCGATTGATTCCGCAACATTTATTGTCCCTAATGTTTTGTTCATGCTGCTCTGAATGCCGCAATGTTCTGGACCGGAAATTACAAAATAAGCAATGCCACCGGCTAATTCATTCTGCAGCATTGAGTTTGGCGTGTGATAGTTAACTACTGGAATTCGAAGTCACGTGCTCAAAGTATTTTCCCTAACCATATGATTTTTGATGGGTACGTTTGTCGACCTGACAGGATAAGTTGCGGTCTTGGCTGCTCCGTAGCTTGACACCAAACAGAAATTCCATACCAGCTTACGCCGGTTGAGAAACGTCTGAAACTCTTGGGTTTATTTTTTTCTTTTGATTTTCCTGTGGTTTGTTAGGGGTAATTTAACGAAATGCCCAGCGCCGAACTTCAATTTCTGTCGGTCTTAGCTGCGAGACACTGCAGATGAACTTGAAGCAGTTAAAATTTTCTGAAAAGTTGGTAGTCATGATTAAACCGAACCTGACCCAGTCACATACAGCACCATTCGGCTTTGGATATTCAGATAATCAGACAATTCAGACAATCACCGTATGACGAGTGCGCGGTTACTAAGGCTGACAATGATGAGAGGATGAGCAGAATTTAGTTTATTTCAGGACCGCCGTTCTAGGCTCTTTTTAATAGTAAATATACACCTGGGTGTGTTCGTAAGCTTGTTGCGTAAACGCTGGCCCAGTGCATACCGTATTTATTAGCGCCTAACCAGATGTATGAATGAGACTTATGGTCTAAAAATACAACCCCAGTTCTCCAACAAAACAGAGGAAATCTTATTAGGTTTCACACAACATAAAAATTCTACTCTGTACCGGTAAAAGAAAGGGCGATCCTAGTCGGCAACCTCCAGGAGTGTTTTGGCCTTGCATTTTTTTTCAAAATTATTGTTATTAATAATAACATCAATAATATTATTGATATTTTAATCAACTATTAGGTAATTATTATTAATATTTGGCAGCCGGTCTCACAAAAATGTCCAATCATTCGAAACGCTCAAACTCTTCTTCAGAATTCGGAAGAATTTTGGGTCTAGCCATGTCACAATTCAGTTCACTCAGGCAAACCAGTGGTTAATTGAGACAGATGGGCGAAAAAAATCAAGAAAAAATTTTACTTTTTACCCAAAAAATATCACAGCACCCGAAATCTTTTGAGACTGTGCGATAGATAGTACTTCTGATCGAATTACCAGAGAATGAGCAAAGTGTTTGGAAGCCGGAAATGGGTGTTATGTTTGTACGTACTAATTCGTTCATATCATGATAATGTCCGTGTGAGGTCGTAAATACAGACATAATGGCATTTGTCAGTTGGGGTAGTGGTTCCAAAACACTTAACGTGCTAGCTAATTAACCTCTGGTTTGGTCAGTGAGGACAAGTTAATACGGCTAAAGAACGGAACAAACGACAAGTTTGATTAAAGCAGACGGACCACGAAACCTGGTCCCACTGGTCGAACTCGTTCCTTCCAGGCATTTTCAACATTTTCAACACCAAGCGTTTTCTAGACACTCAAAATGATTATTCGAGAGGATCGAAATTCTCAGATGTTTTGTTGTTGCGTTTTCAGTTTTGTCCCAACTGAGAATTTCACTGTGGTCACCCATTTAAACAAAGAAACGTGTGCTTTGTAGAAGTATTTTTCGCTTTTGGGTTCATAATACAGGAAAAATTGTTACACCTACTTGTGGTGTTCATCAGTGCTAACCAACAACTTTGGATACTTGCACACGGTGCGCTCTAATAAACTAGCTTGCCGATCGAGACGTTTCAGAGTAAGTTGCTAACTGACAGCTAAACCATAACACCAGATACATTGCACACAGCGTTGTATAACTATTTTTAATCGAGAAGAACAAATCCAATGTGAAAAGGTCATTCATGCGACCGCACAATTTCGGTCCATTTCTTGTGGTCTTCTCCTAACAGCCGATCACTCCTCTGTCTGGTGAAAAGCTTATTGATTAGTTCGCCTCTGCTCGTTGCCTGAACAAGAGTTTGGCAACGGAGACTTACAACACAGCTGACATTTATTTAGTGGAGAATTAGACGGCACGGAGTTTTGCATCCTCGAATTGAGCTCAAAGGTCTGGTTGAATGCAGTGATGTCAACTTGTTTCTAATTATTATGCTGATAATGCATTTAAGTAGGTCTTGTTGCGCACATTTGGAATTAGAAAGATACATGTTTCTGTCTTTACAAACACTCTCATTTGCAAAAAATCTGGTGGGAGACTCACCTGGAACCCAGTTATCTCTCCCTTTTATTTTATTCTCAAGTAACTGAATGTGCTACGCCAGGCTGCCTTATGTCTCAGCTGGTTCGACATTCAAGATATCACGATAGTTTGTAAAGACGTAATGCGCTATTCAAAAGGTTGCGGAAAACTCTTCGACAATCCATGACCGGTTTTGCCCGTATTAGGGCTCCTCAAGTGGCGCATTCTCCGAGTTTCTGTCTACTTGAGCTCAAACTGAACTAATTTCGACTAATACATTGATTTTCATAGCAATTAGGTTCTCATAGGAGATTTGCCTGGAACCCAGCTACGAGATTCAACTGAAACGTGAGGCGGAAGGACGCAGCACATTGAGCTGATTAAGAGGACAAGAGATTAAGCTGGGTTCCATGCGACTCCCGTCAAAACCAATCGATATCCAACTGACTGTGATTGTCAAAACCTGTCTACTTTCGGTTCGAGCAGATAGCCGAAACCGGTTAAGGGAAGAAAAGTAGTTTTCAGCAACCCTAGGAGTAGTGTTTTACGACTATTCTTATTTTCAGTTTAAACAGAGCATCCGTCAGCCGGACGTTTTATCGTGCAAACATGGTACGGCAATTGATCCTAACAGCAGATGGCCCAGTAAATTTCAAGTTCTATATAACAATAGGAGCAAGATGGCTCAGCGGTAAGAGGGCGAATCTACTGACCAAAAGGGTCAAGTTTCGAACCCGAGCTCTGCCTTTAGAATTCCTCACTCAGGGCTTGAGTAACCTAACAGTATCCCAACTCCCCAGCTTTCTTCTTGGCATAACAGCTAGGCAACGAAAAAATGCTACAGCCGAACCATTTTTTCCATAACGATATCTAGCCCTTCCGGTTAGAAGGAACATGTGCTGCTCGTATGAGTGCCCATGGAAACACTAATTATTTATATCGGTTAATGAGACAATCAGATTTGGCTATTGGAGCCCTCCCCTCTCACACACACTTAATATAAACGGACGGGTATACATAAAATACGGTAGCCAAGAATAACCGATTAACAAACAGTACATTGAAGCTATCGGCCTAAACATAGTCACCTTGAAAATGCCAACTGTTCTCATGGAGCCGTATTTTAGCATATTTCAAATAAAGCATTCCTGGAGAATCACAACGAATCAAACCACTATCTGCCAGGCAAATCTCTCAACATGATACGTCCTTAACAAGCGGCATCTTGTAGGCACCATACTCACAGCGCATCGGGAAACGCATTTTTGACATGAAAATCATTTACATGTACAAACAAGGATGTCTATCTTCGAAAACATTGAACTCTTTGAAACCCGCGGGTTATAAACATGTGCAACAAAAGTACATACATGGGGGGGGGGCGGCTTTTCAACTTATTGTTGCCACTTCAGTGCCACTCAAAAGTCGAACTCCACAATTAATGTGCATGCTGGGGATACACAAAATTGTGCGCATAGCACAATACACCACGTGCTTTCCATGATGAACCTATGGCTTGTTTTTCATGGTTGTCAACGAAGGTTGACACAACGAACTACTACCTTGTTCGGCGAATGTTCCTGTGATTATAACGCCTTGTGAGTGTGACGTGTGATCTGCGTGAGGTTAGACTAACATTGTCATCAACCTTGCTGAATGGATGGCTACACAAGTGTTTGCCTCGTATGTTTGATCAATTATCTTGTGCTTTCTAATGTCTAAAAGAGAAAATGGAGCACAGATAGTAGGAAAAGTACTTTTTATAATTCTGTTTACGCGTATAAGTTGTTTGTTTACTTTCCTGAGGACAGCTGATATATGGCAAAACTATTGTTCATATTTAGTCGCAGAATATCATGCAGTTATCGACCACCCAATAGTTATTATGTCTTAAATTCGACTATCTACAATGTGTGACAATGATAGAAAAAGCGATACAAATACTGCCTATAAAAATAGACTTCTTCGACTCCAAACATATCTCGGGTTCTTGCATCGGCATTTAAGCTGAAGGTCAGCCTGATCTGACATTTAATCAATAAATGATACGCAGTTTCTTTATGCCTGAGAGACTTATCAGTGGTCACGCGAGTCAAATGGAATGTGGTTTCATGCAGTTGATCGCTCATCACACTGATTAGGCGCCTTCATCTTGCCTGGTTACCTGTGCTGTTTGTAATACGGAGTATAGTATTCTTCTAACCACATAATCAAAGAATATTCTTGGTTTTTGA
Source organism: Opisthorchis viverrini (assembly GCF_000715545.1). Lineage (NCBI taxonomy): Eukaryota > Metazoa > Platyhelminthes > Trematoda > Opisthorchiida > Opisthorchiidae > Opisthorchis > Opisthorchis viverrini. The sequence goes on from NW_008751663.1 coordinate 284,129, forward strand.
TGTACTGAATGCAGCACAATGGTCTGTGAAGTTGTAAATCAACGCAGCCAATATGAAATGGGTACCAATCTGTGATCACTTTGGACTTTATAATGAACGAGTTTCAAGAATACCAGTACATTAACTGACTAACTTTAGCTTGAGGTCAATTTGCCACGTCCTACCATAGACTAAACGAAATTAGTTCCCTATGTCCTCACAGATTGTCTGTCTGCAGAAGGGTTTGTCAAAATGAACCCATGATCCATTGAATTTGTAGATAATCCCTAAGAAAATCTTGATAACGAACCTTTGTGTTCAGGTGAGCATTGAACATGGTATAATACTTAACTTTAAACGCAGCTAACAAGTAGCGTGAATCACTTTTTTGGGTAAATATCCTCAGAAACGCCCTTCTTTTGGAGAGTCTAATTCATTTTCAGCTTAGTAATAGTAGTGCCTGTGAGGGTGAAATGGAATTTTCTACTTTATCTGAAGTTCACGCCCGATATTTTGAATACCTGTGTACGCCAGAGATTCACACATCCTAGCAAATAGGTTGAACAGCAGACCAGCTGTAAACCCCGTCGCCTAGGTTATCCGCAACCAGTTCTTATCATCTAAATGAACTTCGCCATAGGTGATCGCATAAAGAGCACTTTTATATGACGGTGACTGTTGAGAACTCGGAATAAGTCGAGCTATCGTTCTATGTTTTTCGCATTCCCCAGCTTCAGTAAATTCAGTCAGCTGGGAAGTCACCCAACGAACGATGACTCGCTGGCTTAGTCAAATTAAGTCAAGTCGAAAACCAGTATCAGTTGTGTTCCGTCACGAAGAACCTAGTTTTACGGCAGAGAAGCATCGGTGTGGAACACTGACGTCATGCTGTGGATAATGATGATGATCAGTGTTTGTGTACGGTACGAATACTTCACGATGACAGCCAATTAGTCCAGCTAAACCAGATTAGTACTTCACTTAGGAAATGAATCCTCCTCAGTTTCAGAGGATTTGTTGCCCCGAGAAACGATTTCGAATTGGAAACAATTCTAGAGCTACGATTCGCCACTTGATTTATGTTTTCCTTTCCGTGGGTGGTCCCAAGATGGGGATTTCTAAGCCAGCGTGAGCGTTGGATCGATGTGGATTGATATTAGATGAAACCAATTTTATTCATCTTGATAGAAATCGTGAACTTTAACACCTAATTCCCACCGGATCGCCTTCAACGTACGTATAACCGAAGCAGATATATGGCACCCTGGTAAATGATACGTCCCATTGGATGCTTTATTGTCAGGTGTATTCCAAAGAATTTTAGAATTAAGTAACCATCCTGGTGAACAGTTTAGGACGCGTCAAGTTTAGAACAATACTTTACTGCATTCACAATAAACTGAGTGTAGATAAGTTAGACAGATTAGAGCCTGTCTTCTTGGAGTTAAATACAACCAGATTCGGGTTTACAAGCGAGGTCTACTGAAACATTTGAATCAACATCTGTGCTTTGTAATAAATTCAGTATGTAGGAAGTATCGCTCAACTTTAGATGCCCCGCTATGATTCCTGCAATAAAACCATGTTGAACGCTGTATAATTCTCGTCACAGAACGAACTGCTAAAGATAGATTTGTTAAACGTCCTTCCTATCAAAATGCGCAAAATTCAACTTGTGTCTGTCACCAGCAAACAGAAGCCTTCTGTCTCAGAAAATCATTCAACAAACTTTATTTGCCCACAAAGGGATACAGTAAATGAATACGATACGATGCCAGGTTTAAAGTACACTTTCAAAACCAAGTGGTTACCTAACTTAGTTGTGCAAGCCGATCAAGTAATGTGTAGAGTAAACCTGATAAACCCTAAGTCGTTTTCTGCATCAGGCTGTTGGCGTTGGTATCTTTAGTCAAAAATGAGCCTAAATTAAACTAACTGGA
>NW_008751663.1:286064-300702 GCF_000715545.1 Opisthorchis viverrini
GGACTGTTCAGCAGGGATCCCAAAAGTAATCAAAAATACCATGCTTTGTAAAAAGCTTAAAACGAAAAGATTAGCAGGTTGCGTAATACGCACACTGTAGTATTGGTGTGGAAATGTACGGCTGTAGTGCCTTATCTGCTTATATTTAGACTGCCTTTCCTGAGTGATGCTGTGTTTAGGCTCAGCAAGCCTCCTTTGTGCCACCAATTCGCAGATGAATGCCCTGACTAACCTGTCGACATACTGAAAACCACTTTAATCAACAAAATGTAAAAAATGAACCTTCGACAGGATCAAAACACCTGGGGACAATCTTCACTCTATCACCGTAAAAGGTGGAAGGAAGAAGAGCCTGAAAAAATTGTTTGGTGAAACTTGCGCAGTCGCACCTGAAACCAAATATCCAGTACTTATTTCCATTACAATTGCTTTCATTAAAGCACATCTTGGGGGAAATTCTCAAACATAATGATCTCTCGAACAATTAAAAAACGATCTACCAATGGATACCTTCGGCAATATGGCAAAATGCAGAGAAACAGGTTACGGGGTATTGCACGGACATAATAAAATATGTGACCACAAATTTGTTGAAGTGGCCATTAAGAGGATCAAGTATCAGAAATGGTGTACAGTGCCTACAAAGCGTCTACATTCAAAATAGGATTGTTTTAATAGCATGAAAGCATTTGTCGGCAAATGTGTTTGTTGATAATGACTAAAGGAGTTTAAAGATAAACATTTGAGATACAAGTTGCTATCCTCTAACGGAAACAGTGGTACAAGCCAACAGTACCAGCGTAAACTACATTTTTTTCCTACTTATGTGGTAGAAGTTTTATCAGAGAAATAAAACTGTAATTGATATTGCAAACAAAAAACACGTGACAAAATAAACTGCAAAATTCCGGGTCCAATGTGCTCGAAAAGATGTGGTTACCCGATATTATAACTTGACAGTTGACCCTGACCATGTGGTCAAACTTCAATCATTGTCAGGTGTGCCAAAACTTGCCGGCACCCTCAACCGCCGCTATTTTACAATTGGGCTAGAATACATAATCTGTGAAGCTTTGATGCTGAACTATAGTTGAATTAGCCCTCACAATCCATGCTTGACTTTTTTCCAAAGCAAGGCCTGATTTTGACTCTTGCTCGGCTCAAATGCTTACAAATTTACAGCGATCAGCAATGAGATTTTGAAGAGGTGTAAAGTAATTTTATTCCGTATACGTCATCCTTTTGTGATGTGTGCGTTCACACTAGAGCTTAGGCCGGTGCTATTTGTATCATTTTTTTTCTTTACAAACTCCCAGTCATTTTGGGGATTAAAATGGCGTGCAGACTAGGATTGTTACCTTTAAGACCGATAAATTTCGGCGGAAATATTTTGAAAATTACCACCAGTGGTGAAAAAGTAATAATAGCAAATTTCGTAGTACATGCAAAACCCTGCCCAAAAGAAATTTTTTTCACATAAATGACATAAAAGTTAACCGCGTGCATTCGCTCACTTTTTGTTATATACAGTGGTCACCAAACCCTGTATGAGATACGTAACCTAAGAAGTTTTACTCAGAATTTTTTATGGCATTCAGTTGGAAGCCCACAAAAATAATATTATTCAATTGGTAAAACCACTGTGTTGATTCAACAGAGCTGACCAAATTGTAATTTCGCATCAATAGATTGCACGGTCGCTAATGGCCCAGTCTAATCCGTTATTAGATATGCATATTTTCCTCATGTTTGACCCGTAGAATTCAAGCATGGCGTAACACTACAAAATAACGATTTTTTCGACAGAAATGCTTGCTCCCTTGATGAGCATAAATGGCGCCAGTTACATAAAATTGGGTTAATCCAAATGGTCAGGAACTGGAGCATTTCCTATTTCAAAGGATAAAGTTGCTGGGCGTGTGGAAAAATTCGTCTGTGCAAAGCTACGTCAACATGGAGGCCGTTTGTATCGCAATTCCCACAATCTATGCCATCAATTGAGAAGGCGCCATGTTTGGTGTGACTGATGGCATCACTCGTGAGAATTTTAGATTATCACAATCCTAGCTGAACCGAATTCTAACACCAGGTTCTGCGTGAACTCTCATATATTTAAATCAAACATCATAGTGTGGTCTTAAGAATGGTCAGTTTGCCGTGAATACTGGGATTTTGTGACTCTTACCCAGCTGCAATGACATTGCAAGCCGCTTAAATAACATATTATTAATATGCCTTCGGAATAAGAGACCGGACACTTTAAAATGCACCATAATCCATAGGATTTGGAAGCTATGAAGGTCTGACAATGTAGCTTAAATATATGTGATTAGAAAAACGTGGGTGAACTTTGAGCTTCTGAACAACTATTTTTGTGCCAATCTATGCTGAAAAGCCGAGAAGATTTTCGGCTTTTCAGCATAGATTGGCTTCACTTACAGGACGAAATCCCACAAAAATCCCAAATCTCCTCACACTACCAACAACAACTATTTTGTTTCAAATAATTAAGTCGCAGCATGCCCCGAATAGTTCCATGACACATCGGCCTGTGAAATCCATTCCACTGTTTTTGCATTTGCAACTACGAATATACATTTTGTTTGGTTTATGCCCATTTGTACAGTGCTAGGCATAGTGGAAAATCACTATGACTATCCCTGACAATATACACCCATAAGATTTTACTAGCCACTTGTCGCTTTCAGTGACGTTTCTGACGTTGAATTCGCTACTAAAGTGGGTCGTTTTAGTTTTGTTTATCTACGATACCTTTCTGGCATATCAAAACCCAACAAAAGTGTGATACGATCCTTTACTATTCACTCAAAGGCTTGAGAGCTAGAACATGGAACCCTGTTCTCAAAGATAGAATGCACTTCTGTAACTCAACACTTTTGCCTGTACATTTTATAGGATCTTTTTCAGACCCACGATTTCACCCTTTTTTAACTATGAGGTTTTCGACGCTCTATTCACATGGTCTGAGTTTGCTAAAATATGGTAAGACCTGTGCACGAATTGGCAAGTATTTGTGATTCTACACATAGGTTATTAAAGCACCCAGAAAGAACAACAAAAACAACAAAACGGCATTGTTAGTAACAGGCACGTTTAAAGCCAACTATAGAGATAGAGGGCAGAAGTAGCCGAAAAATCTAGTGCTGTGTAAAGTAATACAAGCTTAATCACTCAATGCAGGAACGAGTCTTAAGATACAGATTTAGACTTTAGACAGACTTTAGACAAATTTTAAACAAAAAGGTCACACGGTAGTAACAAGGGTATAGACTGGAGTGTGGAACGCTTTTAAATTATCACCATTCTTATTTACAGTGGGCACGATGCTATAGGATATGGGATGCAGTGTAACTCGCGGTCGTGATATCTTTTAAAGCCAAAGGTACAGCGCAGTCGGGTAGACTTTGAGCAGGGCAACTTAGGTGATTTGGCTACTGTTTGAATTCCACATCTAGATTATTTAAATGATTTTTTAAAGGACCTCCTCCCAAAACCCAGTGCTTGTCCGCCATTTCAACCTCACTTGTGAATGGTATCTCCAATCGAGCTTTACTGCACCTATAATGTAAGCGTCAGTAATATCATGGCGGATAACTGCAATATTAGAGGCGCAATTTGGAGGGAACTGTAGTAAACTTACAGCATATAGGTAGTGCCCTGAAACTTAAAACTACTCCCAGGAAATGGGCAACATTACTGGGTAACGCGCAAAAAATTGCTGTTTTCCAAGGCGTTAAAGAAGCCTTCAGCTCAGTGCGTAAAATGGCCCATCCGAGTATGCTCAGTTGAAGGGGTTTGGCTTTGAATTACGTTAATATACTATTAGATTTTTATCTTATATTTTCAGTGACACGAGGACTGAGAAGATATATTTTGTTAGCTACAAATGAGCAGCAGAGTTTTTTTAATTGTTTACAGTTTTATACTACTCCCAGGAAATGGGCAACATTACTGGGTAACGCGCAAAAAATTGCTGTTTTCCAAGGCGTTAAAGAAGCCTTCAGCTCAGTGCGTAAAATGGCCCATCCGAGTATGCTCAGTTGAAGGGGTTTGGCTTTGAATTACGTTAATATACTATTAGATTTTTATCTTATATTTTCAGTGACACGAGGACTGAGAAGATATATTTTGTTAGCTACAAATGAGCAGCAGAGTTTTTTTAATTGTTTTACTTACAGTTTTATGCTTTTTGCTTTTTTGAATATGATGGCCCAAAAACCACAGTCTGTGCATCAATAGACAAAGTCAATGCTTATATCATAAAGGTACAAACTCAGTCAACCAATTTTTTCCACCTCAAACATAAAAAGCATGCTATAGCAAGGCAACAATATCACTTTTATGGGTGAGGTTCCCGGTACCAAAGTAGACCCTCAACTAGTAAGTTGAACCATTCAAGCAACCTGTGACTCATTGGAACAGTAGGGGTTGTCTGAATGCAATATATCCATAATACCTAATTCCGTGAGCTAATCCACTTAATAAAGAAGATACTCTGGAGCATCAGCAGGATTCGTCCAGTTAGAAGTATTGTTATATAGACTCCGTACACACAAACAATTGCTTTCCGAGTAGCTGAATGTCTTGCTCTAGATGCCACCTAACTCAAAAAGCCACAAACCAAATACTCAAGAAGAAAACTTAACGTTTACCATGATCTTCTCTACAAAATCCATATACATTTTACTGGACCCGATTCAAAACCGTACGCTAAACAACGCGTATTGAATTTCAGTGGTGGACGCATCGCCCCGTATAATCTAAACTACTGTTGTGCAGCATTCTTATAATAAGTGTGCTTACTAAAGAAAGCTTCGTTGGTTTAGCTGGCTGAATCCTATTCTAACACGTCCTTTCGCATGTTTGCTAAGATGCGTTTTAGAAATGTGGTCGCCTTGGTGTTGGATATTTCCGGGAATGCCATAGAATGTTTGGGTAACCGCAGATATTACCAATCGAAGTGTTTATTCTTTCCCTGGTTACTGAGGTGGATTAATTCCATGTGGTGTGGTATTGCCTACTTTAGTACAAATACCGAAAATACAACCGCCGAAAAACTCCTTTAATCTTGTGAAAAACATTTAAGGACGAAAAGCTTTTGGAGAAGTTGTGCAGTCTTTTCAGGACTCACAAACTCCATCACGACTTGTCATGCTTTAGCGATGAGGATGCCATTGAATCTGGAGTAAACGAATAGCCGCAGGAATGTATGGGAGCCGGTATCTGTGGTGGCATTATGCGGGCATGTTTACCTTCTTAAAGATGATCTGAGTGCAGCCTGTTTAATGTGTACAAAATTGCCAGAAGACCTAATGCCTGCACTGCAATATGACACAGCAAAACCTCTCGCGGATTCACGGAATGAAGAAAAATGCGCTAACAACCACAAGGAGATACGTGAGTAATCAGGCGTTCCAAAAAAAAGGATTAAATAACGAAGATGTTTGAATTTTTTGGCGTCTCTTTTCACGTTCTGAAAGCGTTAAACAAGACAAACTCTCATTCTTGCATACATATGGACGAATCTTCATCATACGCGTATATATCCCATCCCACCTTATAAGAGAAAACAATGACATACAGAGAAACTCACCAGGAATTTCCAAAAGGCGTATATTTCTATATATGTTTGGATTGGATTTCCGTAATTCCGTTAGCTTCCAACCGTCTACGGCGTGGAAATCATTTCCATTTCGAAGATTATCATTTACTTCTGGAATTTGACATTCTTCGAACCCATTCAAACCTTGCCTAATAATTTTCGGATCGTCGAGTGATTTTGAATACTGAGAGGCCGTGTCCAAATTCTTTTTGATGGAGTTGTTTTCAATGGACATTTTGTAGTTGCGTTAATTATCGCACAATCAATCACAGTAAAGTTTAACTTCGCTTTCTATAGTTTATTATCTGATAAATCCAGGGAGAAATCAACGTGAACCACGAAGACATGCCTTTAGGTAGCTATCGAGGGAGGGATTTATGAAATCGGAATTCAGAACTACTGCTATTGTCTAGTTTGAAATAGAGCATTTATGTTTGGGTTCATATGTTTATAGTACCACTACGTTAAAACAAACCTATCGGATAATTAGTTCAACAGATCACGCAGGCTTGCCAGGCTCGCAAACGATTAGACTACGATTAGTTAGTATGTTTTCTGATGTAATGCTCAACGTGAGGCGGCAGATGGGACCGCTCCAATGGAGAAATGAACTTTAGCAACATCTATATTTCAAATTGACATTTTCGCGATTTCAAAGCCAAATTAATAATGCATCAAAGATCATTTGACCACGCCACTGATGGGTGCACTGGAATCCGACCTTCCATATGTAGGAGAGCCCAACTGAAAGGGACGGTTTCTATTATTTAGCGTGTACTCACCTACAACAAAACGAAATCGTTGTGACGCGGTCGACTGTTTGGCCCTCACGTAAAAGCTCTGATGGTCGCCCGCGTCAGGAAACTTTGCAGTATTGAAGAAGTGTGTTGTTTGCTGCGTTTTATCATGTGGTTTATTACCACAAGGCCCCTCATGACCAGCTCATATTGAAGTTGAGACAGAATGAGGAATGATGGTCGTGAAATTTTAGCGACCTTGTAAAGGAATTATGTTGCCTTTTAGACAAAACATTAAATTAAGGCTAGAGATTCTGCAGCGAGCAAAGGTAAACAGTGGATTTTCGATTGAAACTCAGAGGTATTTTAGTGGATGCAGGAGGAATGGGATAGGACACGTTGCCCGGAGCCGTGTTTAACGTTCTGAGGGGTTTAAGTAATCTTGAGCTACGGACCTTTCTTTGTTAGGCAGCTTTGGTAAAGGACGTGCGGGGTAATTGTTAAACCGCCTAATCCCTAACTTCCAACCACATCTCACTACTCTAGTAGTTTTTCCGATACAATCCCATGCAAGTATTATGCCAAACACTACGTCACAAAAACACTAATCAATCATTCCAACAGATATAATTAACGCAGACCAGCTTTGAAAATAGGTAACCAACCTTCTCCAAGATTTGTACTGGGTTCTGGTTTGCACTGCATACCGAAGCCAATTGTCAATCGTCAGAAAACGTCAGAATAAAAGGCAAAAAACAGCAAAATTTTGTGTGAAAAATGAAAGCACGAGTCTTTCGGATGAAACAAATTAATTTGGGAATACGTCAGACGAATAATTAAAACGACCAAATTAATTATTGAGATGCACTTCGGTTCTCTCCCGTGTATATCCTCTCATGCTTCGACCTTCAGCAATGACTGGTTTTAAAGCCGTTTTTGCTGTTACCCAATCCCCCTGGCCCGTAATCTGCATCCACAGGAATCTCCAGTTGGGCGAGAAAAATGCCTGCTATCTTCCACAGGCTTCCTTCTACTTCGGCGGATTTCTTTAGCCAACCGCCGCCCAGAGTATTGCGCATTCTGGACTAATGACGCCAAACATGACGTCCGTTACGGGGCTGTTCAAAACCCGGAATGATGATACCGCACCATCAACCCAGTTGGATAGCACATACGCAACTATTCACTTCCTACGATTGACTGTATCTTCTCACCCGTTCCATTAATGCAAATACGAACAAATTCATCACCTAGCCCTAACGACCTCCAGCACGCATTTAATATAATCTGCTGGGTATTTCGTTTGGATTTAACGATTTCGGTGGGGTTTCATTCTGTGCCACCAAGGAGTCGACTATTTTCTGTACAGTTGGCTTTCCGACCGGTGTGCTGCCACCAACTCACTTTTCCAGGGAACTTTTACGCCTGACTCCACTAGAAGAGCACCACCAACAAAACTATGTGGGGTTTCCGTAAATCATGACTGTCAGATTCCCGCCACCATGTATCCGCATTGCTAATCACCACTTCATCATCCCGCTTACATTTTTCCATCATCAGCCAAACGGCCCAAGACCACGTGACCTTAGCGTTGGATTTTGGTTTTGGTTCGAAATGACCGTTTGAATTACGTCGAATCGGCAGTTTTACCCGAGCCGTTGTTCTGGTTCCCCATTTTCCGCAATTTACTTGTCATGTGTCAGACAGGTTATCCCCAGTTTTCCCTACCTCGAATTTTGTCCGCCACTTGCAAAATCCTACAGTCAGATCTCAATTAAGCTCGACATTTTCACAAAAATCAGTGGTTACTGCGCTTTCCTACCCGTCCGGATTGGGCGTAATCACATCTTCATCCGATAAGGACCACTTTTTATGACCACCAATCACTTGGAAATAAAAGCTAATATTAATATGGTAAGACGCTGTAATAAGCAGCTTTTACGTAGAAGATGATAAAATATGACAAGTTTAAACCAATAGTTGTGAAAATTCGAAAAAGATTTGTAAAGATATTGAATGGAAAACGTTGATAACGGAAAGCAACATATTTTATAATTTAATTCCTGCAAGACATTACAGTCAAAAACAAAGTTTTGCACGGGGCAGTCGGAAGCAATTTGAAACACACTGAGAGGCAGCTTTCCGGCCAGCCAATCTAAGATATGCATTGCCTACCTTATAGCATGGGAAGCAGTTAGTAGAGCACTAAATCGCGATTAAGCCGCCATTCGATCAATCCGCCAGATCATTAAATAAAAAAGCGTAAGTTATGTAATCGGGAGCAGTTAAGGTGATGTTAAGCACCGGAAAGCTCGCTGAGAATATTCGCACTATTTCCGCGAAATGTTTTGCCACAGCGTCTACAGTATTTCTCGAATAAGCATCTCTTTGAAACCGGGTAGATATTTAGTATGTTTTTAAAACTATTTGGAATATTAGGCCCAGTACCGCAACATACTTTGAGTGGACATAAAGGGTTGTACGGGAATATACAGGCCTTGTGATAAGGAGTGTACGCGACGAATTCACACAAAACGTACCCATGAATAGACCGAGTGAGGCTGCACTCTCATTCGTGGTAAATCTCTCCAGCGAATATCTCAAAAGTAGCGGGCACTTCTTAATCCGCGTCGTGGTTTACAATTCAGAATAAATGTGGTTAATGCAGCGGAGCAATAACGCGTGCTACTAAGTTGAGGTTGGTGTAAAATTTCCCTGTGTGAAATAAAACTTTATTCGTATTCCATCCTTGCGGAAAAATTAGGTCGTTTAGACGAACGACCTACTCTGAACCTACTTGCGAATTAGCTGTGTGGAAACCAGCCAATGGAATATTGTCTAGTCACTACACCCTCAGATTCAGAAAATGGACATACGTTATCTTCAGTTGATGGCTAAGGCGCTGAATTCGCCCAAAAGAAATGTGAACAGCAAACATCATGTTTCAGTCTGCTGCTGCATCAATTCTGTTTCAGAACCGGGCCATTATCGGGTACTGTGACCGTTGTTGTTATAGGTGCCCACCGAGTATAAATTGTGCCAGTTTAGGAATGAATCCATCGGTGTCGGATAATTCCAGAAATTCATGCGACTGTCCTCCTTCTGAATAATAATAACAATGTTTATTCCCAACTTGTGGGTGGCATACCGCTTGACATGATCAACTGTCTACAGTAAGAAAAATACATGACCGGGGGTTTGTGGGTGGTGCGGATTGCACGAAAAGAGGACAATGTCATAAACAGTGGGGAGTATTCGATGAAATAGCAATAACAGTTTTCTTTCCCAACTTGTTAGGAACAATGAGCATAAGGTCCGACTAGTTCGAAGACATGACCATCTGGCATGAACTAAGGCTGAAAACCATTCCCGGCCATGGGTGACCTTGGGCGGTTAAGTTAATCGGCTGACTGCCTCAGAGTAGCATTTGGTAAGCTAACAGCTATCTTCTTCCCATTTCAGGATTTCGAAAGCTTGATGAGGACTGCTCAACAAGATGGTCATATGTTTCATGCCGTGACAGACGACAATCAAAACGCATAATAAAATTCAATTTTTTATTTCGTCCAAGTTGGACCACTGACTTTTCCCAGTCTATATGAATGAGCCTTTGTTAGCCAGTTGGGTAATCATCATGTCCACCTAGCAGATTGTTGGTCAAGTGCATCAGCAGGCTTCGGTCATATGCTCATCAGAATGGACGTAGTTCAGCTCCAGCTGGTCAATCAGTCATCGTGACACCTAGCCGGATGTCCGCAGTGTTTGTCAACTAAGATTTATTGCTGTGTGGTTGCAACAACAGCGTCCCCACTTGAGCTTGAGCCCAATGGTAGGAGCGGGAGCTATATGGCGACTCCCTACAGCCAGGTACAGAAAGCTTGATATTTGTCGTTGTTTGCAACGGAAAACTCTGCCGCCAGTAAAACGGCCTCAAGGAGTGTATATGGAAACTCGGACATTGGGCATATGATGGTGTTAGCTGAGAGCAGTACGAATTATCCAAATGGGATGAATGTGTTCAGAGCGTCTGTTACTCAGATCGGCTAATTTTGATTTCCGAAGGAAAAGGTTTTTAAATCCGTCAGGTCGTGCAGAACATACAAGACAAAATTTAGTTCCAGGGCGACACGTTCGTCTATTTTGTACAGGCTCTAGTAAGTTCAAAAAATATTGTAGCCTTCATACCCAGTTTTATAGCGTACCCTCGAAAGCTCGCTTCATACTTTTGACGATGTCTTCGCCCAGCCGTGCCATTACCTACAACTACAAACCAACACTTCACCCAGCCTCAGCCTCCTCATTCTAGTGTGCCGAACCCTCCGTTTTGGATATACCCATCTCGTAGACTCGTTCTATGCTTCTCACAGAGTCTGTAATTTGCTGTGCATTTCGCGTTCCATTTTGTCTGTTAGCACCGATATCCCTCTTCCAAGGAGTTCTTCCTAAACACTACAATCCTGCAGTGGCACTAGTGAGTCTACAGTTTCGGGGAACAACATGACAATGAGATTCTCGCCACCATTCATCCGATTTCTGATTCCCCTACTTCATCACCCCTAATTTCGCTATCGATGAGCCTGGCCATGAACCCAACAGTTCCATGCTGAACAGCCCTCATCGGTGGTTTTTGACTCTAGTTCATATTGACCTAAATGACGAAAAGTGCGTCCATAAAACATTTGGAGGAGACTCAGCGAATGCCTTCGATATGCATGGTAACAAAAGACCAGAAAATATCATGAGCATAAATGCCAAAAAGGATTTGGGCATCTGGGTCTTCTCAAACTTGTCCTTCTTACTGCACAATGAGAAATCGGCCCGACAAACATTCGCCATTTTACGGATGATCCAACGCACCTTCTCCCGTATCACTCGCATGGACTTCCAAATACTCCATGAGGCCTACGTCAGACGGCTCCTGGAATATGCCGACCAAGTTGTGCACTCACGAAGCACGAAAAACGTCACCCTCAATGAGCGTGTCCAGCGGGCCGCCACGAGAATGGTTGTCGGCCTCAACTCCGTGGACTGCGAAACGCGTCTCGTGATGCTTGAGCTCTTTCCCCTGAAGTAAAGTCGCCCCCAAGGCGACCTAATTCTTAATTAAGGCATGTTTGAACAAAGCTTGGCAAACAGGCTTTTCACCGTTGACCCAGCAAACACACGGCCGGGACATAGTAAGAAAGTTTTCAAGTTCAGAGCACATATTCATTGGACAAAACTCCTTCTCATTTCGAGCGGTGGGTGCGTGGAATGACCTTCCTCCGACGGTTGTCCACGTTCCTTCCAGAACCCAGTTTAAAGCAACATTAGACATTTATTTACACGAATCCTCGCGCTGGCAAGCAAACTGCCCCGCGCTGAGCATATAAACAGCAGTGCTCCACCCTTTTTCCCTTGTACCTTTCGGGTCAACGACAGCCACTGCCTGACAAGAACAAAAGCATCACGGGACACTTCGGCAAATGCCTCGATCCTATGTAGCAAGCAGTGAATCCGTGAATCCGTGACCGGCCAGATCGTGACAATGGAGCTACCGCACCAGATTGGTTGTTCTGGTTCATCATTTTTCGCAACTTAGAGTTTTCTCATCGTGCGCCAAGCAGGATGGCTCTTTACCGCTTTCCCTCGTTCTGTTTTTGCACGCAACCTTCAAACCTTAACCAGCTGATCTTGTCCCAGCTTTATATGTCATCCTGGTAACTGTGTCTCCATTCCCGTGCCTGTTTAGGTGAGGTCAGGTATACACCCCGAATTGCCCAATATTATTGGCATTGCCCTTTTTTCAAGCAATCCCCACAAATCTCCCCAGTCATGCGATTTTTGCTCATTGCAGGCGATTAACATCTTACTGCAAGTTGAGATAGCCTACATCATTAGGCCCCGTTCTCCTATCCGATGGATGACCTTGAAAATTATTTCATCTAAACAAGCCACTCACACCAAATTTCAAAGAAAACCCTTCAGAAACGCACATCCTTAACTAAGGTGCGATTACCTTGTACCCATTGTAGTTTCCGGGAGATCGTTCCCACTCATCGAATACTGATCGGTTCAGGGCGGTTAGTTTGGGTTAAAAACCCGAGTACTCCGGGCTGCGCCACTGGCTATTTGCACACCCAAATTATTTTCACCCAAACTACAGCGTTTTCGAAATTGTGACCTAAAAGGGGAGCTAGTCTAATCCATTTGCAACTTCCGGCGATATTTCGCCCATGGCATTTTGTTTACGTGAGCGAAGTTTCAAGGTCACACGCCAGCAACGGTTCGCGATTTTTACCGGTTTATGCGACATAAAACACGAAATCGCAGTGTACCATATTTTGGCGTTTCCCCCTGTTCTTTAAAGATAAAATACATCTAAAGGATATTTAATTCAAATTCCACCCTGAAAGACTGGCTTTTGACTTTTGATTTCTTCACACACTTCGGATTTAACAAATGCAATTGTAATGGCAAAATATATTTTGTTCGGTGAACCTAGTGACAACACATTTTACCATGTGTCCCAACTTCTGTTAAGTACATCATTGTTAGGTAACAGCGTGAACTGTGCAGTAGCGATAGGAGGGCCGTCTCTGTGGGTGGTCCCCTTTCCCAGGTTTGCATAACTAGACTGTAGATAATGCAGCATCACGAGGGAGCTGCGGGTATTATTCCTATTATGAATATGACGCTCTGTAAGTGGTGACCACCATGAAGCGGCTGCCATGATAACGGTGGCCGTTGTCATTCTCGTCGACTGCTTACCCTAACTGCTGGGCCCGCGATTATGTGCTACGCTGATTATGGTACCTCACCTGTGCACGGTGACATAATCCAACGACCAACCATACGTGCTACCGCTTAACTATGCTACCTATAGTAACCACCAAGTCGGTATCCATACGGGACGGTAAAAATGGGGCTCCAACCAAGCGTGATAGCCTAATCTGCTGGACTTTCACACTTACTGCTTTATTTCATATCGCCTTACCTGGCCACTTATCATACCTGCTGGTTCCATGTTCGTGTGCGCCGTTGCTTAACCGGTAACTTAATTCCACCTGATCTGTCGTATTCGTAAACATACGCGATTCGCTTATCTTTGTAGTGTATGATAAACAACGGTCGAGTAATTATGCGAACAGACGAACCGGCCCAAACTATGCACACATAACTAACATAATGGCGAACGACGGATCTCAGTCAAAAGTGTACGCGATATCATCTACCTTGACTACTTTTTGAATCTGCTAGGCCGGTGCTTGTATGCGACCGTAAGGCCTCAATTATGCACACCGCCCTAATTTAACTGCTAACGATTGCCCGCCATACTCATAACTGTGCGCGGTGTCGCCTAATTCTGCTATCTATAGTAAATATCGGGCCAGTATCTATGCGGGCCGATAAACATGAGGCCCCAACTGCGCATGATATCTTAATCTAACGGCCGACGACGGCTCGTCACACTCCTCACTGTAGTCGATATCGCCTATCTTAGCTACCTAGCATAATTCCAAGTCCTGTGCCTACGTGAAACACTGAGTATGAGGATTCAACTATGCCCAGTAGCCCAGGCTAATGGACAGCGACGCCCCTCCTACTCATAACTATACTCAATATCATCCGCCGAGGCTACTTATAGTAACTGCCGGACCCTGGACATGCTCGTAGCTGACTATAATGCTCCCGACCATACATAACAGGCCAATCCAAGGACCAACGGCGGTCCCTCGTATCTACACGCCGTCCACCTGCCGACATCCCATGCCTGAAAAGTACACAACCAAATTTGACATCATGTTTCTATTCATTAGTTGCATCGGTACAAACGCAATGTGTGGGCAATATACCTCTCAGTTTTTACTCGACAGGGTTTCTGATAAAAATGCATGATCAACTACGACTCGCGCACATTTTCCGCGATATCATTTAAAAGAACTAATCAAACGAAGCTGCAGTGGCTAACTCACCAATTTCTTAACAAATCTCTTTATCCACAATTCCCGGTCGCTGTCCGCGCTGAACCGGGAGACTTATTGTTATAAAAGCAAACTCACTACTTGCTGAATAAGTCCAATGAGCGAAAACGAGTGAGCAATGTGTGCATCGATGATTCGATAGTGGGATTCGGCAACCATATGCGTCAAACTTCATTCACTCGAATACTGCTCTCTGATACCTCTGCACACTCTCTGTTACTTTGTCTGATGTAACTTCGTCTCCCGCCCGCCTTAGAGACTCCAGTTTCCCAGGCACTGACGGCATTCCCTCTCTTTTTTTAAAACCTGGTGGC
>NW_008751663.1:301202-365963 GCF_000715545.1 Opisthorchis viverrini
ACGTCACCGACTCGATCACCCATGGATCCCCTTTTCTGTTTGCTGATGACATTAAGATAGCTTACACGTTTAAGGCCAGTGATTCTGCTTCTACCCTTCCTAACATTCAGTCTGACTTAAACTCTTTATCACTCTGGTCTTCCAACTCCTGTCTTTCTTTCGCTGTTCCAAAATGCCAAGCCCTGTCATATCGTTTCCAAATTCCTCCTGGGACGCTTACCCTTAAAGATCTCTCCATTCCTACACTTTGAAAGGCCATCGATTCTTACCTTTCTCTCGAGGGAGATGAGCGCCTTTCCGCGCCTTAGCTTACACCACATACCTTTTTTGAAACGGGCCCTAAGCCTTTCTAAACAGCGCATTCACCCTGACCGTCCTGTTATTAGGTCCCTGAACTTACACTTACCAGCGTGAAACTCTTAGCATTAGTCCGCAATTACGACAACCACCCCCCAAGAGTTCTTATCTATGACCCGCCACTCTATCTCTCTCATGTCTGTCTCCACTGACCTGGTTACATATCCCTCCTCCGACCTTCAGCTCTTGTACCCAGCCCAGGTATTCCTAGTTCTTCAAGCCTGGTCCCATCCCTGAGTAACTCTGTCAGCTCTATTTAATGTCTGGTGCTTTGCTTTGGCTGGATTTAAATAACCTCAGCCAAATTAAAGCCTCAGTTCCACACTGTTCTGAACCATTCTGCATCCCCTGAATACATGCAGCGTACACATATCAAATGGCGGGTCTGAAGATGCGCTATGAATGAACGACTTGTTTGGCCCCACAGCCCAATCATTCACACATACACATAGCACCGGTGCACCTCTACCTGACAGAGTGGTTCATACGAATGCTTCGTTTTCGTTTAGCCATAGTACACAGGCTCTGAGCATCTCCATTCTGTTCCCATAGCCCAAAAGGTAGTTGGTGATGCATTGGCTACCGCGACTTGCCTCTTCCAGTGGCTGTTTGCTGTTCGCTTGTTCGAAATGACAGCTGTTTTACTGGCCTGGTTTTCCCCCGACCGGATAAAATATCTGGCAGCTGGAGTTATTCATTAATGCACAAGCCGCACTTATGACTGCTTGGATGATTTTCCACCTTGCAGATCTGGTAGCATGCACGAGGGATGAAAACCTCGTGTGGTGGACGGGTACGCCCCTCAGGGAGGGTCGCCCTGCTGGGCTGCACCATGGTGTGTTCGTACAGTCGCCACCCATCCAGTAGCATGTGTGTATCGGCCATCGCCGGTGGCTCTGAGCCTGACCTTTATTTCAGGGAAACTAAAAAAGAGCACCATTGCTGTTTGTATCTGGATTGGCCTTGTTCAGGTTGTCACTTGTCCCACTACACCAAGAACTACAAGCGGACGACACCTGTCCATTCGTTTGTTCGGAAAAAAATTAAAAAATAGTAATTCACGGTGTAGCCTGAAAGTACCGTGTGAGGCTCATATTCCCTATTGTCATATAGAGCGATCATATGCATATGATCACAAACATTCACAGCGAATACTTAATGGCTGCTTTTCGCCATGCACTATTCGTTTTCTGGAGTTGAGAGGATTGACTCAGCGACTGGTGATCCTTAATCTTACTTTCCTGTTAGGATGATGTAGTAGACCTCAGTTAAGCTACGATTCTTACCACTTGTCTGGGAAGCTGTTGCCTGTCCGCTTTTCACTTATCCACTCTCACTGCTGACAGTCATCCTATTTCTTTCTCTTCGCCCCTCTTCCCAAGCTTCAATCCTCGACCGCAGTTGCCCAACCGCCCTTTAGGACTGTTATTCACTCAAAGCGGCTGGTTCCCGGTCTACACTCACACGGTCCTCTGACAAAAGGAAAATTATCCGTGAGCCCACATCTTCATGACCCGCTGTGTCAATCTCCGTCTCACCACGGAACCGCGTATCCCTTCTCCGACCCTTGATGACCGTTACGAGGTTGTCCATAAACCGAAGCATGTCAGTGCGATGAAGGCATGGCACTGTCATACCCACTGAGATGGCACTTCTGCAACAATTTTCTCCAGAATCTCGACCACAACCCCTCGCCCACTCAAGCCTGTAGCTACAACTTAGAGCAGTTTTCATCCAGCCTCGTTTCTGGGATGGGTTCTTCCGTACCCAGTGAATTTTCGCTCAGATTTGGCTAGCCTGGCTTTCCTGCTGCAATTTCGACTTGCCTGTTGCACAAATTCAAATCCGTATACGGTGTTCAGATCGCCCTATGTATTAGCAACTTGCCCCCATCCAACCTATTCCCCTGCACCTGACATCCCTAAAACAGTGCAACCAGTGAGTCTGCTTGCTTTCAGATTAAACCACATTTTTGAGACAAAACTTGTCATGTGCTTCCAATTTGAATTATCCCATCTCCATCTCCACTTTTGCTCGTTGTGACTCCGGCCATTTACCTAACCGCCCAAGGTCACTTATGGCCAGCAATGGTTTTCATTTTTAGTTCATGCCACCTGACTGTCTTTGATCTAGTCGAACCTCATCCCCATTCTTCCCAACAAGTTGGGCAATAACCTATTATTGCTATATCATTGGGTGTTCCCCACTGTTTGTGACATTGTCCTCTTTTTGTGCAATCCGCACCCCCACAAATCCCTCAGTCACGCTCCATTCTGACTGTAAAACTATGACCATGCCAGACGGTATGCCACCCACAAGTTGGGAATAAACATTATCATTATCATTAGCTTAATTGAATCACCAGCTCGGTCTTCCTCATTAAACCTCGTGACCGTTACGTACTCAACAACACCAGCGATATAACCAACAAGGAGCATTCTTCTTGGCTTCATCCATCTCATCGTTTATGTCGAAGTAAAGCAACTCATCTCCACTTCTGAAATCATGTCGACTGTATCCTAATAAATGCGCTAGTAAGATAGCCAAAATTGACGCCATCCAACGGTCCCGGATAATGATGATGATCTAGCTGGAGGCTGCAAGAGCACAACCGAAAAATGAGTGCACAACAAAAAATCGCTATCTAACTGCCGCCTTACGGATAAGCCGATACCGCAACACACGAAATATGGTTTTGAGACAACTGTTGTGAAACACCCGAAAACGCCTTGACACTGCCTCTGAAATGGGTCAGGTCTCCAAGACGTGCAACTGAAAAGCCCTTACCGCAGCCTGATACACACGTTACTTGACATGGATACGCCGCCCGAAAACGCCTTGACACTGCCTCTGAAATGGGTCAGGTCTCCAAGACGTGCAACTGAAAAGCCCTTACCGCAGCCTGATACACACGTTACTTGACATTCACGGATACGCCGCCTTGACGTCATTGGCTTTTCAAATTAGCAAAGGCAACCCAACATTTGCAGGCTCCGGCATTGTTCTCATCTGTCACACCAGAAGGAAAACTAATACAACCGCGAATGCATATAAAACGCTGCACCACAGTGCCCCTCCACCCGGATCAGAAAATTACCTGCGATCTTATATAAGCTTTGTTCTACCTCTGAGGATTTCCTCGGCCAGCTAAAAATATCCCATTCCTCACAGAATTGCACATACAAGCCAAATCATCTCAAAAATGACGTTCCCTACGGGGCTGTCTAGAAACCGAAGTGTTTCAGTGCAATGACGGCATGGCACTGCCGTATCCAGTTTGATATCGCACACGACTATGCCCTTTCTTCACTTGATCCTTCTCTTACCCTTTCACCCACTCGTTCCATTACCTGCAACTACAAACAAACTAACGCTTTATTATGACTAACTTTATGATCATGTCTGACGGTACACCATTCACCTGTTGGGAATAAACATCGTTATGATAATGTGACACTTTGTGGGTACCAAGTGCACACAAATAGAGAGAATGACTTTGGTAAGTTCATCCAAAAATACCTGCGCCTTTTGCTCATCTTCGAAGATGGGAACGAGGTCTGGACACTTCAGAACGACAAGATTCTTGCCAGAAGATATCTGGAATCTACGTCCAGAATTTACTTCAGGATTAGTCTCATCATCACTCTACGGTCAGGATATTTAATGGGAATGGAGAGAGGGCGCTCTCGACGGACACAACATTTTATGCGGAAGCTTTTGGAGCTCCTTATGTATTTCCGTAACATGTCCGCGTCTTCCGCACCTCCCGTCCACGACGGTGCTAAAGACTGCATGACTGACAGCTCTCACTCCAACTGCATGCCCTCCTCCCAAATCACAATCCTCCTACTTGACGAACCTCATAATCCGCCTTCCTCACTGAAGGAAAGATAAATTGATTCCGGTCTAAGCTTGTCCTAGTCCTTGTATACATCCCGGGCAAACGCCCTATAAACCGAGACATCCATTGCTAGAAGAGGAAACGATGGTACATGACTCACCAAATTCACGTGATATGACGCCTCAGAGGCAACTGATTTTGCAAAGCTCCAAGCTTTTCTTTAGGCTGTAACCACTACATTCTCTGGTCAGCTCATCGTCCGAACCAGGAACATTGCCATATATATCTGATTTCGTATCTCTGCAAGTTCCAAGCTACCTTAGCTGTGCACCGTCTAGCCAATGCACGTCACTCTTACTCACATACGTCCTCCCTTTTTCGCATCGACCGCATACCTATTATCTAAGCGTAAATATCGAGTGTCGTTTGTGAAGTCGGAGAGTGTCGCCTCATTTAAGTAGTTGGGAATTGTGACAATTTTTGACTGTCTTATCTCGGGAGGCATTCCAACTCACATGAAAGTGCCTTCTAGCAAACCTTTCAGACACTTTTTCCTATTTTGAGTTTCAAAGGTGGACACTGTTTACTTATTTCCTCGTTCGAATGGAAGCAACCAACCACCTTGAACCCTCGATTTACCAAAGAATATCCTAAATGCAATGATTGCCTTAAGTGGCTCGGCCTAGATGTTCATGTACGGGGCTGTCCATGCACCGAAGTATGGTGTCGCGATGATGGCACCACGACCACCATACCCGATCTGATGGCTAGCCCGTGGTTTACTTTATCTCTAATATTTCCCAGAATAGCGTATTACCCAGGAGACCGTTTCAGTTCGTATAATTTGTAAAACGACTTAAAAGCAGTGGCCATCTCATTGTGCTGTCTGCTTGCTCTGCCTACAAACCCAATGATTTATCCAACAGAATTATTGGTGGCTCTGTTTATCGGTGAAGATCAAATCTTGCATTAAGCTAGATATAACGTATGCTGGCCATCATAAAAATATAAAAAATACCAGCTGTGACAAATTCGTTGGCTTCAGCGAGAGGCTTGAAGCAACCACAGATTTTTTCATCCAGGCCACGAATGTCCGCTCCAATCTGAGTTTGCGCGGAACTAATGGACGTGTCTAATATGTAAGTCGCTTTGAGGTTATTTTCAAATGTTATAAGTAAGAAAACACGCGAAGAGAAGAGGCTTTTCCACAAAATTTTGCACGGTTTTCGTAGAGACCCGCGGCTACTGAATACGAGTTCGCGCGCAAACTGGACCCCGAGCTTTTTCAAACAACTTTCAATAAAACTACGTTTGTGTGGGTAGGTCTTAGGCGCCCGAATAAATGCTAAAACTTTATGTTAGAGTTTCCCTTTCTAGAGCCACGGTTTCGGAGAAATTTTGAGTGTGCATCTAGGACGTGGTTCGGGTTGTGGCTCTCAGTATTCGCACATTGAGATTGGATTTTCGAAAGCTATGTCGTGTCCATGATGTACTAAAACAGACAAGCAATTGAGTTCAGAATACCAGTTCAAACTTTTGAGCGCCAGCTAGGCCTCCCAGGGTCCCAGTGAAACTAGGAAGGTATTCCACCAGACTCTTTCCGCCAAAAGTATGGCTGCTTCATCCGGCAATTAAGTTTGGTGATCTGCAAAAATATGGACGTAGATTGGGTTTTGATATATATATACGCATATACGCAACAAAATAAAACATTTTGGCGTACAAAGTTTCATTTTGTTGGCAATGATTTTTCAGGAAACTGCAGCGTATATCAAAGGAGCCTCGGGCTTCTTATGATGTGGCCCATTAGCCGCACAATGCTCCAAGCTACGAAACCCTTGAGGAGGAGTAAAAATTTTTGCGCCAAAATATTGCACTTTTCTGCGTATGTGCTCAAACAGAGTAACATCGTAATCTATTCTCACATTTTTGCAGCCCACCGAATTTTATTTCCACCGGAGCAAACATGCCACTGGCAAAAAGTCTGGTGGAATAGTTTCTCAGCATCACTGAGCCATCGGGATGCGCGGATGGAGCTGAAAAGTCTTGATTCGATTGTTTAATCCATCATATACAAATCATAGCTTTCGAAAATTCTGTTCCATTGTGCGAATCCTGACAGCCACCAAAGAGGAGACACTTTTTGAACACGAGCAGCTACTCTCTGCAGGGATTTTTGGAAGTCTACGGCACTAGGTGGGAACTGCCCCATTCTGCTTGTCACACTGAGTCGCTTCAGACACAAAATGAAAGCATCGCTTTTCCATGTATCCTTCACCGCAATCTGTCTACTGAGAGTATTTACGTGTATGGAGTGGGGTGTGTAAGGGGGTGGTAGGCGAAACCCTTCCGCGTCAAAAGTCTCCTTCCTCTTCTATGATCCCAGTTTCACATGTCTCCATGAAACGATATATAGTAAGTGACTTGAGGAGCCTGAGTCGTGTCATCAACTCCTCGATCACAAAACCCATTGCAAGACTCCTTTCCAGAAAATCTGCCCCATCATCAGGTCACGCTAACTGGCTCGGATGCTCATTCTCGTTCTCGCAGACACATATCGACAGAATATTTTACCTTCATCAAGAACACCTTCCACTGTAATAATTGCATTAACTTCTAGAGGTTCTATGGGGTCTGCTTCGGACCGGTCTCTGAATGTTTCAATCAAGTTATCTGCACAAGGCTCGAGAAGGACGTGACCCGCTTTGCGCGTGTCTAACAAGGTACCGATAAATTGCTTTCGTTCTTAAATCCGTTGATTATGAAACGTGTCTGGCGGTTCTCGACCACTTACCCTGGAATATCGTTACTTCTGAATAGACATGCGACTTATTTACGACCTGTTTGAACAAGGTTTGGCCAACAGATTATTCGCTGTTCACTCAGCTAACAGATGGCGGGGATGGAATGGAGACATTTTCAAAATCAGAGCGTAAGCTTCTATTAGGGAACAGTTTTTCACATTCCTTGTAATTAGTGTGTAAAATGATACCCCTCTCGCAATTGTCTACGCTGCATTTAATACCCACTTCAAAGCACTTTTGACGCTTTTTGTGAGTACTCGTGCCTGGAAGCTTACTACTCCGCGCTGAAAATACTAGAACCACTGCTAAACTTTTTCTCGCTTGTGCATTTCAGGAATCTTGGGCGAAAACCACAAATCTGTGTGAATCCATGGATATCGTAAGTGTAAGGAGACGTCTTCCACAGGTGCCACTTTGGTGAGGAACAGTTTTCGAGGGCTCAATTCGTATCTGAATGGAACAGCCTCCGGATACTCACACTGAGCTGTCATTGGTGTGTGCGATCTATCCAAATGTGGGACGCAAAACCTAGTTGTGGTCTCTGAACTGGCGTCTCATCCGGTTACGCTCGTCTGCAGTAGCAATTTTCTGCTGAGTTAACAGTCAATGTGGCGGCTGTTGCTGTTACTGGATAATTTGGCGCACTCCAAAAGCTTCCAAAAGAATGGCCGCTTCCGTTAGTTCAGGATATTTTTTGGCTAAGTTTGTTCGCTTCAACCGGTGATCGGTGGGCAGTTGATTTCGCTTCGGCAAGCATAGAAGGCAACAGTAAAACACACCGCATGTACCGGTGCGATTCTGTCCCCGGTGGCCCCGGTTGAAAGCTTCAGCTGTGGCCTGGAGCCGCCAGGACTTTCATAAGGGATGTCCTAGCCTTTGCGAAGCTCTGCTTCCGCGGTGGCTACATACAGCTTCATAATGTTGCCCATATTTCCCCGGTGCAAAAATGCATCGCACACATTACCCGTTGACTGCCACCCAAAACCACGCTGGACATGCTGACTGGAAAGTTTTACACAACCCTTCAGACCTCGCGTAAATTCCGGTCGAAAGATTCGGTCCCTACACTGGACAAATGCGCTGACACCATAAGTACTTGCATGGACATTCCAAAAAGACTGTCCTATTCTTTGGCGTACGATTCCTTACAGTTTTCTCAGCGCTCTGATGAAAAATAAAACCACTTTTGTTCTAACAAAAATATCGCAAAATGTTTCGGAAACGCCATGATCGAACTTAATACCTAGAGGCAGAACCAAACGTGGGCTGGAATTTACACCAAAAGCTCTACCGAGCTTCAGTGAGGGCTGACCTAGAACAAGGAAAATTTTCCATGAAGAGGGTGAAAGTTAGGTGGGGGTGGCGCACAACAAACGTCAAAATATACGGAACAGGGGACTGATTCGACTTTAGTTGATCCGCTTTTAGGGTTGTATTTCTTTGATTTGGGCAATCTTCATGCCGGCAAACTTGTCACTTCCGGAAAATTGGAAACGGAGGCCTTAAATTTCAGACTTGTATCTCTGCTTATACGGATGAGTCTGAATGAGTGCCTTGAAGGGACTGAAACCTTCTTTGTAATCAACAGTTGAGAGTCTAACCCACCTATATTATGCAAAAGTGCAAGCGCTTGATGAGTGGGGAGCAGCAAAGGTAGCTCACAGTAAACCCAGAAAAGATCACTTCGCGGATAAACGATTTATTTGTATTTAAGATAAAAAAAGTAGTCGCTTTGAGGAGTGAACTGATATTAAAAGGTTGGTATCCAGTTCAAGAATGAATGAATTTTTCGTTTCTGTGGGTACTACATTCTTGAAGAAAGAATAGCCTTATAGAATATCCTATACCTGGGATGTAGATTATAACATTCCTTCAGTTCGACAAGTTCCAACGTTCAGAAGAGGCTTAACTGTCACTCAGCTGCAACCGTGCGGTGTTTAGCATGGCTGTAGGCCAAGTAGGGCTGCACATACCCGGAACCTCTCTTGCGGATTTCTGTAAGCTCGTACAGGCTCATAGTCGCCGAATCCGTTGGTCTGAGACCCGGATAGTGTCTATTGTCTATTGTCGCATATTGTCTATAACATCCACATTGCTCTAAAACGTGATGAACACATTATTCTCTGCAAGCCGTTCTCGCAGCCCGAATAATGATTCATTCGATGGACCAAAAATTACAATTAACATTACTATCTACATTTTTTTATAACCGAAAGTGCGAAAATTGGTGGCTGAGCCCTGAAAAGGGCCATTACCGGACCAAATAAAATGGAGAGTAAACCGATGTGTTCACTAATTGGGCATCGTAATCTCCACGTGAATATGCTAGTAAAAGGTATTTTTTATCATGAGACAAGAGCAGGTTTACAAATCGTTCTAACGATGAAAGTTTAGGTATAGTGTAATGGTCTTAGTCTTTTCCAAGCGGCCTTCTGTTGTCAAGCATCTATAGTCAGGGTTGGCGAATTTTCTCTCCTATTGCTTTGATTCGAAGCAAATGTCGAGAAGTCCGGACATTTCGGGGGTTTGGTGCGCAGAACAAACCGTCATTTTGACACAACAATCAGGAGGAACTTCATTTTAGTGGTCCATATGCTATTTACTCTCACGTACAAGAAGCTGCAGAAGCAATTCATCCACCAAAATTTGCTATCAACAGAATGCATTGACTAAAACTCAAAGGCAAGACGCTATTCTACGCCAAAAAAATGTTGTCTTCTCAGTTTGTTGTTGATGTACACCGGACAATGTTTTTAGATCACCTGTAAGTCGAGCGACAGCATCATTGTCTCGCATTTAGCTCACATATGGCATACTGACTACTCTAACAGATTGTTCCTCACACTTTAGAGGGTCTCGTACGTTATGACTGAATTAATACAGAGGTCCTGCTTGGGAACTTCCGAGGCCATTAAAAACGCTCATACCATCAGTCCCGTGTTTGCTGAAACATTTGATGATATGCATATCTCAATTGTGATGATCAAACCTAATAGGATCCAGGAAAACCTTACCAAACTTCGTTCTCCTGATGGCCAACATGTTCCTTGCAAATGTGATATCCCAGATCGTATACTGAATACAATTCCAGCGTTCTACGGTGTGACAACGATCACTTTTTCCTCTCAACCGCTTTCATCTGTGTTCAGAGTTTTCCGGAGCGGACCAAGTAAAAAAAGCAATTGTATTGCTATATGTATTTTGAGTTCTCACCAAAAGATACACCCATAACCCACAGTGTGGGCGCTTAAGAATTCACCTAATGAATGTTCACTTTTGTTTCCTGCTCACACAGGTCTAAAATAAGCTCTGGTTTCTCGGAGAACTACTTTTTTATTTAGAAAGGACTGTAAACTTTTGGGCACTTGGCGAAGTAAACTCACTTGCAAACAAATGTAGTTCCGCGAGAGACTCACCCAGAACCCAGCTGAATCTCCCGTTTTTGATTTTTACCAGGCAACTGAATGTGCTGTACCAGGCCGATTCATGTTTTAGTAGCTGCGATATTTGAGATGCCGCGACACACGTACTACATACATGCACGTCTGATAAGTTTGAAGAATTTTCAGCAACCTTATAAGTAGTGCATTACCTATATTAGGCACTTGCTTTTAAATAAGGATGGAGCACCAACAATGCGTTGTAAGACATTTTGTAGTTGGGAAACCTTCCGACGTCTCCCAAAGAGCACTTCTGGCCTCGATCAGCAACGGTATAAGTCAAATTTTGGCTTGATCTCAAGTTTGTAGCACATCTCGAGTAGCTAAAGAACTGGGGAGTGATGGGCAACTAGCTGTTTTTGAATTAAAGTGTAACTTTGACCTTCCTGCAGTCTCCTCTGTTTCCGCCGTTGGTATATTTCAGTGTCCGATTGAACTGTAGATTAACTGTTTAGATTAACTCGTCGATATTCACTTGCAACCAGCATCACGTCTTACTCAAATAAATGTTCCCTGCGACCGTATGACAGTACTTTTATCTGCATATTCGGCATATAGGGAAAACCTAGCGACTGACTTCAAGTGGGCATGACAGAAGGAGAAAGATAAGAGCGAAATTCTTTGTTGCTTCAGTAAGAATTTAGTGTCTGGCCTATCCGACGAGATGAAAGAGCAGGATGACAAAAACCCGGAAATATGCATCATCTGATTTATTTTTCCAGAAAATTTTAGCATACAATTGCTGAATAGTAGTTTATACAAACATTACATTTTCCCCAGTGGCTAACAACTGCACACACTTAGCGCATAAAGTAGCATTTGACACGTCTGTACCATTCAATAAACTTCCATATAAGAAAAAGCTTGGCGAGTTGGAGATCAGTTGGATATCAGACTAGAGTCGAATTTAGTGATTCAATATGACCCTTGTTATCGTGCGTTTTTTATAATTCTAATGTAACTGGAGTGCATAGGAAAAGATCTTCTCATCATACGCGGGTGCAGCAACTATGAACGAAGATGTGGAAATTAAGTTCCTATATCAGTACAGTATAACCGGACGAATTAGAAATCCAGAATTCAGTACAATGTAACAAGTAGCACGTATGTATTCGAATTGGCGTATATGTACGGCATATGGAATGTTAAAACAAGAGAATAATGAATAGAGCAATGAACAGAGTATCAATCACGTTCATCAAATCCGCCATACCTTGAATGACCGTGTGGATGTTTACAGTCCGGTGGTGGTCTTGATCGCAATCTTTCGGATCTTCTCGGAATGGAAACTTTAGACTCTTCAAAGGTGGTGTGTTCTTCGGATACAACGTTTTATTCGGATACCGTACGTTCATCTACAAAGGGCCCATTCGAACGACCCATTCGAACAGCATGAGTGCCGTTTACAGACTGACCTCTGGTATTGAACTCCACCTGATCAATGTATCTCCGATGACAAAAGAGGTAATCCAAATCGAGAATCTTGACCATCCACTTACCATTTGATGAAAGTACTATTCCTGTAGCATGTCGTAAATCATTACCCTTGAAAATGTAACATCAACCGTTTTGGCGCAGTCAAGACTTAGACACAACGAACGAAGTTTTAAATAGAAGCGCGGGACTCTTCCCAGTAACGGAATGAACAGCATTCCTGTATTGCATTAGGGAATTGCTCCACGGTCCAATTCCACAAAAGTAGTAGGAGAGGATGAAATAATGGCGGACTTTATTGTTCGGACAAAATTCTCAGCAAGTCCATTCGACTGGGGATGTCGTCGAGCAGTAAACAGATATCGACATCCAAGACCTTTCAACCATTCCTCGAGGAATTTTGCAGTGTGTGTCGTTATCAGTGACCAAAACAGCTGGTACACCTTAATGGGTGAATACTTTCCTCAATGCTTGCTGAGTGAATTGGGCACTTGGAGACGTAGTTAGAAAAACTTCAGGCCAACGTGAATATGCGTCAATAACAATTAAAGTATAGTATTCACCGAGAAAAAGACCACCGTAGTTGGCATGAACTCGTTGAAATGCTTCACAAGTAACTGGCCACGGATACCGCTGAAGACTTGTTATGAATCTTATGTACGCACTTAACACAATTCCTAGCAGTATGCTTGATATCAGCATCCACTTCCGGCCAACAGCATGACAAGCGTGAAAGGGATTTTACTTTATCGACACCTCGATGACCAGAGTGTAAATCTGCAAGAACAGCCGCTCGCTGAGTCGGTGGAATGACAACTCTATCCTAAAAGGCAACAAACCATCCGGAGTAACGGATAAGCTTTCGCGGCGACAGTAAAACGCAGGAAATCGGCGTCGTTCTTGCTGCGTCCAGCCACGTCACAGTGCAGAGAAAATGGGAGCGAAATATCTTTTAGTGTCAGCAACAAGCACATCCCGCTTGACTGGTAATGGTTGAATAAACAGACAACCTGAATTGTTTGAATCAGAGTCGCATGACGGAATTCTTGACAAGAAATTGGCATGGGGAATCATTTTTTCACTACGATGAACGATTGTGTAGGTATACGAACACAGTGAAATAATCCACCGTCCCCGTTGCATCATAGCGGCAGATGACTTCGCCAGAGACTTTGTTGGGTGATACAAGAACTTCAAAGCCTCGTGATCAGTAACAATGGTAAAGTTTGATCCAAAAAGATATTTATGGAGCCGTTTGACAGACCAATATAAAACAAGTGCTTCTCGTTGAGTCTGAGAATATCCACGTTCGGCTTCTGAAAGTCGACGAGAAATGGTGACCAATGGTCTACCACACTGTCCGAGGACTGCTCGTATTCCAGTAGGAGGAGCACCAGTAATGATGGTCGAGTGATGTTTGGAGGAAAATGGCTTCAAAACAGCTGAAGTTTGAAGATAATCAAGCAGTACACGCAACGTCTTTTCATGGTTGGATGAAAATTGATTGGCAGATATGACATCAAACAGGCAACTTGCATGTTTGGCGAAATTAGGAATGAAACGGGAGTAATATTGAAGTGCTCCTAGAACTGAACGCAGTTCTTGTATATTGGTGGGTGATGGCGCATTCACTAAAGGATACAGACGGTTTATGTTGGGTTTAAAACCGCTGCCATCAACAATATAGCCAAGGTATAAAAATAATGGGACACCAAAAGTGCATTTATCAAGGTGAATAGTTACATTGGACTGAGAAAATCGGTTCAGTAAGGACAACAGGCGCCTATCATGGGAAACTTTGTCACCAGCGTGCACTATGACGTCCTCTTGGTACGTCTCAACGCCAACCAAATCTTTTGCAATAATATTCATAAGTTATTGAAATACATCTGGTTAAATATTCAGACCAAAGGGAAGGAAAATGTATCGGAATAACCCAAAGGGTGTGTTGATCACGGTAAGATTACTAGAGGCTTCGTCCAGTGGTATTTGAAGATAGGCATATTTTAGATCGTTTTTTGAAAACATACTTGAACATGATAAACGACACAATGCATCATTAGGCATCATGTACGTTGTAGTAACCGCGTATTTAGCGTTAGCCGGTAGTCACCATAAATTCTTTCTGTAATATCATCAGCCTTCAGTGGGGTAACTATCGGAGTTGCCCACTTCGATGATTCGACAGTAGTCAGTATTCCTTTCGCACACATTGAATTTAATGCTTGACGAACAGGCTCACGTAAGCCAAATGGAATAATTCTTCTCTTAAGAAATATGGAATCTCCTGTAACTTCGAGTCTCACCTTGGGTATTCGCATGCTACCTGTAGCCTTAGAACATTTAAGAACCAGTTGTTTGAGTTAATTCTCATTCACAGGAGTCAGAAGGGTGATACTAGTTCGCAGTGAGCGCAGAACTTTGAGTCTGATAATCGAGAGTCCCGAGGTTGAAACCAAAAAAATTACAATCGATAATCTCACCGGGATCGTGCAACTACCAACTAGAGGTACAGAATGTCCAGTGATACCACGAATGTTAACATCTCTAGGCACTATCACGACACTGGTATAGAATGCAGGTAGATCTGAGTGTGGAATAGTGGACTCAACACTACCAGTGTCAACAATGAAGTCACGCTTTTGACCAGAAGCGGATAACAAAGTTTAAAAACATGTGACGAATTGTGGGACAAAACAGATAGAGAAAGAGTAGGGGTATCCTCAGATAATGCTTTCACGTCAGCATTTGGGTCAGAAGTTAGGCGACACACTTTTTTGGACGTGAAAAAAGTTGAATGTGTCCCTTTTTACCGCAGATAAAACACATCGCTTGCCTGTGAGGCTACGAATATCTGGAAGCTTTCCGGCTAAAAGATTTACATTCCCAAATTTTTGAACCATCGGGTTAGAGTAAACGTATTGATGGATTTTGGGCACGAGAATCTGTTCCGGGTTTGAATTTGTTGTTAGTCTGCATCCTTGAATTATTTCTGTTAGAATAATTTAACAACACTGCTTCATCAGTCTCCGTTACATTCTTCACATCTTCATACTGCTCATACATTTTGCAAATAGTTTGAAACTTTTGATCCGGACAGAGCAGCAGCTTCTGCTGTAATTCAGGTAGCTGAATGCCAGCAATGAGCTTATCACGCAGATGGTCTTTCAACTGGGGACCGTAGTCACATTTGGCCGCCTGTGTCTACTGCCGCAATACGAAATCACGAACCGACTGAGAATGAGAGCGGGTCAACATATTGAACCTAGCTCTTTCGGCTGCCACGACGTTCATCGGTTTGAAGTGTTGAAGAACTTTTTTCTTCAATGCACCATAGGAAATATCGATTGGAGATTCAGTATATACTAAATTCTTGATCAATGTATACGCATTTTACCAACAGAATGTAGAAAATATGCCGTGAGTTTCTTATAATCCATTTCACGCTTTGTGAGACACCATATGTCGAACCATTCCAAATAATCTTTTACGTCTCGTGCAGTTGAATTAACATCTAATGTTTGCCTTTTGGCAGGCATGATGAATTGTTCCAATCGCGACGCCAAAATGTGAGAATTAAGTTCCGCACGTATATCACTATAACCAGACGCACTAGAAATCCAGAATTCAGTGCAGCGTAGCAAGTGGCACTTATGTATTCGAATTGGCGTATATGTACAGCACATGGAATATTAAAACAAGAGAATAATGAATAGAGCAACGAATAGAGTATCAATCATGTTCATCACGCAAGAGTATAAAAGACCGCACCAACATGGTTTCCTGCTAGCGTTGTAGTTATGTTTCCTTCCATGATATACTACCGAAAGTTCGAGGATATAGAGACCGGTTTGATTGTCTCGCTGTTACCAGAGAGAATGAAATGTATGAGAAGTAAAACAAAACACCCAGTTCCAAATGACATTGAAAATGTTTGACAAGCATGAAAGTTTCAATGGGCCTTTAACTGACATAGAGCTACTGTACTCAGCTTTTGCCTGGAGTCAAAAGCAGGCTTCTATGGAACCATAATGTGATTTCGCTACTTTAAATGGTTGGGCTGTACTCAACCTCATATGATGTATCTTCATTTCTGCTCTTGTCTCAATATTTGGATAGTAGGCACAGCAACGGAACACCGGATAAATTGAAGCGCAAGGTTTTATGAATTACTGGCATCCAGAGATCAGAACTGGTACAATCACTGAATGGCTGCGCATATTAGAAATATGGTTTTTTAATGAGTTGTGTCAGAAGGTGAAGAACACTAATAATAAACAAGCTATGTATAGTGACCGGAAAATACATTGTGTTACAAGCGGATTACACACAAACAAAAGATCTTATCGAACTCAGTGTTTGACAAGTTGTAGTGGACGACTCTGAGGTGTGTTGGACGCTGTTGTATTGAAAGAATGCGAAGAATGTTAAAGTCTTCATTGATCGTGTCGAAGTTTGGCCTGCTTCTTATCGTTGAATTCAAACGATATTTTGTCCAGACTTTTCCCGCACAATGCGTATGTTTGAAGTGGCTTATCCCGCTCAGTAAGTCGTGCGTTGGTTTGAAGTGACTCAGGTCAACGTGTGAAATGACGAGCGTCGTCGTCCGAGTGTCGGCCAAGCATCTGCCGAACGGCGGCCGAGCGTCGGTCATTGTAATGCGTGTGTCGACTACGTGCGTTGTGCCGACTGTGTCAGTTGGCCGTGCTCTGTTCTTGTGTATTTGTTGAGTGGACCATGAAAAAAACAACAAAGTGAAAACATGTCGTGCCTCTAAGGCGTTCAGAAAACCCATTGTTCACCACAGTTGGGATTCATGTCACGGTGTTGTCACGTCAGGCAGGTTGTGACATGTGGAACAAAAAAAGGCGCGAGGGAGACAGTGGATGCGTGTGTGCGCTAATCAGCTGAGGAGACCGTTGCACGCTGAACCGACGGACAGTCGACGATTTACACAGAGTCAAAGCTGCTAGATCCTGACAGTGACGTCGACTTGAGGGAAAAAAGGTGATCCAGGATTCACATCCAGGTCCGTTGTTGACCACAGGAAGATATTTAATAACGCCGAAACTGGATACCTATTTATCAGGCAATATTTACCAGCCCAAGTGCTTATAAACGTAGCAACAAAACTCCCATCCCAGCGTTGAATTATTAATTTAGTGGTACGCCAGTACGGATATGATTGCCAATATGTCGCGTGGCGGATGGAGGGCCAGACAAATGGGTAACCGTAGTTCAATCGGTTTGCTCGACGGGGACTTGTGACCTTCAGCTAGGTCTATCCTACTATGCATGTGCGTTTACTAGCTGAACAAACCATAGAGTGATGATTTTACATGAAAAAGAAACTTCGTTCAAAGGACTAGCCATGTGTGATACACCATGTCACAAAAACCTTGATTTCTATATAGGCAGTGGTTTTCAGGGCTTTTTTCAAGTATACCTTCCCCTAATATTCCAAAATGGTTGTCCAAACCTAAGGTATGGCCGCCGCTTATTTTTAAAAATCACACCATTGGTGTGAATTGTGGCTTTTCGAACTTCATCTCACGCGATAAGGCTGGGTTTTATCCTTCGGAGTGCACTCGATTTCTGTAGTGTTCGAGATTTCACCCGTCCGCTTGGGTAGATATCGCACGTGAATTGGGCCCAGTACGCAAAAGCGCTCCACAAATATCAAGAATTCGTTGCTCTAAAATACATGCAGACCCGTTATTTATGAATGGTTTTCAAATGAATGGTTTTCAAACCACGCTCAGTTCCCTAGGCAGCCTGCGGTGAACTTCGAAGCTCCTATTTCCAGTTAAGCATCAACCTGCTAAGCTAGCATGTTCTACCAGAACAATTGGGTAAGATATCTGGTACTTTATGTTGAACCCTAGCTCATACTGACCAGGGATGGTTGATTCGCAGCCGTTTGTGTTCAAGCCTGTATTTGATGCCACTGGTTACAATATGCCTATGCATTTCCAATCCAGAATGCAAGACAGCAGCCTACAGATGTTGAAATCACGCAAAAATATTTTCTTTGATAGTAATCCAGCCGGTAGTGATTTGGTACACCAAAGCATCATTTGTCAGTATTACAATTGACCGAAAACCAGGGAAATATACCCTCACTGTTACGCACTTGTTAACAGCAGGTCTCATGAGCTTGCTCTGGGAATATAACCAAACCCAGCTCGCTGTGGGTAACAATGATCACCAAATCTTTATCTCAAACGAGTTAAACAGTAATTTGAATATCCACTTATGATTNAATATTTGAACAGTTGGGGCATCTGCTAGGAGACGTTTCCGACTGAGGTGACAAGGGCGATGTTCTCTTTCAGTCAGTTTCGCGTGGCTAACGTCAGTTAGCTCTATCTCGTGCTGCCGTCTTTTGCGGATAGTATTCACATTCCGAAAGTTTCATTTGATTTCCGGGTCATTCGTTTGCCTTCGAAGATGTACTTATTTTCATTTTAAAGCTCGTCTAAACAGCCAGTAAGGTATTGCAAACGGTAACGATTTTGGTAGTGTGTTCACTATAAATGTGGGTCTGTGATTCAAAGCTGAACCCAGTTAGACCGCAAAAGCGCTTGATTGGCCTGTGATCGAGCTGGTTCCCTAACCAGATGTTTACGCATTTTCCAATACAATATCTCATGGATCGATCCATTTTTACACAAAAAAAACCGTGTGGACGAGCTTCAAAAGTTTTGCATTTGCGCTTCATTTAGTCAGTTAAAAAGATAACGTTCATTACTAACCGACGTGATAACAAAAAAACGATGAAGTAAAACAACAGACTGCTTTGAAGAGCATATGCATCCCATTTGGTTCGGTTGAATATCTTCACTTGATATTCGCAGTTTTGATATTTCTCCCGTCATCAGGATAGAAGCTCCGGTTTTTGTAAATTAGTATGACCAGTCAACCGGTTGAATCTGCTTTGGACACGACCTGTTATGTGGGGAATAAATACATACGCTTTAGAACAGGATGACTATTCGTTTGAGTTTGTGATTGCCCGTAACTTGCATATGCACCACGATCCCTTCTTTGCTCAGCCAAGATCACTAATCTGAGTGAATGGTCGAACAACCTTGCAAAGCAACGCTCTTTTTTCCTATAGCCATTTGCCAGAAGTGCGTACCCAACATCGCATCGTTCGGTACGCGCGTGTCGTGTAAGGAACTGTTGTTAATGCTTTACTGGAACCCGGAAATTAGTTACACGAATGAGAAAACGGGGAGCACCACCAATATCAGTTTGTTGAGTAGAATTATTACAACAGGTACATATGCGAACAAGGGACTTATCGTTTTGCAGGTACAGGTTGTTAAACCCTGTTGCAAGCCCGGATGCAGGTTTCGTGTCTTCGCTGTTGTAGCGGCCACACGTATTCCTGGTGAAGCGCCGTAAGTCCTGAGCGGCTCTGCTCCGAGTTGGGTGACGTGCGAAGCTCCGTTGTGTTGTGTTGCTGTGCTGTTATCCTATGTGTAGGAGCATGTGTAGGAGCAGCACATGACTTGTTGCTACCTCGTCGGACGGTAGACAGTCGATGTCAGATGAGTCACCCTTGTGTATCGCGATTTGTACGTGTAGGGAAAAAAGGCGGGCCTTGCGATCAAGGGCTTGACTGTGAGCTGTGTAGTCAAGTTAGTCAGTATTCTGCGGCGTGATTTGTGAGTGAAAGAAAAAAAGTCAGATCTCGTGATTCAGCGTGTGTCGGTGACCTGTGCAGTCATGTATGTGGCGAAAGGGTGGCCGCACTGTGAACCGTAGGAACACTAGTTTCGCTCAACGTCGTGTGCAGGCGATCGGGAATGTTCTACTGTATTCAAGTTTTTGGGTTGTAATCTAGTCTTCTGATGTTGCAAAATCCAATGAGCTATTAGGGTTGTCGGTGTATAAAGGTACGCCCAAGATTCACTTTCGCACCAGGGTGGTGACTTACGAATTGCCATATTTACGAAATGACCGGTGCTTTTCTGTTAGGATTTACAGTATACCACAGATTAGTTTTCTCAGTTTGAGAGCTCAAACGTCTCGTCCTAAGTGGGAAACTGGGGGCTCTCAAAGGTAAAACCTAACTCTGGGACAAGTAACGCCGGAAGGCTTGCCTTCGTTTTTATCATAACATGATGAAATAAAAATTTAAAACTGCCTTTCTGGCAACATTTCCAGGGACAAAGCTGTTTACTTCGAAGGCAGACCCAAATCAGTTTCTTTCTCAAAACAATGACTGATCTGCAATTGAAATATCGTTGTTAACATACCCATGTTTCATGGTTGTAAAAGAACCAAATTAGTTTGCAGATGAGTGTATATTCGCTAAATTCGTGCAATTTGGTTTCAAGTAGAACATAAGGTTGACGGAAACCCGGGGACTGCGCCTACCTGATGAGCCCCAAGAAGGGCGAAACCGGTCGTGGGCTGTCGATGGATTTTCAGCAACCTTATGAGTAGTACATTACAAATATACGTGTATCGCGATATTTCAAATATCGTAGCGACTGAAACATGAGGCGGCCTGGTGCAGCACATTCAGTTGCCTGAGAACATCATAAACTAGAGATTCAACTGGGTTCCAGGTGAGTCTCTCGAAAGAACCAAATAAGTTTGCAGATGAGTGCATATTCGCTAAAGTTGGTACAACTTTTAAGCATTTCTGCCAGGTGGACGGAGAGGTTTTGAGAAATCAAGTAAACATTTGAGACGTGTTCAAGTTTGGAAAATAAAAACCTATGAAAAACCTTCCCATCCGGATTGCTTCGATATTTCATTGTTTGGAAAGCTGCTCAGAACTTCGTGATGCACTTGAAAATTAACCAGTAATTGCCTAGGAAAAAATCCTAATGACCCTTATTATTTGATTACTAAAGCCTCGCTATCCTTGTGACCATATCACTGCTCATAATGTCTTAATGGGTATGCCAATTTACTAAAGCACATTTTACTACCCCGTGCACACAGGACATTGAATCCGATCTAGAGGATCGGCGCACAGACAAATGTTTGGCTCAACATTACGAATCTTATAGATGACAACTCTTAAAGGATATCTCAGGTTTCTATTTTCTCGATCGGCTTATTGATGATATAACAATTACCACTTGCGATAACATTTTCTTCTATTTTATGATATCATCATTATAACTTCTCGGTATCATCATTACCACTGACAGCACAACAGTGGTCAACACTGAAGCCTGCATCAGATTTCTTGAAAACAACATTGATGGCGGATAATTTAGGTGCGACAAGAGAGAAATGGCGTCATTCTACTCCCGATCAATTCCTGGCACCTATCCTTTGGCTCCAGCCATGAGCTTAACCGTTTGTAATTAATCCAAACAGAATCACATTCGGCAACCGAAACATTATTACACGGAGTCAGCAGTGTCTTACGTGAACAACCAACATAAGGTGAACAATCCTTTGATCATTTGCGCATCAGTTTTGGGCCAAAACTTTAGGCTATCTGGTAAAATTTTAAAAATGCCAAATTCGCTGTTGTTACCAGTGTAGTTCCCATAAATTCCAGCGAGATATCGTGATTCCCTAAGATGTACTTTTAAATCAATTATACAAGGCCGTTTGTAGTGTTCTGGAACTGACATCTGATTTGAATTAACAGAGGTTCTCACAAAAATTATGTGGGAGCTGTTCGGCGTTCAACTGTTCCCGTGCCTCTATGGGTTTGTTTTGCTTGGGGGTAAGTAAATGCCATACAAGGAATTATGTAGATTAGTGGTGAAATTTTGTTCCAACACACACTTGAAACACAGATACTTACTTTTATCATTGTGTGAGGTCACACGCAGTTGCTTACATTTGAAAATTAAGTAGTATTTATTATCTCCAGTTTTACGAGGGGCATCTTTGCATTATTTACCCAAAGAGTCGTGGGCTTTGATGTATTGCATATACTGCAAGCTAATGTACCTTAATCGAAATGATGGGCTTGATCGGCGCGGATCAGAGTGCTTTTTAGGTCTTTAGGAATCACCTGTCTTATTTAGTCTGAAATACATTTTCTTGGGCCACTGAGCCGAACAGCGAAGTGAAATCATTGAGTCATTCA
Organism: Opisthorchis viverrini; assembly: GCF_000715545.1. Classification (NCBI taxonomy): domain Eukaryota; kingdom Metazoa; phylum Platyhelminthes; class Trematoda; order Opisthorchiida; family Opisthorchiidae; genus Opisthorchis; species Opisthorchis viverrini. The sequence goes on from NW_008751663.1 coordinate 323,154, forward strand.
ATACTACTACTGTAAGGAGGAAAGTTCTTCGCGAAATCGTTTATCACGGAACGCCAACTAAACGGTTACAAACTATGGGACAGGAAAGTGGACCTCTTTTTTAAAAACTGAACATTCTCGCGCATCTTCTTGATGTTTCGTCGATATTCATTCATAATCACGCAAAGCAGTTCCACGGGTTCTGTAATAAATTCCATTGGGCGCAGCTTTCATTAGACGCGAGGCGGAGTTACGAGGGAACTAAATAGTACTCGCATGCCTCATTGGTAGAATTCGCCATTACACTACAACTACATATTAATTCGGCCATAATTAAACAATATTTTGGAGTAAACTGTATTGTAGCTAACAGGATGCTCAAAAGGATCTAGTGTTTTTTACTATCTCAACGTAAGGCGTTTCTTCTATCAGTTGGAAAGATATTCGAGATAGCGGATTGGTCCAGTGGCGTCACCTTGGAGCATTTACGAGTAAAGTTGGGTTGTTGACTTGGACTGATTAGAAATATCTATGTGTACCGTTTGACTTTGTAAGCAGGGAATAACGACTTACTGGCACGGTCACTTATGTTTTACTGTCAGTTGTTCAGAAGCTGATTACACTTGAATTGTCATGAGATGAAGTTCAGTTGTAGTGGCGAACCGTCAACTTGCCACTCCTCAAAATACAAGGAACCATGGACAGATTTCATTATTGTACCTGTTTGGATATGTATTCCTAGTACCTTTCTGGTCTATGAGGATAAGAACGGAAAAACGTGCTCCCAGCGAACTGGCCAAATTGGAATATTCGCCCTTCAGCATTACACAGAATAAGTTTGGTAAAAAGAACAGAGGCATTCGGTCTTGGCACCTGACATTACATGACAACAAGAACAAAAACACAAGAACAGGGTGACTAGTTTTGGATATGCTGTTTCTTATAAGGTTTGCCAGATTACTTGAGTCAGATTACTGTAACAACTTTAACAGGATGCATTTGTGGCAGCCATTATCCTTTCTTCTGATGTAGAAAATGTGGAACACTTGACGCTTGCCTCACTCGCCCGTAGCTCCGTCCGGACTACTGACCGTTCGTCAGTCCACGTTTCTCCAACGCAATTGATGGGGTTCATGCAAAGCTGTACGGGCTGTTCTGCAAATGAAGGGTTTGGTATGGTCAGTTGACGCCCATTGGTTGCCAGTGCTGTGTATTCCGCTCCAGCAGTTTGTTGCTGTGTGTTGTGAGTCTGTCCGGCTTGAGAGCAAAAGCATGGTAGGATACGATGAACTTCACGTTTAAAGTTTTCATTCATCCAAGCATACAAGAATGGATTGTAGACTGCGCTACTCATTCCACACAAATGACAAACAAAGAAAACTAGAGTAAAATACTGTGGTCCAAGAAGAGTTTGAATTCTAACTTCACTTAATATATCCATGGCCGTGAGAAGCACATTTAACGGGATCCAACAAATGACAAATATCGCAACCATGGCTATTAGTATACTGTTTGTTCGTTTCTTTCGCCGGATCTCGTTTTCTGCCTGCAGACGCAATTTAGTACCGCTTCCGATTTTGTTACGTAACCGCTTTCGAAGAATCAAACTGATACGAAAGTAGCACACAGAAATGATAGCACAGGGCACGATGAACTGCAGGAAAAAACTGACAATGGTGAACACTTCGCGTGAGGATTCTTTAGGCCAATGTTCCTGGCAGGTCCAAACTCTTCCATGGTCGTTGGATTGTTTCCGATGATACACTGCCAACGGAAGTGAGATTAGCACAGCGACAACCCATATAGTAATAATAATAAAAAAGCAAAGCCAAATCCTCATTCGTGGAATAAACGGATGAACAATAACAAAAAATCTGTCCAAAGCGATAGCCATTGAGGTGAGGGTTGAAACGTACACAGATACAGCCATGGTAATCGGGAGTAGCTTGCAAACTGCCTCGGGCAACGTCCAACTCTCCATGTACAGAGAAACAGGTGTAAACGGAGTTGCGACCAAGCACATTAGAATATCCGACACGGCCAGATTTGCGATGAAGATGTTCGTGATGGTTTGGATTGATTTTGTGCGGGAAACCACCCAAACAACTAGAATATTCCCGACAAGTCCGACAAAGGCGATCAGACAATACAGAAATAGTATAATGAACTTTACAGCGAAGATGTCTTTGGCAACATCACATGTAATATTCTGAAGCGTGTTGTACTGGTTTTTGGTAGAACATCCATTGACAGATATGGAAGCTTCGCGTCTCGCTAAGCAAGTGGAAAGGATGTGAGTAAACACCACAGAAAGTTGAAGCGCGTTGGGCATGGGCGCTCAATTGTTTACAGTTAAGAAGCAAACATTTCTGAGAAAGCGAGTGCCTGAAAGGTAAATAGGGTGACGCATTAAACATTGTGGATAGTGAAAAGCAGTTCAGATTAACTACGCAGAGTTGAGACAAAAGTTGGTTTGCGGTTTGTCCCTATTTTCATTTGCCACGTTTGCTTCTTCTTTGATATTATCATTTTTAGGTTAACAGTCTTGTGTTTGGTTATGCTCACTGTGTAGGCCAAAAAGATGTGAGATGTACCCTGATTTTACCGCTACAGTATCCGTTTCGCAGTAACCACATGTCAATCGATCTCACACGCACTGGCGTTCTAACAGACCTGCAAATGTTGGCGTGTCGAAGACGATACAGTGAATACCCCACATCACTGTCAGCATTTATAAAATGCACCGTGATTCTGCAGTTGGAAATACAAGAAGTTGCCGGATTATCCATGAAAACCGAATTTTTCACGGCTTATTAGCCTGTTTCCAAAAACGCAGATAGGTCTCACGACCACCGGAATATGCGTTGAGGTAGAGCACATGGGCAAAGTCTCGAATGATTCCCACTTGTATACTTTGACAGACCCCGTGACTGAAAGTTTTATTTTAAACCGCCTGCACAAATTCGTTTACGATAAGAGCGAAGTTGATGTTTTCAAAAAAACTATCCACAGAATTCTCAGTTGTCAAACATGAGGGGACAAGGGATTAGACATTTCGAATTCTGTGTCACGCCACCACACAGAATAATTGGATACATAGGAAACTTCGACGGTTCAGGGGAAATAAACCTTTGTTAATTTAACAAGATTAAGTCAGTCTGTTACAGTGGTTTTGTTCTGTTGAGCTATTAACGTGGCATGCAAGTGCTCCTTGGGGTTATACTAACAACAAAGTTTATGCGTACTTCCCCTCTGGATACAAGATACGGGCTTGAAAATAAGTAGGTCAATGGTTCCAACCAGTACTAGTAACTCTGGTCTGTGTACTGCAACCGATATGGCGATGTTCACACGACTCCGAAAAAAAATTTTAGTTCAGCTTGATGACTCGTGTCCACCGCGTGGATTAGTGGAGATTTGAATGCCAGTGCTTGAGATTTATGGCCAATGAAGCTGCACAATTCTCTCGAATAAATTTTTACGGCCTTTGCGTTCGATTTCGCCGCCCCAGTTGAGCATTTACAGGTTGGTTGGAAGCAAATATTTTGAGCCATGAGGTTTTGTGAGCTGCGAACTGAAGGCTTATGCCCCGTGAGTAAAATATGGGCAAAATATGTGGGATTCATTGAAGTTTCTGGTGAACCTGAAGCAAAGCAGTTCGAGAAATGTCCTAACTCTTAGGTTTTTATGCACCGGGCTGCTACTGAATTTGTTAAAGTATTACGCTAGTCCCCAGAAAAATTGGTAAATCACAAGATCAGCTTGAATAACGGAACAATTGAATAAGTTAACCTTTGGATCCACAGAACGCAGAGACAGTTTTATTCAGTCAATACAAGAACGGATATAAAAGACACAGATTTCTCGCTGAAACTGCATTCTCGTTGTTTATGTCGCGTTCCATAAAAATTATCGGCAGAATGTTTGCACGTGAACAGATCAACACTCCCCAGTTTAACTTCCTGACAAAGTTTTAACCGGACACACCTGGAGAAATTTCGGACAGTTTGTGGAGTGTGCATTCAAATCACATCTTAAGTCTGGGAACCATGAACATGCTTCTTCGGAGCAGCGGTGCAGACAGAAATGCAGATCACAATGAATTCCTGCAGTCAGATAGGCTTCTTATTCGTCCCATTCGTCTTTAATCAGAACCGAGTTGATCCCGATGAAGCTGAGTCTTGGATACCTGGTTGCAATGCAGCAACCTTCTGACAAATAACCTGCCTTACGCAGTACTCCGCTGATGGGATGCCTGCGTAGGCCAGGAGTGATCTGCATGCCTTTTTCAGTCAAAAGAGAGTGACTCTCCCGGCACTCGCAGCCCATGATGGTATGTAGGGGCTACTTAGCCGCTAGACAGACTAGCTGAGGAGAGGTTGAGCTGAGGCTCCTGTCGCCTGGTGACAACTGGTTTCCTCGTCAACAACCCACATGGTTTGGGCTCGAGTGTGTGAGTGACTATCTCAATGCAAGTCAGCTAGACGAGTGGGGCGTCAACAGCATGGAAAAATATATTCATTGCTCCGGTTTGTCAATGCCATGAAGCATGACCTCAAAGTCACAAGAAGTACTCTCAGTCACTACTTGACACATTCGGAATGTAAATAAAACCCTCTCGAACAGGATGTTCAAAGGCTATCTGAGAACTCAGCTAGACAGACGGAAAAAAATAATTTCAACAACGTTTTGCTCGTTTTAGAGGACACTGAATTTACCGTTTATTTCAAATTCATTGTTCGTGCCCAGACTCACTTCAAGATACATAACCACCGTGCTAAATCAGACGAGATGCCTCCATCCTAATAGATTATTGGGTTTCAGCCGCGATAGGAGTGGCATTGTTTTTTGTTCCACTCGAGTCACTTTTGACAAAACTGATTAATGAGCACTTAGGGACAGTCTATGTTTCACAACTGTAATTAATGCAAAGCAAATGAAACCGCACACCTGCGAGCAGCCATGGAATTCACACACACACACACACAAACATTCTAAACATATTCGCACACACTCGACCATCTGCTGCTTGGACAACCGACAAAGCCTGTCCAAACAGTCGCAAGATAATACACGTTTACAACCCACAAATGAACAAGTATAGGACGGAGCCGAACAGAAATCGCCAAATCTAATCGATTCCATAACATACTTTCTTCGACTAAATGATAACTTTTAGGAGCAAAAACAACAAAATTAAATGCGAAACTGAATTTTTTTCCTTGCAAAACTCAATACGACTGTTGAAATCCGAGGTTCCACATCAAATGCTTTTCCGTTTGCAAGTAGATTTCAACATTCCTGCTGGTTATGGTAATTTGGTTGTTTTGTTCGCAGTCAGTACTCAGCTGACAAGTTTGATTAAATCTTTCTGAGACTTTTAATAGTTTTCTGTCAAATTATGGTGATACGAAAAGGTCTTCACCGGAACGACAGTTATTGAGAAAATAGTTTTCAGAAGAAAGTCCCAAAAAGGGAGAAAATCCTTCAGGAAAAGACCTAAATCCTCGTTTTCTTTAAACTGTGAAAAAGTAAAACCCAACCTTTAACGTTTTCATTGACGAGATGTGCACGTGTCAAGCAGACGCAATTCATGTGGAAACGCAGAGTCTTTGTAGGGCAGTCGAACTCACAAAGTGTTGGGGTCACACGAGGGCTCCCTAAAGGAATTGACAAACGGCGACTGCTGAGGCATCTTGATTCATACTGATCTGCCTAAACTCTGACCTTAAATAGCCACATTAGTTTGGGCAGGTAGCATTCCACTTCTGCATTGGATGTATGCGTTTCGGACAGTCACTTATTTTTAGTTCCTAATCACTTTTGAATTCTTTCCATTTGCTTCCCCCAACGTTTTGGAATATCTGAGTACCTATTGGGATGTGGAAAGATTGACATGAATTCGCGCACCTCCTGGTAACAGAAGTCTTCGTGCACTGCGGTCACTGAATCCACTTAGACGGCCATTGATGTGACATGATCAACATTTCGGTCAGTCCAACCTTTTCGGCTAGGCCTGCAAACAAGACTTATCAAAACTACGTTTTCCTAGACGGTAGTTGAAATGTCCGATGCTCTGAATTATGCATAGTCTTTAACTGAGGAGTACAGAGAGGAAATAATTCACCTCGGATTTTGTTTGGTTTGCAAAGTTTCAGTTGTCAGCATGATATTCTCAGATGAGATGTGAGTGACACATGCGCAGACACGCGCTTGAGTGTGTACCTGTCGTAAAGGCTTATATAATGTATGGAATGTGTAGACTATATAGAATCTATAGGACGTAAGAATGGAATGACAAGAATAAAACAACTCCTGTTCAGAATGGTAAAGGGAAACGTAAGGTAAGTTGTGGATGACTTTTAGTCTGAGGCCAATGTTTCTGATAACCCTTTCCCTCCACGGAAGTGAGGATGGTCACCATGAACAAAAGGAAGCGCTTTTGGATTTCAAACTCTGAAAGTGCTTGTAACATTGTCACTGTAGGTGAAGCCTTTTGTTAGCTCGTTCTTTAGGCATCCCGCGGAGCTCTTATGAAATGTATTTCTAGAATCGTCCGAAAGCCATTTTTGGGGCGAGGTGGCTCAAGTGGTTGGAGCGTGAATTTACTGACAGCAAGGTCCGTGGCTCGAACACAACATCTGCCTCTCGACTTACCCTGCCTAGGCTTGGGCAACCTGGCAGTATCAAAGCCCTTTTGCTTCCTTCGGGTGGCATTGCAAATGGGCACCAGAAGTGTATCACAGCCGAACGATTTTTTCCAAAAGACGTTTAATTATTTACCTGGCTACGTGGACAGTCAAACTGAGCAATCAAATAAGATTTAGAAAGCTAAGGCTACGAGTTTTTGCTCATGACTTTTTAAGCCTTCCATGCACTGCATACTAGCGTGGTTGAGACTTCAATAAAGAACGTTAGTGGGTGCTTGGCATAACCGGCTAGCAGCGGAAGAAGGGTTTCAAGGAAGTTCCTTGCAAAAGTCCTTGGAGGGTCCAACTGCCTGGTCACGTAAGGTTCACATATCTCTACGCTAAGCATATTTCACATAGCTGGAAACAGAGAACGCATTTGCGTTTGTACCTTTCTCGGGGGTGAGCTTGTAACGAGTTATATCAAGTACATATTGACCCAAATTCTAATTCACGATCATCCTTTTACACGTTTGCGCCTCTAAACTGCAATAAGCGAGCTGTACTAAAGAATGGACTAATGATTTGAATTGCTCTTTTGTCCTCCTTTGTCTTCTTTTGTCTCTTACCTTGTGGCTGCCATGACGGCTGCCCTGGCGCGATGGACAAATCGCTTGTGTGCACAGAGGTTTGTATGTCTAATGTTCAAACGCATGAAGAATTCAAGTGGATCCTACCTGTTGTTATAACTTGACCTAATACGCAGACAGATTTCTAAAGCAAGTTCACAAACTGGTCTATGGTCCAACAACAAAAAATTAAAATGTGATCTCCTAGAAATTGCTGCACCCATCAGCGCTGATTAGCGTTTGCGTGGTCACCTGAGCCAATGTAAATACCAGTGTGTTAAGTTTACTGTTCTTAATTATTGAATTTTTTAAATAATTCTACGTTTTGTGCTACCGAGATAAAAAGTAGCAGAATGCGTCTGAGCACATTGGGACAGATGTGGTACCTTGATAAACGAAGTAGTTCGGATCATTTTGTCTGCAAGCGGCAGAAACCTCATTCCGAGCAAATCCTGTTTTGCGACAAGGTTACTGTTATTCAATTTGTATGGCCATTAACCTATGACTATTAGACCTTGGCATAAGGAGTGTGAGATATGGCACCCGAAATCCCAGCTTCAATCGAACAGTTGAATTCAAAAATTCTGTATTTTTGGGTTTGCGTTTAAGAGTTCGTAGCCCGACTGACGTGTTCTTCGCAACAGGCCTTCTTTCAGTTTTTCTCGAATTTTTTTGGAATTCGTCGAGCAAAAACCTTGAAACAAGAAGGATTCAAGAAGGTTCGAAGAATGATCGGGTAGTAACGTTTTGAAGCATGAGTTTAAAGCCCGTTTTTTTTACCAGAAATACATGCCACAATAAATAGAAGTTTGTAGAATGAAGCAGATAGAGTGGGTCGCAACTGGCCGCTGTTGTCGCGTGCTTACTTCAGACGAGCCCATGAAATTCCCTATGGATCTCTTGTCAGCTGCTTAGGCATTTTATATCCAAGACTAAAACGTCAGCTAAAGAATTTGTAGGGTCTTATTGGGGTGTGCCACAGTAAGTCCTAAAATGTTGGGAAAGCACCCGATTGCTCCTTTGGTGTTCCAAGAGCACAACCACAAGCTTCGGCTCTGATCAACCAGCAGAACTTAACTAAAGATGTACACTTACCTGGTGCTTAAGTAGCTGCAGCCAACAAAAACCGTCAGTGTTCTATGAGAAGCATTGCTCCAAACATAGCAATCACTCTAAACAACTGAAAAACGCTGCCGATGGGAATTCATTTAAAAATGAAACGAGTTGCTAAAAGTCCATCCCCAAATATCGTTCCGCATGTCTGTTGAAGCTGAAGAACAATATGGATGAAAATTTTATGGGTTCTCTTGGATAGGCCATCAATCATGAGAGCAGCATATGAATATTGCATTTATTGACTGAAAGTTTTAGGTAGCAGGTTTTGCTATGTATATGGTTTTCAACACATAGATACATAATGAAATTTATATGATTAATCAGTTGGTTTGATATACGTATAGCAAATATCAAGAATGATTCTTTGCTAAGTTATTTTAAGCGCTAGTGGTTTTCCAAATTTACACCAAACGGTCGACAATATAACATGATGACACCATACTGACATACTCGTAATCAACATTGCGCATAGTTGGGATGATTGTATCTTTCGGATAGACTGTAAACGAAATTCCATTAAATAGAGTGAAATAGAAAGACCAACAGAGAAAGACGGGACGTTGGGTTGGTTTTCCAACCTTAAGCTCATAGAGCAAGTGACGTAGCAACTAGAAAAGCACAGAAGCTGTTTCTATTCTATGAGTGAGTTTAAAGATGGTTCACTATATCCCTGCCCAATGGGTCAGCAACTGATACTATTTCTTCTTGTACATATCATGTACATCTGAGTCAGCATTCTAGAGCTTACAACAACTTGTCAATTTCTGCTTAGAATTCATTGATGAGCTTATTGTTACTCAAGGACGATGAATGTGGAACAATGAGATTCTCCACTGAAACCTATCGGAATTTAATTACCGTGAACAAAGAAGTCATTAACACTTGTCAATTTCTGCTTAGAATTCATTGACGAGCTTATTGTTACTCCAGGAGGATGAATATGGAACAATGAGATTCTCCACTGAAAACTATCGGAATTTAATTACCGTCTACAAAGAAGTCATTAATTATCGCTGTTGAGAACGAAGAACGTCGCGTGCAACCTTGGTAATCAGATAATTTTTCAGGACTTCATAGTTCCAGAAATTCCTTGTGATATTCGAAGTGGGACAATAAACCTTCACCCTTGGTAAGTTCTTACTGTGATAACCGTCTCACTCAATCTGCTGATGCTCTTGGTTTGTAAGATTTGCTAAAGTTAGATGAGTTCATCTAAGTACAGACATAAATGGAAATAATTTGCATTGTCTCCGAAAGTTTCCACTCACTCTGAGTTTGCACTTTGGCAATCTCATTAACTTCGAACACTCCTTTTCTGAATGTCAAAATTTAAAAGTTTCATGCTCACCCTAAATTTTTCTTTGGGATATGACTTGTCGCGATAGAGGCACCATCTAATGCGATGCTGCTTAGTGAACTCAGCCTTAGTTGGCCACATCAAACTCTACTCTGTCCGCACCTATCCTATTTCACAAATACACTCATTTGGATTCCGTTGCATCGGCACGAGGTTGAAGATGGAGGAAAGTGATGGGAAAGTGCGGCACAACAAACTGCGTTCGTCAGTGTCACACACATCTACTTTGTACGAGTGCGACTACATGAGAAACACACGCCCGATGGAAGAGAATGTTAGGCAGTAAGGAGATCTTTTGACTTCTATCTTATTCGACCTTGACAGAAGCCAGGTCACATAAATCCGCATCGTTCTGTTGTCATAACTGTGCTTTGTGGAGCAATCGTAAATACAGAAAAAAAACTTAGAATAACAAACAGTTAGAATGGGTTTCTAGCGATCTGCTTCCATCGTTCTAAATGATTTCTCACTGCCTGCCTGGAATTCAAAGGTCAGTTAGAATGGGTTTCTAGCGATCTGCTTTGAAGCCAAACTTTCGTCGTTCTAAATGATTTCTCGCTGCCTGCCTGAAATTTTATTGACTGGGTTTTTTTTTTCAAAGGTTTGTCAATCCAGTTTTATTGTAGTGCGTCTACATATGAATAACATACATTCGGTTGTGCTTGATTGGTTCACAAAACGAGAGAACAAACTGAAGGGACGTGATTTTGGGGAGCAAAAACGATGAGTCTTTTTCAAACATGCAACTGGATTTACGATGCAATCGTCACGAATGATTATGGTTGAAACTTGTTGAAACTTGGCAATCGCCAAATAGGTTACTTGTAGGTATATAAAACTCTCCAATTGCCCTCTCTTGGTTTAATCCTTCTTTTTGCCTACAAGTAGGGTGTATTTCAGAGTTTTTCCCAATCATCCATTTCAAAAAAACAAATTTCAAGCATTTGCGAAAGTACATTTAGTTGTAAAGAAACTCAGAAACAGTGTGTTATACAGAGAATATATGATGTCGCTTCTCACACACTGTTCCAACTAAAGCGAAAAGACGCACGTGGGCAACTCCATCGGTTGAAGAACATCATAAAGAAGATATTTAGATGAGTGTCTAGCAAAAGTTACTGAAAATGCTAGTGAGTGCTTTTGGTCTTCGAATTTTCATCGGACTTTCCACGGATCAACATTAGGACTTGCGAATGTTCATCATATGAACGGTATCGATAGGGTGTCTGGGAGACTATAGCGCACAAAATGAATAGGCATTAAACGAACTGATAAAATTCTCATTTGTACTCTTGAGAAATTATCATCCAATCTAGTTGCAGTTGGTCGCAGAAATTCCGAGCCCGAAACTGGACTATCCGTGCTAGGGCAAAATAATCGCGAATTTATATAGAATGTGACACCCGCTACCAAGCGACATCTAACTGGGTAGACATCCAGACACCATCATTTTCGTCATAAGCGTCGATCAATTAGAGAAACCGCCACACAAACGATAACATAAATACTGAATGATGCATATGTTCAGCACTGGCATATTCACTTATCCAACCATCCAAAGCGATTTTTTAATCGGATGCGAGCGGAACCCCTCACCCTTCAAAATTGATATTTAAGCTTTTACATGTATTCTGCTTAATTTTTGCAAAATAAATGCTCTGGGGTTTGAAAAAACAGCCACTAAATTTGCTCATTATTCAAAGAAAGAAATGCCATATAAAACCCAAAAAGTATGAGTGACAGAAGCGCTCAATTTGTACCCATGTTGCATTTCATTTGCTTTGTGATAAACGTTGATAAATGTTTCTAGCGAAAATAGGTTTTTTATGATTTTGTAAGTATGTTTTAAACTGTATGAAGCTAGAAATGGACTGGAGTAGGATATTTAGCACTACAAATTGGATGCAGTGAGGTACAATCGTGGGAATTGCGATAGTTTACAAAACGGTAAAAGAGGTTTTAGATATGTACAATCTTTGATCATGAATATAGATATATGTGGGAACGCCGTGTTTTGTCCCGCGAAAATTCCACAGATTATTGCTGCCAAAATCCTTCAGTATCAAACATCATGAGTGATGAAACAAATTTAATGACTTTAAGTCTTGTACGATTTGTTATCAAGATGGATTTAGTTTTACCAGAGTGATATGTCCGGAAAATAGGTTAATCAGTAATTATTTGATTTGATTTGGTTTTGACCAATAATGACGTCTCAAAGTCCCACTTGAATATGGTAAAAAATAAACCATATATTCACTAATATCATACAAGCGAATAAGTCAGAGTTTTGGAAGTGCGTTGGCTAGAGAAAATATTTGTATATTAATACACCTAAATCGTGATATTCTGTTGATACTGCCAACATGCACATGATTTCAATTTGTGTACGTAATACGTTACTCATAAGGTTGCTAAAGATTCTTCGACAGGAAATGCGTTTACATGATGACGCCCAAGAAGCGCGAAACCCCGTCATGGGTTGTCAGAGAATTTGACTTAGCCTAATGAGTAGTGTGTTACGCATAAACATGTTTCACGATATATGTCCCGAATATTGTATCAACTGAAACATAAAGTGGCATGGTGCAGCCCATTCAGTTGCTTGGAAACATCATAAACAAGAGTTTCGGCTGAGTTCCAGGTGATTTTCTCGTAAAACCAAATTCGTTTGCAAATAAGCGTTGCATCTCTGCAATTGGCATACCTCAGATGTCAGATAAATCATTCCACAAAAGATATCTACCATGATGAAGGCACCAGACCTAGGACATTAAAAATATCCAGTGGACAATTGCGAGATGACTGCTTTGCAATTAACTTTCTCAGAAGGCTGTGAGTACAGGTTAAGAAACATGAATCAATACTACACATTGGTTTGGGACTTATTTTTTCTAAAATGTAGCAGTGAAATGTATGGGCGGGTTTTTTAAAAAGAATGTTTCTCTTTCCAATCGATTTGGTCATATTTTAACCCAATTGAAAAGCGGCTTCAACACCCCACACGATTGCGCGCTTAATCACAAAGTTGAGTACTCTTTTTGAAAACGTCAACTCTGGGCAGTCTGGTTTCATTGAAAATGGCATTGCTAAATCTTGTGTACTGGATTCTTCTGTGTACGCGAATGACAAACAATCCCCAAGGCGCCTTTGAAATAAAAAAATGGGTTCGATCCACGCACTATGCTTTTCAGCAAACAAGTGAAAATTTCCTATATGTAAAAGGGGCAAGGTTATAAGTCGCTATTTACCGAAATGCAATAGGGTGCATGAATTTCCACCTAATTCATATTTTTTGATAATACTATCATGTGTGAACCACAATTTCGCTGCGCAGTAGCATTGCACATACAGATATTTTCCGTCTGTAACTTACCCGGGATATCAATAGGGAAATAGCTTTTGAGTTTCACTATTTTTGAACGAGATCATTTTGTTTTGTCATTTGGACTTTATCACGCCAACTTCGTCAAATAGTTCCCCTAAAATTACGAAAAAGAGTCATCTTTGACATTAAACCTGCTTACCAGCAACGACGTTGTCTCTTGTTTTTTTCTGGATATCTGACAGGCACATTCAGAGATATTTACATTAAAAACCGTGGTTATTATTCATATGGTAATTTATAATACAATATGCGTGAGTTATTAGAATCCTGTGCACTTGGATTAGTAAATCTGACTATTTTTCGCAAATGTAGTGCACGCGTTTTGTTCATTTAATGCCCAAAAACTAGGTTGAGCCTGCTCAAAGATAAGTTATGCCAGCTAGCCAGGAAAGGGTACTTGTCTCATCCAAACGCATGTGTCTATCGCGACCATCTGGGAAAAAATCGATCGTTTAGCGTTTCGTGTTTCACGTGGCGTTCGCCCACCGCATAACTGACATCACCATAATTACTTTCAGTGCGGACAACAGGCAAGTATTATTTCAACTAATCAAAGACAGGTTGCTTCATATCACCATAAATGATTTTACGATAGAATTAGTTTTCAGTCACAGCCATTTGCACTGGACAACCAGTGTGATAATTTTTGATGGCTTCAAATCACCACCACACATCTCTCTTTAACGCTGTTTCCCAAGTGATTTGTCGCATCTCTTCTTAGCATCTTAGATACTTGGGATGCTGAATTTCCATTTACCACCTACACTTGCTCCCCAGTCTGTACTACCAAAACCAGATTATTTGTAGATCACTGTTGTACTGTCGTGATAGATTCAATCAATCTATCTGATAGTTGATTGCCCTTTGTGTCACCATTGGACAGTGAACCAAATTATCTTATCAAACAATGACTAAGGTCTTTCTCCCCACCTCAGGATTGTGTACCGCCAATCGATATTTTTACGTAGACCCTTTTCCTAAGATTTATGGGTACTTCAATATGCCTAACGTTTGAAGACGTTCGAGGGTAGATTGGGCCATCTATCATATGAGAATCAAGACACAGTGTTCACTGCTTAATTGTAATTAGCTTTAATTGGACTCTGAACATTGACATTTTAACCATGATCATTCCGGTACTGGCCTTGACATTCTTAAATCGCAGCCGGGCCGCAGAGATCTGAACATAACTGGGGGCCTCACTTAATCGTAATTAGTTTTAATTGGACTTTGAACATTGACATTTTAACTATGACCATTCGGGTGCTGGCTTTGACATTCTTAAATCGCAGCCGGGTCGCGGAGATCTGAACACCACTGGGGGCCTCATCCATGATCATTCCGGTACTGGCCTTGACATTCTTAAATCGCAGCCGGGCCGCAGAGATCTGAACATAACTGGGGGCCTCACTACTGATCAGCGCTATTCATCGCTTAAAAACATGTTTGGTACTTACAAAGTGAAATGGTACTAAAAGTGCACAAGCTGACATTATTATTTTGCAACAAATGCATTCGAGACAATTAGTTCATTGTGCTTCCTTCTATCTACCTTGTCAAAATCCCAAAGACTTGATTAATTTCTCATTTTCATGAAACATTATACCACCATGTTCTGTTGAGAACTTTTTGTTTTCAACTTCTACTTTGAACTCAGACCATTTTAAACCGAACGCTGAAATGCAGTAAATATTATTTGCTCACAAGGCGTCTATCAAATGCCACATAACCGCTGAAATTTCTTCACTGTATCTTTCTTGATATAGTAAAATAAATCTTTAATCCACCAAATGTCATATGGTGATGTACAGATGTTTCATAGGATCCAAAACCTAATGCCTGGTATTGTGGCAAACATAGTTGGCAAATTCGTTGGCATTTGGTTGGAACTCTGATGTATTTCACACTCCTACACTACTTGTCAAACAGTACAGGATTATCGTCAGCTAAGAAGGATCCCATCCGAATTACACTCGTCCAATTAGAAGTAAGTTTTCTTTGCTGGTGACAAAACGGTCAAGAAACAAGTTAACTATGAGTAATTTCAAGTGGGGACTTGGTCCTGATTCTACATCAAACATACTAACCACGACGCTTCCGGTAAAGATTCCAAAATTCATGTAGTAAACCCATTTTATATTACTCAAATGTAAGTGAAGCCGCAGTAACCTCATACTTGATTGGTTGAAGACGATCAGGATAGAGCATTCCAGTTAAATACTACGAAGAATTTAGAAAAAACTTAAGTGCAGATAATACACACGGATTAGCAAATAGTATCTTCTTTTGCCTATATTTCTAAGATATTACTGAGATAAATCTACTGCTGAATAAGTGGGGAATGATTTCTTCTCGGTTGCCATGATAGACAGCCATTAAAGATTAACGAAGTCCATTAGTCTTCCTGTGTACTTTTTTCATTCTGTTCCCCGTACTCTCCATAATGTTAGCTAGTACGTCAGCAAAAACCTAGTGTTCTTTGGCCAAGCAAGCTAAGAATCGGCTGTGAGATATGGAATATCGAAATTCAACCTAGAAGGCCTCAAAAGTATGTTGACAAATCATGATAACCGAAGCCATCGGTGCAGTATTAAGTGGCTTCTTGATGAGACAAATCTTCGTTTGGATACAACTCGCTGTAATTTGTTTCCAACTTGGTGACACTGACTTGGATCTCATGAGCCATCTGATCCACGCGATGTGGATTTACTGTGTTTAATCAGTACGCAAATGGACCTTGTTATAGTATTCTGTAGAGCTTATACTATAACCTGGACATAGTAATATATGGTAGAATCACTCTGCGAGATCTACAGTCTTCAAGACGCACCGCTTTTATCGCTTTGCTACATTAAATGATGAAAAAAAGCCGGTGCTCGCAGTGCTCTTATTTCCATTGCAAATGGAAGCAGCCAAATTGTGTAATTCTGTAATTTTCCCTAATAAATGAATCTAGACTCAACCTCTGTCACTGACGATCTTCTAGCGTCAAACATCACTGTCGTCGAAATAGGATACAGGTTTCTTTGAGTGCCATGATCAGTTAAGGAAACGTTGCCTATAAAACACAACAGAATATAGTTTCAAGGCGAAATCTACAACAGATGTCCACAAATTAAGCCGATAAGACAAAGGCGGGAATAGAAGAAGCAGCATACGTTTGATTGTAAGCTATGCTGGGGATGTTATTTTTAAATGACTATTGATTATTTTGATGCCAACACAGCTCCAGGTGAAAAACAAGTCTAAATGCCCGTTGCCCATTTCAGAGCTTCACAGAACCTAATTAGACCTCCGAGCTCAAACTCATGGACCATATGGTTATTTTATTAGAAGCGGCATCATTAGGTGTATTACAAAAAGTTAAAGGATTCCTTATGTAAAGAAAAAAATGGATTTGAACTTACGATCAGCCAAACTGTCGGGTAGCCAAAAATATGACAGTCCACAATTTACCAGACTCGAATCGATTGGGCTTTTGGCATAGGGAAACGTGAAAACTGGCGTCAAAAATGTCGTCCAAAATGTGAACAGATCAAAGTCTGCGGCAAGTTATTTTGTCGTCCATTTTGGACAGAAGAACAAGCAGAATGCTCGGGAGAGCCAAATGATCAGGAGAAAATCATTTTGCACAAAAAGTGCTCCATACACAAGCAATTTTAGTATCAACAAAAGGTGCTCTGATTTGTGAGAGCCTACCATGTTCCGGCGATTCTTCCGATTTAAATGACAGCACTCTCCAACAAGGAATGCTTTTTGTGTCTGCAATCTCAATAACTTGATTCTAGAGAAACTCATTGCTAGTGACCTTATACCTCCGCAAGTATCAGACGATAAACTCATGCAATGGACCATACAACGACCAATGCATCCGGTGGAATATTATACCTATCCACCTGCGAATCACGCATTCTTTCTCCAGCACTGCCGTGTAAATCTGTCTACTTCATGAGGTGGATAGATTTATGCGACAAAGGCCAGGACTATTTCGAATGTTCCTCGCACTGCACAAAAGGGACATAATCATTTGGCTTCAATTTTAGTGTCAACCATTCAACAAACCATGGTGAAATTACTTTAGGCGCTACATCGGGGGGTAAAAATCAGGAAAAAGGATACGAACTTTTGTCATGCTTTGTTGTGCTTTCGTGCCTCTCCATCACCATTGGTCTCTGGGAAATCAAATGCTTCCTGCGTCACATTCACACATTTTTCTGTCTTTTGAAGAGAAATGTCAATACACTGCTTAGCTACAGATCCATGGTACTTTCTATTCAACCGTTTACGGACGTGCATGCATCCAGAAGGGCGCAGGGCCACCGCCGAATGTTGTCTGTTGTTCCCCATTAAGCGATCCGGGGTGGTCGTTGTTTCAAGTTTTCCGCAGATAGTTTATCGTACCAAAATGCTTGACTCATGGTCATCAATATCCCGCATCGTTGAATACATTAGGGTGAGAAATGTATGGATCCAGTGTATGGAGTCCGCATGACGTTCTAAGAGCATGAGCCAAAATAACCTGACTCATTCAATTGGGCGATAGGCCAGACCGATATAAAGCTATCATTATATAGCGCCCCTTCCTTAAAGAGCTCTTTCCACACAACCGCGTAAATGGTGGAAACGAGTCAGAGGAGGTCAAACAATGACTTTGGAGTGAGGTATTAAAGCCACTAGCAGCAGACTCAGCTGTGCCGGTCATTGCCGACTTTATGACTGGGTACACCGATACAGGACAGGTCACTGGTTTAAGACGTTGTCAGACATGCCCGAGTCACACCTCCAATGACGTTCGTGCGTCCGAGCCTTCTCCTTTAAATATAGCCCCCCCCCCCCCGAATCTCCTGAATGAAAACTTTACCAATACCACTGTAATTAAGCGCCCTTTATATCAGTTACCTCCACAGGACAGCTGCCTCCTTAGCCTCCCCCAAAACATCGATCAACAGAACCATGGTAGCCTTAACAGCTATAGGACGAACATGCGGTTTTTGCAGCTGGTGAGGATGATGGTGATAACGATGTAGCCTCCAAGGTACAATGGGTTATCCACCCAACGTTGCTAGGAGCGTCACTTGTCTGATACAGAACAAAAGC
Organism: Opisthorchis viverrini; assembly: GCF_000715545.1. NCBI lineage: Eukaryota > Metazoa > Platyhelminthes > Trematoda > Opisthorchiida > Opisthorchiidae > Opisthorchis > Opisthorchis viverrini. Next base: position 341,349 of record NW_008751663.1, read on the forward strand.
CTAGCTTTCAAAAGTTAGGGATTATGATAAATGATATCTCCTGTTTCCAGATTGCAAACAAAAGCCGTCTATACTTTCGCAAGGTATTACGTAGTCCAGCTGATCCACCTACATTTTATATGACATTCAATCGACAAATGTTCTCTTATTGTGTGTAAAACAGTTAGGCATCCCGTTGACTGTTAACCGGTTTCCACAGGATCAGCTTCACGTTGTACTTCAGCTCAACTCACAACTTACGCCTCCTGAAAGAATGAGTCAAGGAATGGCAGACGCTGCTGATCCGATCGTCGCTAAATGTTCAACCCCGCTGCCAACAGTGGTTCTCTAACAGATGCTGTTCCGTACCAACAGAAACCAAAGCAGCCAGTGTTTAGTGATACGCCAGCTGTGGCGCCCTCCCTCTCTCTCTAACACAATAAAATCAGACAGTTTGAAAGTGACAAACCGTTGACCGATTCACCGTGGTAATGCGATTCGTAATCTCCCCTAATCTAAGGTAATTGATGTCCCCTAAGATATACCTCAAGCCTCATCAACAGCTACGGAGCATATTTGCTAAAAATATGCTAGTTAAAATCGAGGAAAGTACAGACTACCATTAGGTGTCTATTATGTATTTTGAGCAAGCTCTCTTCCATAAACTTAGGTGTATTAGACCTGGGTGCGCATTTGGAGATTCGACTTGGTGAGAGAAGTCCTAATGAGGATTATCTTATAAGGATGAGTTAGAAACAAATGTGGCACCAAACGATTGGCCCATTAATACTTTTTGACTTGATGGTAATAATGTTACTTACAGACAGCAAATCAGACAAGCTGTGCTTGCTGCCCATGAGATGAAGAACGTGACTTGTTTTTCGTGTTTCTGTTCTCCTACGCCAACGATCAAGCACACATTTTTCTGTTTAATTAAGCCGGGATGCTTATTTTCTTGGTTTCTCATGTCCAACTTTTAATTAATATATCTGGTTCTCACATCACTGATTTTTTGTCTAGGAAGTAAAGCGAAGGCATTGGTTCCAAATGAAACTGGGGTAAAACAGACTTGGGGATCTGATTCACACACTTATTTGTTATGGCTATTTTAGTCAAGTCAGTAAGGGGAAGTAGAATATGGAATTGAAGTCTCTTGCAGCAAGATTGAATATAAAAGCGTGGAAGCTTTGCTACGTTTGTATGGGGTAAGTTTAGTTTATCAAATTTATTGCAATTTTAATTTAGTTTAGTGAACAGTCTCGATAACAGGCTAAAATACTCAACACTTTACGAAACTTTAAGGCTGTGCCCAGATTGCATGCATTGTTCGGCAGTATGTAAGAGAAGACTGGTTTGTTTACAATTTGACCTGATGTATGGAAGAACCAAGGACTTTCAGGGATGGAGGAAGAGATATCCAACTTAAACACCCAAATGCTTGTTTGCGATGCACGTGGAAAGTCACAAGAAGTTCTACTGTCGTGCGAAACGACAGGTTTCGTCTACCTGTGTGAAAGTAGTATTTGTTGGGTTTCGTGCCGGTACCGAGTTGCAAGATTTGTTTGCCTAGTAATTATCACATGTCACCTTGGTCTTGCCATTCCCGCTAACAGATTTGGGAGCCAGGTTTATGAGTTCAGCTTGCTTCATTGGTGATTCTTTCACTTGCGCCTCCGCATCTATTCATAAACCATTGAAAGTTGACCTATAAGTCGAAAATTGAAACGCGGATACAAATTTTTATTCAGTTTAGTTGCGTCTGTACTTCAATTGTGCTTGTCTTTGAAATGACGCACAAGACATAAGTAACAATTATTCAACTCCGAGTGTTGCTTGCCGTCCAAAGTTGGTCCAACGTGGATTCACGCACTAGGACAAGCTTTGAATCGAGCATATCTACCGTCCCGCGACTCAGTATTTTAGCTAAGGGTAATGTAAAATCAAGCTGTCTTCAGAGACCTCTGCAGCTTAACCTCTATTTGCTTACACGAGTAGGTCTACAGGCTAGTCAAAAAGGGGTGGACTCTTTAGGGAGCCGACACCATAGATGGACAACAACGCTATACTCTGTTGGCTCGGGAGTCATTCTGCAGTCGTTTGCTTTCTGCTGTTAATGACTGAATCTCAGCGTTAACTGACAGAGAAACATGAATAGTGGTCAGTATTTTCCACAGCACTACCATTTATAATTTTTTTAAATATATCACTGGTAACCTTGAGATGAGATGATCTGCAAACTAAGTGGTCTTATTAGAACGGGGCAGCTCATGTTTGAAACGTAAAGACTTTTTCTGAAGCATGAGATCCACTTTAAATGAAGCCTACAAAACAGGAACTCAAAAGTCTGAGGTAGCAGAATAGCTGCGAATTTTAATTAACTTGCAACCATAAGAAATCCACACAAACAATTAAGAACAGGATGTATTGATCAGATAAGAAAGGGGTTGTCAGCTACTGATAAGCGTTCAGCAGTTAAATGTGATGCCTACAAATCACCTACGGTTTTCCTGGATTCATACACCGCAATTCAACTGTCATCAGCTCGCGGGATTAGAAGAATTACAAACTATTTGTTGGACATAACCCATTTTACGGACAGAACTATCTTGATTCAAATAAACTTTTATCAACGCTAATATAAACTAAACACTGACACGCGTTCTTTAAATTACCACAATTTGTCAATCGGTTTGCTCGTAAGTGCAAATGTGACATTGATATATGACCAAGAGAGAAACGTTTGCTGATGCGCCATCCGCAAAATGGTCCATTAAATTGGGAAACCAAGGTTAATATAAACCACATCGCAATGAGAAGCGCTAAAGCAGAGAATCATAAAGTACACATACGTTTCTGCCTTTTGGATGTGGCCTAAAATTTGCTTGTGTTTGAAAAGGAAACTTTCAATTGAGATTCCGGGCCATCAGTGAGGTGAAGCTGCATTGAAACGTCAAGCTGTACTGTACAGATATTTCAGTCCCATTGAGAACCCTCAGTAACACGCTTCTCATGAAACTCAGAGTTCCAAACCCGCGTGTTTCTAGCCAGGGGTTTAATGTCTAACCGTTAACCTCAGAGATGCTCAACAGTAGTATGATGGCCCCACGCGGTAAGTTGTGGTTCTAAGTAGACAATGATGTTTGAACAGTTTGGTTCAAGGTCAAGAACAGGGAGCACGTGACAATGGTTTTTGGTAGGCATTCAGGGGGAAAACACGCAAAAATGATAAATAAAAGGAAGGACAGGTTGTAAAAATGGCTCCAAAGTTGTTCAAATGAGGCGACTGTCAATTGACATTGTTCGTTTTTTCAAGTTGCATTTCAATCCGTGATAAAAAATCAAGCGAAACCTAAAATGGTAACTCCACACAGCTTACTACCCCTGTACTCATCTGCACGATATATTTCGAAATTCTGCATTGGTTACATCAACAAATGTTGGTTGGATTGAATCCGTAAACAAACATTTGTAACCTGCACGACTCCCGAATTAAGTTTAAAAGTTACAAAAATTAACCGGCGAAATTTACCGGCAAAGTTTAGATATTTCAGGTATTCTATCCAGAGTCGGAATATGCATGGTAAAACTACAAACAGCTGAAGTCGGAAAATATTTCTACAGATTCTGAGCTTCTACGTTTAAACTGTGCTTATTTAGGGAATTTTCATGAATCGGCTGGTCCCGGATTTTCTGTTTTTTGGAAATTCCCAACCTTTTAAAAGTGTGCCCTTACTGACTCTACGTTTATATATGTTTTCCTCCACGTATCCTCAAGGATGTTGGGAAAATGCGTGGTATAACCGCCAGATCACTAGCCGCGAACACAGGTCGAAATGCTGGTTCGATGCGAAATGTAATGCCCTCTCAGTATTTCGGATGGCTCACTTCCTGCGCAACAAAACTTCTCCATTACCAAATTTCGGTGGTAGCATTCAGTAGTACTCCTTTACTGTTTTTCCACACTCTTCCAGATGCTTTCAAATACACTGTAAGATTCGTTGTTTCTTTCTCCGTATTTTTTTCTCAACAGACGGATTAATTAGGAAGACCGACATTGCCGCACCTGATAATGTCTCCAGCAAGAACAATTTAGACATCTTTACATTAATGATCTCCCCTGGGAAATGGTATTCCACTGAACAGTGCCATGGATTCCATTTATTAAATTCTGCAAATCCAACTGAATGATAGCTCTATTCAGCAATTCTATACAAACTATCTCGTAAACCACTCGTAAACGATCTTTCACAGAGAAGAGCGGATTAAGTTATCTTATTTCTGCAAATAAATTTCAACATACCTATAACCACAGATGATTTTTGTCAATAAGATCAAACGGCCGCATGATGTGGCTAGCTGGGTTACTGTTGAACCTACGTCACTAGTTATTTTTAACCAAACAGGAAAGTGATCTGTTGGAAAGATTAGCCAAACTAAGCTGGATCATTAAAATCCAACTGAAAATTAGCGTCGCTCAATTGCCACAGCACTTATTTGAACATCTGTCACACTGCACACCGGAATTCCGGATGCCTACAATTATCTTTCCTTAAAACTTCTTCTTCAACTTCTTCAACTGCCTTCAACAAGGTGATGCATAAAATCTCCATGAAAGAAAGCAAACAGTTTGCTTTTAGGCATTATACCATACCATAATTATCTTTCCTTAAAACTTCTTCTTCAAATTCTTCAACTGTCTTCAACAAGGTGATGCATAAAATCTTCATGAAAGAAAGCAAATAGCTTGCTTTTAGGCTTAATACCATACCACACAAAAGCCTCGAACCTTGTAGGTATGAGTGAGATTCTACGGGTTCGAGACTTCAAATTTTGATTTAGAACTTGTTCATTACAAAGTAAAATATCACCCAAAGACATCTAAATAATGACAAAGTTCATTTGATCAACTTCACAGACATTAGAAATGACCCAAGCATATTAGTTACATCGACGAAATCGCACAGTCACTGTTTTCAGCAACTGACCGAAGTCAAGATCAGTCTGCTCACAGTCATATAGTACATCTGAAAACGGCTACTGAGGGGCACTGCGGAGAAAGTTTAACCGTAAACGTTCAGAAAATTTGCTGAATAGTGTTCGTAAGTGTACCTACTGGCCTACTACGTTTAAGACATGATTTCCACGCATATTCTCGGAAATGTTCGATTTTACTGAGGAATTGTGCATGCCGTATTGACTTTTAGGTTTAAGCAAAGTCGCTAGACAATTTGCAAATTTACTTGTGACTGCTTCAACCTGCTCTGACAGACTATTGGCATTTACATCAATTTAGGAAAACAAAATTCTAACTGATTAATGAGCGTGGTTGATTTTAATGGTTTTGTCCCCATTTCTGTCAGCAACTCATTGCGCGATGTTGCGTAAGTCATTTGCTGTCGATTCTGTAGGAATATTTGGTTCCTCCGTGTTGAGAAAATTTAATAGGGATGGATAAACGTTTCATCATTTAAAATTGGCAGATTGTACAGTGAATACCCACCTTTTAGTATCAGTACTAAGTATGAGTTTGCGTGCATTTGGCTTCCTGCCTATGTAACACGCGCGCAACCAAATGCCACTCCACATATCAGACTCAAAGGTTGTCAAAACGAAGTCCATTAGTCTGGGATAGAGTGATTTCGTTCCCAATCTAAAGGACCCAAATGAGAGGAACCTAACAACGCCGTCGTCAGTGAAAAAACCATGCCAGTAGCGTGAGCGGTCTGCAGCGTACAAAGTTTGTTCAAGTCTGCTGTTTCAAACCGATGACAGCCGATCAGACGAACAGCAGAGGCATGGATATTGGCCTGAACGTACGTCATGTGGTTTACAACGACATATCATTTTAACTGTATATGACTGAGTAGCTGACGCAAGGTGTGAAACTTCTGTTTTAATTGGAATACCATAATTTCCTGAAGCAGCATTTTGATACACGGTCTTAAACCTGAAATTTTACCTTTACAGTTTGCTGAATTCCACCTGATAGATGATTCAAAAAATTAGTCCAGACCTATCATTAAGTCTGTTTTGAACAATGACATTGAACTCCATAACTTGTTTGCATGTTGGCATGCCTTCATTCCAAATTTGGCCAATTCGACAAAGAACATTCATGATACGTCGGTTTTGAAAACATGCAATAAAGAGGATCAGGTATTTTGGCCCTAGACTCTCTCCGATGAGATAAAACTCAGTTCCGTTCGACGAACAAAAAAATATTCGCATTTCGCTTTCACACAAAGCGGAATTTCCAATGACAGAAGTTCTCCGTAGGCATTTTAGCTCGCCTATTAAAAAACCGCCCATTAAAAAACTAATAATCAGTTCCATTTTCCTCAGTGATTTCTGAAATCTGACATGCAGTCAGTTTGCTGAGCCACTAACAAAACCTTATATTAGTGCACAAATTTATTTCTCCCTTAAATAAGAGGCTTTTCAAAATCTGTGCAAGATGGACTGCATTTTGTTTAAATGAATTAACCCGGTTTCGCAGATGCCGGTAACACAAATTCACGGGTGTTCAAGGTGATTTCGTAGTCATTGTTAACTCGTTGCTTTAAAGCGGTTTTGAAAGGTTCCTTCGAAGTCGGCGCTTTAAATCAGACTTTATGAGATAGTCTAAATCCAAATGTGGGAAAGCAGCACAGGTGGAACAACAGCCGAGAGAATCGTTTTACTCTAAACGCCTCATTCAGTCATACGTAACATATGGTTGCTCTCGTAATCAAACAGATGTCGAGTTATTACAAAGGAATTCGTGCCAAAGATAACGCCATAGCTGTTATCAACTTTGTGAACTTTCAAGTCCTTCAGTGGTAGCAATTTTTATTGTTTCGTAAACAATAGAATGTTCAGCCACGTTCTACCTATAAGGAACTTAAATACATTCGAAATCGAAGGCGTTAATTGGACGGTCATGAGACTACGCTGAATATGGTGTCAAAAAGAGTTTCGTATAATAGAGGGTTTTCCTTAATTTACTCTTATATTCTTGTAGCAAAACTTTATATATGACGAGGAACACTCCCACTGCAGAAAATAAATTTGACATCAAGACAAGGATTCTTCTCGTTTCCTAATTGTAGGACAGAATATTACCTAGCCAAGATGTTTAGCAGATTTTCTGAAAAAAATGTGCGATTAGTCGTGTACCCTAGCGATAAAAAGGCCTATTAGGCGGAATACAGTCACCATATCCGATATGTCAGTATTAATCGTGTGCTCAAAGCTTACTACCCTTCTTCTGTGGAAGAAAAACGTACACAAAACAGTGATAGGAGTGACTTGCTGAAACACATTCGCGCTTATTTTTTGATAGCAAAATATATCCCGCCACATTCTTTCATCACCAATTTGCTCTCCACCCTCGATAACAGAGTGTGCTTGGTGAGTAGTTTTTGAATGTAACCAGCCCAAATTACTTGAGCGTCTAACTAATACGGCTTATAATCGACTAAATAAAAGTAGAAAAAACCCGTCGGTGGTTCGATCAACAGAGTAGACCTCATAGCAGACTGTTAATGTGGGAGCTACATCGTTCATTCCGTAATCACCAAAGGAAATAAGTTCGAAATGCACTGCAGTAATTGTCATCTTTCTTGTAGCCGTAATTCCTTCGGAAATCAATAATGAGTACTGGTCACACGCTGTTATATAAAGCGACACTTGCTTTGTATTACAGATAAAAAACCATGGCTGTAGTTAAGAAAACAAACACAAGAGAAGTGATACACTTTCACAAAACAATCCTAAAACAGAATAAGCAAAGCGAACCAAACGAACGCTTAGAAAACAGTATCGAATCAGTGTTATAAGACGTTGCTCAGGCCGATGTAAATATAACGTATAAGTCAAAGATGGGCAGCTTATTGAGGGCCACTAGCTTCTCAAACAGTTTGGCAGAACAGCAATATGGAACTGCAAACAAGGAATGTATTTTAATTGATATGAAATACATTTTACCAGTTAGAAGTTATATTTTCTCATCATCGTCAAGTTAGCCCTTTTGATGACTATTTCCAAACATTGTGCGAATATTCACTGCTAGCGCATACCATCCATGAAGCCATTTCACCGGAGGGCAGACAGCCACATTTGAAGGAAAACGCATTTGAAAAGACCTCAGATCTGTGAGACAAGCTATTTCTTTGGATGTAATTTCGAAATCTACAAACAGTTTTTGATCTCCGAAGACCATGCAGTGGTCGATTGGATAGCCCCAAATAAATCACATTCTTACACATAAAAATCGACCAGCTTTTTGAGTAATGTTATCTCTATGAATTTCCGGAATTTCAGGAATTATTGAGCGCAAAGTAGGTGAGAAAACATCCCCCATAGACTGAAAGCTTGCAAAGTCGGCAGTGGGTTTGCTGTGGTTATTGATTGATTGTACAAACATGGCCAAGAAAGTGATATCAGACAGTAAACAGACAAGCTTGAAAGCAATTTTCCAGGAACTTTAAACTGTAAAGTTTTGTTAAACTCTAAAGAGGTGGATATTTGGTGTAGAAATGATAGATTATTTACGATTAATCATTTACGTTTAGTCATCATTTATTTATTTTTCACCGAGTTTCGGAGAACTTCGTCGAAGTGACCAGTTTATCCTCAACACAGATACCAGTAAAATTTTTAGTTGATTAAACACATTTTCCAAATGAACAGGAAAGGTTGCAATAGAAGCTTCCAATCTAATGAAATCTTTGCAGTTTACTGAAGCTGACTGTTTATCGACAACAGCTTGTGCAACAAATTTTCCAACCAATGCTCAACGGTTGGTCTGATTCCCTGACCGATAAGCGCGAAATGATCTTAGCTGCTGACAAGTTTGTCCATTGGATATGTCACGCAGTCTTTCAGCTCTGTGCTTTGATTTCCAGCTTAATCAAACGAGTCAGCTTAACATATAAACTCGCGTAAAAGCTTCGACCTCTTTCTTGGACCTTAGCTGGATTGACAGTAATTACACCGTGAATTCCAAGGCCTAAGTTCTGCCAAATCCGCCAAAAATAAGTGTGGTTTCAGCTTACGTAGACAAAGTGTCTTTCCCAAAATTTATACAAGTATACGAGTATACATAAGTAGAAAATCGATTCGATTTTGACAGTGAGTAAATGCTATAACAAAGTGGGAGTCCTTGAAGGCAACCTCATCAACTTTGCTCAATTTATGGGAACTGAATTTCATTCATGAATTTGTCCACCACGATGAACTTTAATCTTCTAAAACCGCTGCTGTTCACTGTTTTATAGTGCAGGATATTTCCATAAATCGGTCACAGACTCACCTAGTCAAACAGAGGATAGCATAACATCTAAAAAACGTCCTATTGGCTTGCGCATGGTATTGGGTTTTTCAGAATTTACACTCACATCACTTTGCATATGAACGAACTTTTCTGAACATGTGCAATGAGTTGAGTTCATATCAAAGAAGGACAATGAGGAACTTGCATCCTTATCTATAAAAACTCACCAGCAATGTATATCCTCGGATATGCCAGAAAATGAACTCTGAACATTTGATGTGGAAAGTGAGCATAATAACATTGCTTCACCAACGCACGCTGAACGTGCGATAATTATCAGGTTCTTGGTGCGTTCTCGCAAGAATAATTGTACCAGGACGGAATACGGACTACTCAGACAAGAATGGCGTAAACTGGAACGCAGTAATTAGCAGAAGTAACATGCATTCGTAAAATCCATCTTTATATGTATCACTCTTAAGGCTTTTGCTCAGAATGTATGAGAAGCTGACTGATGGAGAAAGCCTTCATTATTGTCGGTTGATTTCTCTCCTAGGTAAAATTTATTGGTTTTGCCCACTGACTCCATCTATAAACCTTCATATTTTTGGGATTACCATTCAGCTATACTCAGTAATTTCTATTTATTCGTTCGTCTTTTTCTGTAATTTGTGGCATGAAACTGATGGTGAACCGTTTAGTCACGCCGATGAGTACTGAATAGTACGCAACTTTGAGCTCAATTTTCAGGCGACAGGACGTTTCTCTCATCGGTGCGATGCCTCTGTAACGTACAAATGTTCCTTGTGGTTAACATAACTATCTACTTCTACATTTCGAGAAAAATACCCATACCACACTCCATAACAGAGACCCGTTTGTCACCCGTTGACCGATGACTGTCGATGGATCTCTCTTTCTAGTTCTTTTTAGTCTCCTGTATAATGACCCCAGAATTTTGGAGATCGAGGTCTCAGGTGTACTTGTTCTTATTATATTTATTAAGACGAATTTTTCCGCTTACGACCTCGTAATTACTGTACTGTGTGCTGTTACGCGATGGAAATCCAAATTTGTAACTACCCAAGCAGTGACTCATTTTCAGATTCTGAACGCCGAAATGTTTTATGTAATTTATTTTCCTCCCTGTATATGAAAGGGCCAGTTGGTCTCGCATCTAAAAGTATCAAGAGCTCAATTCTATTATATTTGACTGAACGGGTGAGTTTGCCGTCTGGTTATTTTGAAACATATGTGGCGTGCAAGTTGTTGGGAGAGTATCTTGTCCCAAAAATACGGGAGCTTGTGTAGAATTTTGAAAAAAAACACCGTTCCAAGCAATTGGCAGTATTAGTCATGCTTTGTCTTGTTCCCACTCAGCCTAATTGCTCATCACGGAGCTGATTTTCGGTGAGTCTTTGAGGGGCTTCGGTCCCGTTCGATGAATAGCGATGTAACTTAACCGTTTTATAGACAATTGAAGTCCAGATTCTTGGTAAACCGCCCTCTCTGACGAAGAGAAAAACTGGGTTTTATTCCGCATTGCTTTCAACAACGCTGTCAGAAGAGCTATCCCAAAAATATTGTGTTCGTGATCAAATCCGACTTATAGTTAATCGTTTCGTGGTGAAATCTCATTTCCGAGAACAAAACAAATTACCTAGAATAATAAGTACGCCGGTTCTTTGTAAATTATGAGCAGCATAAAACTTTGATAATGAACTACAGATGAAGGATTCGATGACCGTATTTTATCAATTTTCAGATGTGACACAGATTAAAAAGCACAACTGTGTGAAACCAAAAGCACTTGGGGTTTATTCGGCTTATCTTTTGGAACGTTAAAAGCCTACTGTTCTTTAATGCGAGTGCAGTAGTCCACTGCTCGTTGATTCGGAAGACGAGGAGCTTGTCGAAATGCCCCAGTAGAAGACAACCCCGTATGCTATTTGACGTTAACTTTGAATTCTGTTTGTCAGTAACTCAATCTTCGTAGGCGGGTGCTACATCAAATCTAAGAGCTAGGTTTCTGGAGCCAAGAGAATAACGATCGACATTGTAGTTTTAGTCTCTTTGTCGAGGAAGTGTACGAAATTGCTTCACTTGTGAAACCGGAAAGCAACTGCATGCGGTATGTTTCAAGTTTAAACTGCCACTTATTCAGGCCGATTTTTCGATATTTAACTGACAGTCAGCTTACAGTTTGCATTTCATTAAGTAGTCCATTTTAACCTCTAGTCAATGCAACACACAAAACGTAGCTTGCCTTCTGTCAATCCTAACAAGGTCGGTTGATTATGACGTCATTGTGGGCCGGGTTGCTGAGTAATTGCATTGTTTTTTTCAGACATGAGTGCTTAGTTGATGGAGCTTAATTGTTGCTAGCAGCTATACCGTTTGAATCCATGGAGGTGCAGATAAAATTCAAGTGATTTCACTTTTGCAAAATAAAATTTTTAAGTTATAGAATATTATTGAAGGGGCTGATATAACATTTTCACAGGATGATGAATTGAGACTCCATGAAAAAGGCAGTGGAGCAGTCATCCAGCCGAAACCAAGCGCAGATACACCTCTAAATCTAATGCAATATAATAATTTTGAACCCGTGAACATGCCCAAGTCATCAGAGACTAAAAGATGCTTGACTTCTGAACCGGTGGAAGCCCGACTACCTGTAAATGTTCATATGTTTTTCTCCACCCTAAAGTTATAGAACATTATTGAACGGGCTGATATAACATTTTCACAGGATGATGAATTGAGACTCCATGAAAAAGGCAGTGGAGCAGTCATCCAGCCGAAACCAAGCGCAGATACACCTCTAAATCTAATGCAATATAATAATTTTGAACCCGTGAACATGCCCAAGTCATCAGAGACTAAAAGATGCTTGACTTCTGAACCGGTGGAAGCCCGACTACCTGTAAATGTTCATATGTTTTTCTCCACACCTAATCACTAATGTACGGTTTACTTACAGCGGTGTAATGGTATTTCACGCAAACCCATGTAGTGCTCTGCTCTCCAAATGTGAAGTCCACTTTCAAAATCCAATCATTTTCCGTTCATCAACAAGGTGGAATTTTTTGGATTATTTTTACTGAACTGACTGGTAACTCGTAATTTCTAATTAACAAACAAACGTTTTGAAGCCGATGGCCTGCATTACTTCTTGAGAATCACGCGAACGTTTGTCTGACAATCCAAATTAGTTATGCTCCAAGGTCCCGGCAAAAACAAAGTTAAAACCTTCTGAATCATACTTTCCATATGTGTGATTGGCACACCCGATGTGCATTTTGTAAAACTGCTTGAGATACTACTAAGAGGATCATTCAAAAAAACAACCTGCATTTAGAACCAATAAATACCTTAAGCTAAGGTATAGTGCTGCATGTGGTAAGTTGGATTACTTCCGGCCAATCCGAAAGTGCCATGCTCAGAGTTCTCACATCATTGCTTTCCAGATTTGCACGCGTTTCATTATGGTTCAGTTGATTCTCTATCTTCTTCAGTTGTGCATTCAATTTGTGCGTGGAAAGTTCAATTTTTCTTTTCCTCAGTGAGACGTCCAAGGTCCAAGGTCTATTGTCCTTCTAACTGGCATGCTTGTGAAATGACCTTGTTCAACAGTTTATCACCAAGTCATTCCCAGTTTATTCTACTCTACCCACAGGGAACAATAAATAATCTAAGACTAACAGTGAAATGGAGAGCCCCGAAGCTTCTGGAAACCATCAATTTATTTTATGGTTCACTGGAGAGCGAACGAGTGAGGGTGTATTTTTTTAAACTGTGTGAAATTTCTTTCCGAAAGCAGTTGGTTTTTAAAAACTACTTAGTGTGAATATGTTTCATGCTTGGCTAGCAGACCGGATACGATTTGTGAAATCTGCCACATACTAAAAGAACTACATTATTTGTTAGTTTTTGTACATGATTACACTTACTTACCGATCCCATACCGATGAGACAAATGGCTTTTGAAGCTGTAAAATGCACTTCAGCAGTCACAAATGTCGGCCATAAACATTAGTATAAGGCGCGCTTGGTGATGCGAAACGATTTCTAGTTGATCAGTACCATGCCAAACCCACAGTTGTGAGTTTATACGAGCTATGAGTCTATAGGAGCAAGACCTTGGCTGCTCTGTCCCACGAAATAGGCCCAGTGAATCTTACGAGGCCAAAACCCTTTTAGATTCCGCGTTTGCATGATCGAACTATAAACCCGGAGTACAGAACAATAAAGTTTTATGAAATGCCAAGACTGAGAATGTGGAGGTCGTCTAAAATGTCTTCCGGAAACGTTGTAGAGTCAACCTGTCTGATCTCAGCAGTATTGACCACCGTCCCTCGTGTCAAATGACTATAGGAGTTCTTCGCGGACTCACTTCCATTTTCTCTAGTGCCCGTTGGTAAAAATGAAATGTTGACATCTAGCTAACTGCGGTTTATGCTGTGATTCCCCGGGGATTGCGCATATACATGATTTCAAAAATGCGAAAACACAAGAGTTAATAAATGAAAAGCAGTCAGTTGCACATCCAGCTGAATTAGCATTATTAGAGATTAGATAACTGGAAGTGACATATTCAGAAATTATTATTTCCTGTAGGCATTCACCCATTTTAAAAAGTAATTTATGGCAACTGCATACCTTGCAACCAGATGACGAACCACTTGAACAGTATAATTCTCGGCTGACTGACTTATTTAACCGAACTTCTACGCTCAACTAAAACCGTCTGAGAAGAGGGTAGTAGAAAACTGAGTCCCTCGCTGCATCTGTCAAGTGCAATCTATTACTGATACATTATTCTGACCTAGTCACCATCTGAGCTTTCCAGCACTTCTTGTCACCCGAACCTCTGATATTGATCTGGCTACTTTGGATAACACGGATTAAGATTTAATAATAGGTTTTGTGCAAATTCAGGTTTCATTCCGATGTTCAATCACAAAAACCAAAGGACAGTCGGTCTACCATCTTATTTATCAGGCCCAATTAGTTTTGTTTTAGAATATTCAGTGACAATCCATGATCTGCACTGGAGACCGCTAGCCCACATTTTATGTTTAGTCAAATGATTTTAATGTTCAACGCTGGATGTGTTTCAAGCGTCTTACATTTTCAAGGTAATCATAGCTAACTGGTCCTGGAACTCGTAGATATTATTCACCTGATTAATCATAGTGAATATCCGGGTAGAGTAGGCCATCTACAACACTTCAGGTCACCTTATGATCAACAAGACCAATTAAATACGGATATGATTGTCCGAATACATAAAACAACAAGTGCTCACCATTTCGTTTGCTTATCCTGATATCCTACTCATTATCAACTCGTTTTCCGTCGCGCGTATTTATCAGGAGTTCGATAGCCCTTAGCTTCGGAGATCCTGCTGTTCAATATTTCCCCAAGGGAAACGCGCAGCGCGTTCCAGTTGAACAGACAGGCCGCATAGCGACACACATTGGTACGACCATCCTTTTAGAGGTCGAGAATATGTCCACAAATAAAAGGTATTCAACGCGTGAACAGATGACTTTTGCCTAGCATCTAGCAACCTGCTGATCATTACTAAACTTGCATTTCATTGGTCTAAAATCTGAGTCTTGAAAGAGGTTTATACATACATGTTCGTTGTTCTATCTAGACATAAATTTTGAAATTCATTACACCGTCTTGGTTCGGTCAATAAACTCGCGAGAGACGGCCGTCATTATAAAGCAAGATAGCCTACTTCACTAACTTTAGTTGGCTTAACCGAACATTTAGATTTAATTGGTTTCAGAAGTTTTTTACACTTACTTGAAGTCCGTTATTAGCTAGCGTTTATTTCTTTTTGTTGTTTGTTTCCTACTTGGAGTTTCCTCGTGGAGTTATGTACACGTAAAATAAATCGTTATTTGCAATAATGAGGACTCGCCGACATAGCTGCTTACCACATCCTGTTTTACACAGTTTATTGACATAGAAACATCCACTGAAGATTAACAAGTGCATACTTTTGTCCTCTATTTTCAAATGAGAGCGATCATAGGTAAACAACCTGCGCGACTCACTCTTTCGATAGCTTTAGATTTCTAAAGAAGTCTCTGATACAAAACATGCAAAAACGGATATTTCGTAAGGACGTTTCAAGCACGACGCTAGTCGTTGTGCATTATACGTAACAAAATCATCAAATGGACATCAAACGTATATTACCACTCTTTTTATTGTACATTGTAGGAAGGAAAAATACACCTTAACCTTCCGGCCTAGCTTATCGTAGAACTCGATCTTCTATGGAGCAAAATGTGCCACTCAAAGGCGTCTCATGTGCCAGTTGGTATGATATTCAAGACAGTATATTTTATTTTCATGAAGGAGGTTGCTAAAAACACTGGAAGGCCCAAGCGTCAAGGTACATCCAATGTGGGTTCAAGTAGGACATGAGGTCGACGGAACCTCCGGGACTGATCAGTCCCAAGAATGGCGAAACTGGTCGTGGGTTTCCAGCAACTGTGTGAGAAGTTTTCTTCGTGAAATTAAGTGAAGATGATTCCTACAGATTCCAAAAAATGACGGCTATTTAACCGATAGAAGCCGAAGAGTATACCTCTTATTCCGGAGGAGAGTTGGCTGTCCAAAATGAGCTATTAGTCCGCATAACTTCATTATTACTTATCCAATTATTAAACTTGAAATGGCTGACTTGGATTTGATGATGTTGGGTATAGTCAGATGATTTCCACGACACGTCCCCATGACGTGTTGGAACTAATAAGCACTGTGAGTTAGGATGTTGTGGATGGCACACAGACAAATGCTCTTCCTGGTCTTGTAAATTCGATCAGAGAAGTGCCGAGTTACCAAGTTTCACGCTGTCCACAATTTTGTTGATTATCCGTAGTTACTTACCTGGCTTGCAAACTTTGATACATGGCGGTTGAAGACGTGTAAACTCGCAGAGTCCAAAGGAAGCTATGAGAATAGGAAAAAATCACTATCCCCTAATAGAAATAAACTTCGCTGACCAAACTTCTGCTCACTTATTCACTGTTTTTCCTGCGTGCCGTGTCTGCTCAAACTAAATGCTACGAAAATCCGTGCTCATTGATCTAATGCGTTCAGAGAGGCTAAAGAATGGTTTATTTGTTGAAAGTATACTGAAACTGTGTGAGTCTGGCACACTACATACTACTGTTTATTTATCGGCAACTTTGATGCAAGCCAAATCTGGAAATTTAAACCTGAGTCGTCTAGACGCCATGGCAGACAAAAAGCAACAAGCATATGACACACCAGATACACAAATTTCAACTGTGATCAAACTAACTTGGGTAAAAGGCATCTAACATAAACTGGTCTAAGTGGGGGTGTGCTTTCCACAAGTAGGTGTACCTCCGTTACTATTGTTCAGAAGATACGCATTCACGTAGTTTGTCTCCGGGTTTTTTGCTAATTCATATTAATGCCACGTTTATACCTCTGTTGACGTAGGGCTGCTTATGTTTGGAGTTTTTAGCCTGTCGATTCTGCATCCTACCGTCTTTATCTACCATCGGATGCCGCCTGAGAGACGACGCTACGAAAGCCCATTGTGAGCTTATCGCATGTCTATCCACCTCCTCCATGCTTTGTTTTCATCATTCAAACTTTTCGCGCGCCCACCCACACCATTGAGTACTAGGCCACACATAAAAATTTCGACATCACTGTCCTTCAGCGGGACAGCAAACAAGCTGTGATTCTGGGAAACAAGAGATAGCATCTTTAGTCCGGTGAATTGGGACCGCATGTGTGGATATGTTCGATAATTTGTCATCCAATAAAGGTCGGTTGGCCAAGGGTAGGCCTTTCACATACTCCGAGGGAGCGAAAGAGACAAATGACCACCATTCTTAAATAACCGGTATTTAGTAGTACGGTCTGAACATAGTGTAATGGTGGATACTACTGATGGGGCATGCGAGTGGTATGTTTCCCCGTAAATCCGCTTGGCATCTCTTGCGAAGTGAGATCTGTTACGGAATTTGTGGAGTCGCTTTGTAGCATTTGCCTGCAGTTGAGTAATGGTCAATGAATATCCAGGAAAGTTCGGGAAGACGCGTTCAAGGAGAAGGTGGATATTCACTTTTTGTAAACAAGATGCATATGCGAGATTTGCTTCCCTGTCCAGTATTCTGTAACTCTTCAGTTAGCGTTCTTCAATAAACAACTCCGCAGCAAAAACCTTTTTCCTTTCAACGGTAGGCTTATTAATTTCACTACAGTTTCTGAACGTCTAAGCAAGTAGTACAGTGTAGAAGTGCAGTACCCTATCCGGAACTGATGCTTAAACTTAGCATGTAAATTTCCGCGAATCGTAAAATACTCACTTGTACGGAAATAATATCCCAAGACATTGACAGGTTTCTCCGTTTGGCAAAACATTCTCATTACGAGTATGGAAAAAATTTTCCTGCACATTGATGTCAGATCTACTTTCATAGTCGCGGTTACTCTCTGTCCTCTGGCTGACGTCATTTAACCAACACATCCCCTCTTTTGCTACCCGGGACCATCTCCCACGAAATTACAACATTCAACTGCCATCGTATTTAGTGCATACTTTTTATTCGTCATCGATTGCTGTGGCCTGAAACAAACACGGATCTGACTTTCTGTCTCCTTATATTTTCTATCATGCATGTACTGCTTTCCTACTGCTGTCGCAGATCAGAACAACCAATAATCCAAGAACCGACAGAAGTAGACACTTTGCATGAGACTAAACCGTGTTTGTTAACTATTTGGCTAAAGACATCCACCGTTTTTTGTATGTCATAATAGCCATCAAAGTAACGTTGGACACAGTATGACCAATATGTCAGCAAACATTGTTTCCAATGGAAGATTCACTGATTATCTAAACAGTCCAATAACTAGAGTAGCGGCTTGGAAAGATAAGTACCTGAAATTCACATTAAGTTATAAAAATTCCCATGAATTTTGAGGACCTGTTAAATATAACATTTGAAAGAAGGCGAAATGTCGCTTTTATTTTACCTAATGGTAACGTTGGTGACGAGTGAGCAGTCTACGAATTTTCCCATGACATATACAAGCTAACAGTTGTTTTATTATTGTTTTTTTCTCTGCAGCTCATCACATTTACAAAATAAGCTCAAATAGTTTTTGTGATGCTGAGTGATCTAAATTAGTGAAGGAAGGCCAATTGTTACTTGATTAGAGCGGCAGGGAAAATAAGTTGTTAGAAAAACAGGTGAGTCTGAAGTGTTGCGGACAAAAAACGGTGCCATGGCTCTTTAATCTTAAAATGCATGAGAGTCGAGCACAGAATAAACACTTCTGTGTTTCGCTAACTTGGTTCCATTTAGTCAATATGTTCCCGGGGACTTCGCCTACTTGATACGCCTCAATCAGGACGAAACCGGTCGTGTGCTGTCAACGAAGTTTCAGCAGTATTGCAATACGAATACGCATGTATCGCGATATCTTGAATATCGTAGCGAATGAAATATGAGGCGGCTGGTGTGACACATTCAATTGCCTGGAAACATCACAAACGAGCGATTCAGCTGTGTTCCGGGTGAGTCTCTCGAAAATTGAGTGTATTCGCTGACACCTGTATTCCCTTTTGAATCCATCCGAAGTTTGTTTCCAAAATGATTAGAAAGTAAGCGGTAGTAAGCTGTAATGTGCCCTTCAACGTTCGGATTTGATCGCCTACTTAGCAGGGTTTGAATGATAGATTGTCGCTCCCATAGGTGAACGTCTGCAAATGCATACGACGTGCAGTGCAGTGGGATCGGTGGGACTTTTATTCACCCCGATACATTTTTCGTACTGACCCCAACCGCATGTTTAAACCCTTCCTCCATGGAACACAGCTGAGTGCTATAAAGAGCAAAAATCGTGGGAAATGATTGGGGAAGGTAACTGTAAATCATTGTCTTCGACATGAATTTTCAATCTCTTATCAAACTTCGCATTCGTTAAAAGCTGTTTCTTCCAGTCATAAACAGGTCGTTGCAACCAATAAGGGAGATAACTCTTTCGGTTCACCTATGCAAAAGATACAGCATACCTAACAGTATATAAGTAGTTTCTGCGACACATTACCATTTCGGCTACTTTATATAACGTGTACAATTAAGTTTCCAATTTTTGTAGCCAGAAGGTCCGTGTTGAAACGTTTAATTTTGACAGATTGATCCTCCGATACAGGTATACCCATATCAGACAGCCATCGGTTTCTGACACCGAAATGTAGCAATTCTACCGGCAAATCTCTACCCCAGGCTATACATTACAAACATCAGTCTTTAGTACTTGCAGCTGTGCCACAGCGTTTGCCAGAATAATCACTTCTCAACAGACATTGCAAATGTGTGTATACGCAACTGCGTTATCAAATCACCCCAAGTTATGATGACGTTATCGTGGACAGTTGCTGTGGGCTACGTCGAGAGTCGCACTATCCACGATGGCCCACTCCCGATTTCAAACTATAAAATACTGCAAATAGATAGGCAGAAGTTCACCACATCAAGCAAAATGAGATCATCTCAATTCAACGGTCATAATAGCCACTGTTTAAGAAGGCTTTCTGCATTGGTTGTGCTGATGGACACACTGTGCTTGATCGTGAAATGCTGGATGTGAACCAAAAAACAAGAGTTGTGCAATAGCTGGAACACCACTTACGCACATACCTCAATTCAAAACCTTTTCCATGCAACGGTTTCTCCGTTGGCCTGTTAGGGTAGCGCGAATGATAATTATATTCAAACAAAATCCATCCGGATTTTAATGCAGCCGTGTTCCGTATTCGCCTAAATGCTACAAGGCATCCGGTAGAACATCGTCCCGAAAGGAAGCAAACAGTAGATTTTGAGATGCTGCACATCCAACCAGATTAATTAAGCTCTAAGTAGAAAAGGTTCTAATTTCTGCGGCGAATACCAAGAGCGCACTGATGAGGACCGGTACTATTACACATAAAACGCAAACACCCATCAATCCACCATTCAAAAAATCCTAAATATGGATAACAAACATACAGCGCAAATTGTCTAATATGTCTTCAACTAATTGCGGGAAGAAAGCCCAACTGAAAGTTCCAAAATCCTCACGATACCAAAAACTGCATGCAGCTGATTTCTCATCTTCTACGAGAAAGGTCGTCACTGAAGAAACCAGTCAGCACGTGACCATTTGACGCGAATTCTGCGATCAAAGGACAGCTGAAGCTACATAATATTTAAGCGCCACGTAATCATGCTCCTGACCATCCACTAGCGGCCGAGCGTTTTAGCGCAACATGAAGCCATTTCTACTGGCTTGCGCAAGTTTACGGTTGACTGCAGTGTGTACCCATGCGTAATTTGCGGATGGTTTACAGCAAGCCTTGTCACTGGTTCAATTCTGTTCAAACATTGCCTCAAGTCTAGAAGAGAGCGAACAACAACAATGGTTCTGGAGAGAGCTGTCCCCTATTGCAGACCAGACAGCTAAAACCCAGCCTTTCGGAATTAGCAAAGCACTACATTCAAGTGGCCACATCACCGCTTCAATAGAGAAATCAGCAAATTTTCAACAATGGAATGGATTGTTTTGTTTGAAACAAAGCGTCTCTGTTATTCTCAAGGGAAAAAATGGGAAGAACCTTCATTCTCACTGAACCTCCCTGCTATGATTAATTGCAGCGTTGAAGTGCTTTCGAATAGCGAAAGCCTACTAAATATAGTTTCTACAGCTGTTGATTTTGAATAATATACCCAATGGTTGGTAGTTCAGTAACCACGACTGGAAGTTGACTTTACTTTTTGCAAAATAATTTGTCGTTAGCCTCGGTTGTTTGCTGTTTTACTCACACGGGTGTTGCTCTTTAAACACGGCAGGTAAAATGTCAGATACATTTTGTATTAGATGTTAAGGGTTGAACAGGAAGATTATCGTTATCAACTTTTTATGACTGTGAATGACGAATGGAAAAATCTGAGATTACTTCCAATTTCAAAGCATGAGTAGCAAAAATTTGAGTTAATATCTACCTAAATGTTATACCATGTATTAGAAAACGCATTCATTTTGACTTCCGTGAAGCCTACTGATTATCACTACCAAGTCACTAGTTAAGCTCAGTCGCTTCCTTTTTACCCTTTGCGTGGTCGTGTAAATAGGCCCCTTCAATGAACTACACGATGCCCGTGACCAAACCAGCACAAACTATGGAGTGTTATAAGCTTATCTGTCTTACAAAAACCTTTCATTGTACTTCAGCCCTACTGATCCTGTGTTCCCATCAGACTCGGGCGACGCCTCAAAGACATCGGTGATCAAATACCGAATTTTTTCGACGTCCCTGGAGCACATCGTCCAGGTTTCCAATCCACATGATAAAATGGAGGGCATCAGAGCATTTTAATCTCGGTCTTTGATAGAGGAGTTGATGTCACATGTGTACCACAGGTGATGCGTTTTCACAAAAGCCACCCTGGCTTTCCCTATTCGGATGCACCCATCACTTTTGACTAGAAAACCATGGCTAATGCAGTTGCCGAGATAAACAAATCTGTTTGCTGTTTCAGTCGACCTATCCGCTATCATGGGGTTATGTTTCAAGCCAGTCTTCCAGTACACTTTGCACTTTACAGTCTTCGGAAGAGAATCACATGCCAAACAGTGAGTTGGCATTATTTATGTTGTTTAATATTGTCTTCATTACAACGGCTGTGTCCTTGTTCACACGTCAACGTTACATGTGGACGAATGCAGCGGTGCGTTTTGACTCCAAAGGGATTAGATGATGGGAGTACCAATGAAAAATTTGAAAACAAGGTAGATGAGAGCAGAGAGCATTCAGAATGCCACAGCTACCGGGCCAACACCACGACTGTTTTCATAAAACTTCCGCCTGCCATTTTGTAATGTGCTCCACTCTTCAGGCATTTATCTTCATTCAATATCACATCGATGGATTTTGACAGATGGGTCGCCATGTGTTCTCCGCTTTTTTTGAAGAACGCTGTATGGAGAATATAAGGTTCTGGCGCCTCCTCACGTTGCATTAGAGATTCCTCATATATCATTCCTCATTAGAGATTCCTCATTCTGATTTGCAATCGCGTTTTATTTTTGACTCGCCCGTATGTAATGCTGCGTCTGAGGGAATTGCGTGCGCCCCCCGGGATGAATGTCTTGGCAACAATCAGGACTAGAGATCTTGACGATATCCAGTGGTCCTTTAGTTGTATCGAAAAAGTTGAACAGACAAAATTAAGTGCCACTAGATTGACTCCTTTCACATTTTTCCATGCTTTGTCTACGTACTCACTACCGGTGTAACAGCACATAATAAAAGGTGAAATTTAATACGGAACTTATTGAAGTGTTCTGCAGTGTTCGTTTACAATTACGTGATACTCAGTGAATATTCAAGTTCAAGGAAACGCGTGAAGACGTGCTGCTTTTTGAAATCATGTGCATATGAGACGTTTACTTTCCTGCCCAATAGTTTGTTACTGCTTATTTGGTGGTTGGTAGTAAATGGCATCGCGGCGAAGGGCTTTCTTCCTTACATCAGTACAGGGTTAGGTTTCCGTGAGCAGCTGCTGAGCTATGTCGGAAAGATACTGCTGAGCTATGGCAGTTCTTTTAAGATGGTAGATTGGCATGCTCCTTACTAATTTGTAGGGGCCTGAAAGAAAAACTCGTCAGGCCTGCTCACAATATGGCGCGATGAGACTCAAATAATGTACTCCATAAGAAACGGTGGTGGCTGATGACTACTTGATCCAAATGGGTCCACGGTTGATTTGCAATTGTTGGCCGCCAGGTTGTGCAATGCCGAAGTTTAACCATGAAAGACCGAGCTGGTCAGAAACAGTTGATGATTGGCGCACAGCTAGGAGTCACTTCCCGTTGTCTACGCAATGATTTCGCTGATGTGATATAAAGGTGTACAAACGATCAGTTTGAGCATTCATGTCGCCAGCAAGAATCATAGTGTCAGCTTTTCTTTCCTAATATGTGGGTCCAGCTAATTCTGGTTAAAAAGTATCCCTCACGACATCAAAACTGCAGTCCGCCGGGGCATACGCCAACACTACAAACAGATGTCGCTTTATGTTGATTGGCAGTAAGCTTGATTAAACTGGATGATCAAACGGTGCAAAATTGGTTTTCAGTGGTATTTAACGCAGCAAAGCACTTTCAATATCGGCAACGATTGGGACTCAATTCTCATGTGTTCCCAAGACCATGGATTCCGGATCAAAGAACACAACAAGAACTGTAACAAAGCCGTATTTGGTCTTTGACATGCATGACCATGTTAGGACCTCCTGTGCGTGTTTCAAAATGACAGAATAAACACATTTTAAGGCCATTTGAGGTCTCGGAGAGCACTACCCGTTGGATAACTTGATAAGGACTCCGGATGTTGAAGGGTTTTGTGTAGAAAGGATGTCGTAACCCAAATTCCTTATTTTGTGTATTAGTGGGAAGTGGAGAATATAAAGCACGCCAGTCATCAAAAGACCAGGCCAAATTTGCTTGCATCGGGGGAGCGCTCAGTAGGCTCGCGTATGGTTGTTCAGTAAATAAATCTCCTCACATTGTGGCTAAACTTTTTCAAGGCAGTTACAATGCTCGTAGACAATTTAATAAGGACATCGAATGTTGAAATGTGTTATGTAGAATGGACGTCGTGACCTCTGGCAATCCCTTATTTTGTATAGAAGTGGGAAGCGAATTATGTGAAGCACACTCACAATCAAATGACCAGACGACGTTTTCTTGTGTCGGGATAGGGCTCAGTAGGCTCCGCATATGGTTTTTCAGTGAGAAAATTCCCTCACAATGTGGCTAAACGCTTTGAAGGCAATTACCGTGCTCGCAGTACAGATATGCCGCAACTGTCAGAAAACATGCACTAACTCTTTGAGAACACGCTTAATCCGGCAAACGTCCCCTGCAAGGGGATCAAAATTCTGACGGTTGGACTACGAAAACCCACTACTTTTGTCCTGGTGAAACAAACTGCCAGTTCCAATGGGTCAAGGTTTGGATCAAAAAAATTGGACTATTACAAAGCATTTGTTGCTCAATACTACTTGTCAAATTTGGCACAGGTTTTCTATCAACCTCGCATAGACTGTGTGCACTTTCCACGACAATAAAAGCCAGCAGTGTAGCAATTTTCCGCATAGAATATCCTCGCTTCAGCCATTTTGTGAAGAGAAAAATGTCTTGATGCCAGCAATATTCCACCATGCAAAAGCAACGTTGGTGATGGAGGATTCTCAGTTGGGAAACACTTAAAT
This sequence comes from Opisthorchis viverrini, assembly GCF_000715545.1. NCBI lineage: Eukaryota > Metazoa > Platyhelminthes > Trematoda > Opisthorchiida > Opisthorchiidae > Opisthorchis > Opisthorchis viverrini. Next base: position 365,910 of record NW_008751663.1, read on the forward strand.
GAATAACTGTAGTCTGTTTATTTTGCTACATGGTGTTAACAAGATTTCTCAGCA
>NW_008751663.1:372425-382340 GCF_000715545.1 Opisthorchis viverrini
CTGTGCGTGTTTCAAAATGACAGAATAAATACATTTTAAGGCCATTTAAGGTCTGGGAGAGCACTACCCGTTGGATAACTTGATAAGGACTCCGGATGTTGAAGGGTTTTGTGTAGAAAGGATGTCGTAACCTCTGGCAATTCCTTATTTTGTGTATTAGTGGGAAGTGGAGAATAGCACGCCCGCCAGTCATCAAAAGACCAGGCCAAATTTGCTTGCATCGGGGGAGCGCTCAGTAGGCTCGCGTATGGTTGTTCAGTAAATCTCCTCACACAATTCCTTATTTTGTGTATTAGTGGGAAGTGGAGAATATAAAGCACGCCAGTCATCAAAAGACCAGGCCAAATTTGCTTGCATCGGGGGAGCGCTCAGTAGGCTCGCGTATGGTTGTTCAGTAAATAAATCTCCTCACATTGTGGCTAAACTTTTTCAAGGCAGTTACAATGCTCGTAGACAATTTAATAAGGACATCGAATGTTGAAATGTGTTATGTAGAATGGACGTCGTGACCTCTGGCAATCCCTTATTTTGTATAGAAGTGGGAAGCGAATTATGTGAAGCACACTCACAATCAAATGACCAGACGACGTTTTCTTGTGTCGGGATAGGGCTCAGTAGGCTCCGCATATGGTTTTTCAGTGAGAAAATTCCCTCACAATGTGGCTAAACGCTTTGAAGGCAATTACCGTGCTCGCAGTACAGATATGCCGCAACTGTCAGAAAACATGCACTAACTCTTTGAGAACACGCTTAATCCGGCAAACGTCCCCTGCAAGGGGATCAAAATTCTGACGGTTGGACTACGAAAACCCACTACTTTTGTCCTGGTGAAACAAACTGCCAGTTCCAATGGGTCAAGGTTTGGATCAAAAAAATTGGCTATTACAAAAACGTCCCCTGCAAGGGGATCAAAATTCTGACGGTTGGACTACGAAAACCCACTACTTTTGTCCTGGTGAAACAAACTGCCAGTTCCAATGGGTCAAGGTTTGGATCAAAAAAATTGGACTATTACAAAGCATTTGTTGCTCAATACTACTTGTCAAATTTGGCACAGGTTTTCTATCAACCTCGCATAGACTGTGTGCACTTTCCACGACAATAAAAGCCAGCAGTGTAGCAATTTTCCGCATAGAATATCCTCGCTTCAGCCATTTTGTGAAGAGAAAAATGTCTTGATGCCAGCAATATTCCACCATGCAAAAGCAACGTTGGTGATGGAGGATTCTCAGTTGGGAAACACTTAAATGAATAACTGTAGTCTGTTTATTTTGCTACATGGTGTTAACAAGATTTCTCAGCAATTGAGAGACATGCTCGTCACATCTGCATCACATTGCTCAAGCTTTACAAAGCGATATTGCACGCACGATTGACATGGGTGATTTTGACGCAAATATTGTATTTTAAACTTGTGTAGACCCTGTAACAAGTTCATTTATGGCAAGAGATACTCAGTCCACAGTTGAATGCAAAATCCTTCATTTTTTTATCTGACGGTGGGTTTTACTGGTGAGTTTTCCTACGCTCCAGAAACCAAAAAGAAAATAGCGGGCGCACGACATGTCTTTGAATGCTGGGTATTTAGCGTTTTTTAAAACAGCTAACGCGTCGGGGTATCATGTATGCGCATAAGAATGCCCATCCACAGGTTCATACAGCAAGGTTCAAAGATAGGTTTCCCATCATTAAAAAGCAACAATTTAACCATCCTATTTACTTGTACTCTTCACGCACAAACCCACGTTTACTGAAAAATACCACGATGCTGTTGATATATTCTAGTTTAATTCAGAAGCAACCGTATTGGTTACGTCCCCGTTATGTATAAAATGAAGACGAAAAAACAGAGTCTGGTGAATGTCATTTTGAGTGAATTTTGTTTCGTCTTGATGGGAGCTACGAAAGTGCCCCCAGTTGTTTGGTTTTTATACAAAGTACACTCAAACGTCTGGTTAAAAGGCTCAACTTAAATGGCCACTTCAGTTATGCCACCAATTCATGTTCATTTCAACTCATACGCCCGTGAACCTCCTCCCCCAATGCCCTTCCCAAGGTAATTAGACTTCACATCAGTCCCCCAGTCTTATATAACCTCAAAACTACTACAAATGGATAATGACTGCGCTAAGACGTCGTAAAAAGTTGAACTAAAGCATTTCTGGGTTTTCAAAACATTTTTCTGTTTGGTATCACGGTTACAAAAGTTCTTTAACCCGGAAGACGTGGTGATTTCTAAATGGTGCCTTGAATTGAACGGATGTTGCTGAAAATTTCAAAGTATGATTCAACAAGACTGTTTGTACTTTAATCAGGGAAGCAATGCTTCTCTGTTGTAGCAGTAGATAGGCTGTTTAATGTGACTGCCACCAGACTGCGTAAAATCATTTCCACATTAGGAAAAACAGCAGCCCTGTTGCGGTAGCTGCGCGATTACTATTTGTGGTTACATGAGATTTCAGCGGCCGTTTGAATGTGGGCTTTGGATCACGTGACCATCTATATATCATCCAAATTTAGTCGCTGCCGCAAACACTAGGACTCTTAAATGTGTGTCGAGGTTTTGTCACAAGCTGGTGAACATACACGTGGCTTGCGAGATGTACGCCATCGGCAATTTTACTGGAGGCAGAATCTTGTGACGTAGAAGTAACAACAAATTACAAAAAGCTTACATGCTCCAAATTAGGCGCGAACAAAATTGGAATCCATGGGATTCTTCAAAATATGGAGCGTCTAATTATGTGCAGCCGGTTGAACTTATGGTTTAATCGCCAACACCACTGCTGAGCTCCTTTCGTTCTACACAAAGCGTTTGTTCTTTTCATGATCACTCAAAAATGTCTATCATTTCGACGCTATACGTATCTCGAAATTTGTGTTTGCTTTGTCCGTAGTGTAAAGGATTAAGTCAAAGCACAAACCTCAAAGGTCAGAATTGCTTTTGCCCAATTTCCGCCACGGATGGCGCCAAAAAGGAATATCACTGAGTGTCAAACGGCGTATACATCACCTTCATCAGCAGCATGACATCAGTGTTCAACACCGATGCTTCACTATCGTACAACCATGATTTATTTGAAAGACTTATTTTAAAGAAAAAAGTAGAGGTGGACGGGAAAGGGACTTAGTAATCACTTACCACAATCGTTCCGAGGTGCCTATACCTCCAGACACTCACTCAGACGATCTGGATAAGAACTGACATCGGTTGGCAGCCATATCTTGTAGTGTCTCCAACCAGGCACAGTGAGGATCATGACGTATATATTAGAATACTCTGAGCGGAAAATGTTGGTAGCTCAGGTATCGTAGGTGGTCGTTGGCTTGTTCGCTGAGCTGGGAATTTGATTGCAAACGTTTCATCACCAATCGAGGTGACATCATCAGTGCGTTTTTGTGGAGCGTAGTAGTGCGTAGCGGTGGGTTGGTGGTTGTGCCTGAGCGATGTACTCGTGTATGGCTACGAGCCATGATCATTTCCGGTAGATGATCTAAGACCTCTTTAGGTCATTGACCACGAATGTCTTGGAACAACGCCCGGATTCAACTTTGTCCAATGCATGAGATGTGATGTGATCAATATGTGCATTCTAGCGGGAACAAATGGTACCTCGTCCAAAGAATGCAGCCAACATTTTATAATATGTTAGGTGGCCATGTGCTACGCAAGCCAAATTCTAGAAGCGCGTTTTTTCGTGACTAATTCTGAGTGACGCAAGCTTGGAGGTGAATGGAATGTTACACAGCAATATCGTCCAGTGTCTAACCGATGTCATTGACATTCATACTGCCAGCTTCTATTAAGTGTCTGATTGAGTGCTGAATTTCAACGCGCATCGTACGTTTGCGGTATGGTTGCCTTTGGTCTCAACTTCCATTCAATCTTATTCGTATTTCCTTAACTTACTCTTTGAAAATAAGTTGATATGATCGTACAGCAGTGATCCCATCTGGTTTTGGTACCATGGAAAGTGATGATCCTTGATCATACAGGTATTGCAACCCAGATGTGTGTTCTGGTTTCTCAGTCAGCGCAATCGATGCCCTTGATTTAAACTTTGAACTTTGAAAATGTAAGTGGATCGCTCAGAGCCTCAAACCATGATAACCCAATTTTGTTATAGAGGAAGTTTCTGGATTCTTACATTGTGCAAGCATTCATCTGTCAGTATGTGATAATTCCAAAGTGTTCATAAATCGCAAGTGGGTTATCAACACGCTAATCCGAGATATCAAATGAAAGCAGTTTAACGCCGGACAATGTCGGATATAAGCACTGAGTATTAGCTCTAACAAAAGGGAACACCAGTCCGGTTCTTCATATTGTTGATGTGGATTGACCTGCATACTTGTTCGATGACGAAATGAATGCTGAGCAAAAGAGTGATATGAGTACAGGGCATCAGACTTACAAAAATTATCTTGCAATACTGACGCATGCTTACTATCCCCAAATCCTGTGCTGGACATCCTTTTATTACGTAAGAGGGATAGTTAAATACAGCAGTAGAAGAGTACCTCTGGATGAAGAACTTTAGGGCTGATTTCCAACGGATTCATATATCTGGTGTTCAGTTTACAGAATCATATTAGCTTAGAGGTATCTATCTCACCTTTCGACGAGGCGCGTGGTGAGCGTCAGACATTGCTAGTAGTAACTACATTTGCATCCACTGATCGACACATTATATTTGAACTATTAAAATTAAGTAATTTTTATACATGCCGACATTCGTATATCTATCTTTTTTGCCAATAAAGAGTTATTACTTGTGTGCATAGGTTGAAACAAGACAGTCATTGTAAATGCATGAGGGTACGTAGTTCAGTACCGGTTATCAGTACTCGGATACGTGTATGGTACTGATGGAGGGCGATTAGAGGTATACCCTTGCCTAGGCTTAGTCAAACATCTGCAGGCTGTACTGTAGTAGCCAGACCAGCCTACTCGTATTTCATCCCACAGCCAACGTATGCAAGTAAGAACCCACGTGTACCTCAAAGACGACCACATAAAATCAAATTCTGGAAAGCCAACATGCAGATGGATTCATTAGTTACTAATTCGGTAGACAAAATACGTGGCCATTTTTGGAAAAGCCATCCGATGCGTGTTTCCTTCTGATGAGGAAGCATTAATTTTCTACATCCAGCTGTATGATCACAGGCAAGACAAATAAGTTTTAGATCGCTTTTCATAGCATCAACTCCATTTGTTTCCGTTTACTTTTATTTATCTCTTACCTGTGATGAGAAAACCTATCTGACAGGTGGGTTGCATTCAAGCTATTCATTTAATAAACCATCGGGATCAGTGAAAACTTCAACCAATGAGTTTACGCTAGTTAGATTTGAAACTACAGTTGTCAGAAGGACAAGTGATGGAAAAAAATCTTAATTTACTGAAGCTCCTGGAAATGCTGGACGATCTAAGGCGTTGGATCAGATAACATGTAAGTTGCCTCTTTACAGTCGCCATCCCACGCTATGAAAATCCGCGAGCGGTCGGTAAACGTTGTGAAGTGATTCAATGATTCGATTGTCCGGACACAACCACAGAATTTACAGACACTTGAGTTAGCGGAAGTTCGGTGTGTGCATACGCTAGTCTAGACTAGCTTACAGAAAAATCGATAATCGAAAAAGCAACTGTTAAAAACCTAAAAACGAGCATCCCTGCAGCATTTAGTTTTAGACATTTTGCACCCAACGTTGACGCCAAGCATCATTTTTTAAATGAATAAAATGTTATTTAGTTCCCTGAATCGAATATAACAACAGTTGCAGTGAAAATCTGTGACCGGTGTTACAGAAAGCTGGTATAAACGATTCTTCCACTTAGGTGAGATTATCTTCTGGCATCTACTATCAGGCTGTGTTGCAAATGTTTCACAGGCCTTAATAATGTGTCCAGTAATTATATATTCGCAGCATATGTAGCCATATGTATGGTGCTCAATCAAATAATCCTTTTGTCTGTCATCTCTGAGAGTGAGCAAAGTTGAATGAGTGTAAGACTGCCGGTTAAAGGTAGAAACTACAGACCGAAATAACGAGTAACTACTTCATAAAGAGCTATAACAAAATATTGCTTGCATAGTCCAAGCTGCTGACTCTTCCACTGGATGTCATTTGGCTGCTGAGATGTTTGGTCATTTAAAGTGCGTAGCAAATCGCTAAGGTGAACCAGAAGAGGAATAATTGGCAACGTCATTGAGGATGTGGACTGGTCGTTGCGAACAACTATATGGAAGTAAAGAGCACAAAATATAGTTCGGAACTTCAAAACGTCCGTTTTTAGCCATTTGCATGTGGAGGATATAACCTAATAACAGGGTCGGCCGTGTATGGCTATGCTCACGGACCGGCGGCAGGTCAACAGTGGAGTAATTACAGTTCTTTCTCAGACAGAACTCTAGTGACTGCTTTCTGAATAACTCGGTTTGACGCTTATATACTGTTGAAACCAGAGTCGGTGTTGTGGCAGTTCTAGGCTTAGAATTCCGTAGCTGAATTAGTTAATTAGGAAACCTATTGTGAATCAATTTAGAATGTTGGCTTGACCCTAGCCGTCGGAAACACCTGAATAAATCCAAAATATCTTGTTGAAGAGGCGCACAAAGATCCACCAAAATTTTCATTTAAACAACAAGCAGTTTACCTGCCAGAGCAGTTTGACTGTGACTCAAAGTAAAGATTACTTCCTCGCTTCAAAAACCCAAATTGACCAAGTTGACTGGATGAGGCCGAAGGTTTACTAAACCGGTTTTCCACCGCTATCTTGATTCTATGATTTATAGTATCTTGTGTTATATGTCAGTTTCGAAAAAATAACTGACAGTTAGTCATTTAGATTATGTATTGCCAAGTGTTCGATACGATTTTCGGGTATTCCTGACCGTATCATCTTCCTCTGTCTCTTAAGGCTTCTAATCCCACCTTTTCAGGCAACCTAGAAATAGGCCCCGTTTTAGCTGATGTCTGTCAGACCATCTAACCAAAAATTACCGAAAAATACATTGCCGTGAACTACGGTGCGACAGTGGCCTTTCTAGGATTCGCTGCCTAGTCTGCTCACGCTGCGGAACACCAAATGGTCGCTTCAGAGTTACGCACGATGAATGATACCTAAATCCCTCTTCGGCTCACTTGCACCGTGCCTTTGGAAACGCGTGTGGATACAAAAGCTCTTGTGCATGGCCGGCCACTAATTATGTTCTCATATGTTAGCACATGGCTGAAAAAAAGCAATGACATAAATAGCGGACACGAACTATCACGTGCTTTTATCATCCTAGCATTCTAACACAATTCTAGTAACGATCATAGGTGTGATATGCACTTGTTTGGGAGAACGGAGGACTTGGTAAATGTGGAAGTATGTGGAACAGAGGAATCAGCTACGACGATAAACAATCTGAACATATATCACAAATGAATATTAATGATACTATATTCTAACTTGCATCTGAAATTGTGGATAACTCGCCCAAGTTGATATCATTGATCAACGTACACAAACAACCCGCGGTCCAATAATGATCGGATACATACATTTTTCCCGGTTGTCATATCCACCGATTCACCTTTTCATTGTCATGCAGACAAATTTTACTTTAAGCGCATTTTGAGCCTGGATTTAACCGCATTACCTCATTGACAGGGTGAATAGAAAACAAATGAGTTTGTCTTTTTTTATATTTCGATTAGAATGACTTCCTCTTGTTTCACGTCCATCCACAAACCGTTTGCAGTTTAAAGTGGACAAAACCATTAACAAGGGAAACAAGAGCATCAGGACGACGAACCATCATCGTCAATGACAACAAAATTAATACTGACAGTAGTGCTTCGTTGCAGTACGACCAAAAAATTAATCTAACACTACTTAAATCCTTAAGGTGAAAAGAATAGAAAGGAAGGGTTATGTGAGTGATCTGGTGTAAGTTTAAGCGATTTTTGAAGTGCCTTCTCCTTCGAGCACTTAGTCATACTGGAAGTAACTGACAGCACGGACGCCACTGATGGCCACCTTTTCTTGCAGGATCTCAAATAAGCACAGGGGCACGGGGAACTTATTCTGAAACGCAGACGGCACCAACATGTAAAATCTCCGTGATTTCTCTGGCGCCTTTTTACAAATTCATAGCTTGCTCATCTTGCGATTTGTGCCATTCTGAGGGAGATATGAAAAACAAAACCCATCTCCGTAGACGATGTATCGGGATGCCTCGCATTTGATAGCGCTGAAATTCTGCGCGTATCATCTTTGTAATGTCATCTCCCTTTAGACTTTTTTTCGAAAAAAGTTGTGCTCCAAAAAATGTCCACATTTTGCACTCATCGGAGGCTTTATGGGCATTTTCCAAGCACCAGAGTTGGCACGCTCCATAGTCAAACACGTTGCCAAATTCGGAGAGCGAACACCAAATGGTCGCTTCAGAGTTACGCACGATGAATGATACCTAAATCCCTCTTCGGCTCACTTGCACCGTGCCTTTGGAAACGCGTGTGGATACAAAAGCTCTTGTGCATGGCCGGCCACTAATTATGTTCTCATATGTTAGCACATGGCTGAAAAAAAGCAATGACATAAATAGCGGACACGAACTATCACGTGCTTTTATCATCCTAGCATTCTAACACAATTCTAGTAACGATCATAGGTGTGATATGCACTTGTTTGGGAGAACGGAGGACTTGGTAAATGTGGAAGTATGTGGAACAGAGGAATCAGCTACGACGATAAACAATCTGAACATATATCACAAATGAATATTAATGATACTATATTCTAACTTGCATCTGAAATTGTGGATAACTCGCCCAAGTTGATATCATTGATCAACGTACACAAACAACCCGCGGTCCAATAATGATCGGATACATACATTTTTCCCGGTTGTCATATCCACCGATTCACCTTTTCATTGTCATGCAGACAAATTTTACTTTAAGCGCATTTTGAGCCTGGATTTAACCGCATTACCTCATTGACAGGGTGAATAGAAAACAAATGAGTTTGTCTTTTTTTATATTTCGATTAGAATGACTTCCTCTTGTTTCACGTCCATCCACAAACCGTTTGCAGTTTAAAGTGGACAAAACCATTAACAAGGGAAACAAGAGCATCAGGACGACGAACCATCATCGTCAATGACAACAAAATTAATACTGACAGTAGTGCTTCGTTGCAGTACGACCAAAAAATTAATCTAACACTACTTAAATCCTTAAGGTGAAAAGAATAGAAAGGAAGGGTTATGTGAGTGATCTGGTGTAAGTTTAAGCGATTTTTGAAGTGCCTTCTCCTTCGAGCACTTAGACTGGAAGTAACTGACAGCACGGACGCCACTGATGGCCACCTTTTCTTGCGAGATCTCAAATAAGCACAGGGGCACGGGGAACTTATTCTGAAACGCAGACGGCACCAACATGTAAAATCTCCGTGATTTCTCTGGCGCCTTTTTACAAATTCATAGCTTGCTCATCTTGCGATTTGTGCCATTCTGAGGGAGATATGAAAAACAAAACCCATCTCCGTAGACGATGTATCGGGATGCCTCGCATTTGATAGCGCTGAAATTCTGCGCGTATCATCTTTGTAATGTCATCTCCCTTTAGACTTTTTTTCGAAAAAAGTTGTGCTCCAAAAAATGTCCACATTTTGCACTCATCGGAGGCTTTATGGGCATTTTCCAAGCACCAGAGTTGGCACGCTCCATAGTCAAACACGTTGCCAAATTCGGAGAGCTTAATTGTTTATTTCCACGTCTGTTTGTCACGACCGATTCCGGCGTTAAAATCATTCACCAGAGGCAGACGGTCAGTGGATGATCAGTGATTGTGAGGATATGTGACAGTTGTTGGTTTAATCATTCCTGCTTTGAGGTATCATGTCAAAGCCATGTA
>NW_008751663.1:382405-385313 GCF_000715545.1 Opisthorchis viverrini
GTTTGACTTGGCACAATTTTGGTACCGGCTGAGACAATGTGCTTTTTGTTTTGCCGGAGTAACGCGCATCATATCTGCAAGCAAACTTATACCCTCATAGAAGTCTCTGCACCAGAAGTTCGGCCTCTTAGTGCTTACATTTTTGTTTGGTTCCTCATTTATTTTTTTTGTTCACAAGTTCCGTGTCTACACCGCTAGTGAATGGTGGTAATTCTTGCACCATATCGGACTTGACACGTTTTTTTTTGTGCTCAGCCCTGTGTTTCTTCCCAGAAATCATTCGGTACTACAGCCGTTCACAGGCTGTCTACGAGAGAATCAACTACGGGAAATGTGCTCCTCATTCGACCCTTTGGTGCTGTATCGCGCAGACACCGTATGAGGTATCCCTTGGATAACACAGAAAGCAAAATTCTTGTACTGACGTACCTAATTTCTGTTTTGGTAGGCACTTGTCTGAACCTTTCCATCATTTTATCCGACAGGTTTGTCGATGCAATCATGTTCTGGTCCACAAGTGAGCTGCAAAGCTACATGGATATTGTCACCATGAAATTAATCGTTCCACACAAGATCGGCGCAGAAACACCAGACTATCTCAAATATCGTTGCAATGAGGATATTCCTCTAAGCATGGTGTTTTCTCATTTAGATATCAATATGTCGGCTATATGCTCAATCTATTTACCTCAAAATCTAAGTGCCGTTCCATTATCTGTTTGATTATTGTTTGCCTGAATGGCTCCACGTACGTAGCTCATAGTCGTAATGGCCAATGAAGTTACGCCTAAAAATCGCTCGTTTATTTGATACGTGTTGAAACTGGATGTGTACCGTGTTTGCCAAGATATGGTGAGCGCTGTGTTTGAATACAAAATGACGAAAGCACCTTCACGTCCGCTCGTAATTTTGTCTTCCTAGTTGAACTATGGAAAGAAGGCAAATCAGTATCAGAAATATAACGTACTAGGAATCCAGGTTTTTACACCTTAGGCGAACCGTATGCACAATGATGTGTTCTAGCGGGCTTGAGCTACTCAAATGCTCGCTTCTTGATGTGGTCTCCATGAATGTTGTCGGAGCTCACACCAGTCATTTATTCTGTGGTGATGCTTTTCGTACCATATAGCACACCAGGTGACATCATGGGGAATTTATTCAATCTCGCAACAAGCTTTTCCAGCTACACGCTCAAAATAACTTCCACAGTAGGTAGCTTCTGCTCGGAAACAAGCTCTGTAAGTACCACTATTCAATTGCTGTCCTTGTAAATCTGACAGGCAGCACTCCGCTTAGTGAGTAGTGAATAGTAAGATTTCAGAAACTATGGCAGAATTTCCGAAAGTTCATGTCGTCGGATGATTGTTAGGTGGAAACCACAGTAACTGAAGTTTATGAGCTGCCGGAAAAAGGTGTTAAAATAAGATAGTTGCACCACCTGGACATTGTTTTAAAGGTTTCAGTTACCGTGATGTTGATGTTGCCAAATTCGGAGAGCTTAATTGTTTATTTCCACGTCTGTTTGTCACGACCGATTCCGGCGTTAAAATCATTCACCAGAGGCAGACGGTCAGTGGATGATCAGTGATTGTGAGGATATGTGACAGTTGTTGGTTTAATCATTCCTGATTTGAGGTATCATGTCAAAGCCATGTAACCATTATCCTCACATGCAGTCAGTTTGGTTTATTCATTGCTGTTGCATTCACATGACCGGTTTCTGCAGTTTCGACACCTTAGGGTGATTCAGATCAGTAGTGCGCCCAAGTAACCATTATCCTCACATTAATGCAGTTTGGTTTATTCATTGCTGTTGCATTCACATGACCGGTTTCTGCAGTTTCGACACCTTAGGGTGATTCAGATCAGTAAAATGTGCGCCCAACTTCCTCTTATGTGACTGAACATTCCCGTGGTGTTACAAACGAACATCAAGGTTCATCGGATCCCGTCATCAGGTCAGTACATATCCAACGTTTAACATAACGTTGTTGCTCAAACTGAACAGTCTAAATACATTCGAAGATTAAATCAGATGTAGAATAATATAGATAAATGCATCCTTAGAGAATGACTCATCCGACTGGACAGAGGTCATCAAAAAGATTAGTTAAAAACCTACTGTCGGCCTACCAAGCTAAGTCAAAAGTTCGTACATTTAATCGCATGCAAAACAATAATTTCTACTGGTCAGCGTCAATCAGTAGTATGATATCGTTTACCGGCATTATTAAATGCGCAGACGAAGAAAATTAGTCCAATCATCGAAAACTCTGGAAGCAGTGGTGAACCTGTGTGTACACTTACAAACGTCTAGAGTGACAATATCTGTGGCTGGACAAGAATTGGGATATTCTAAAACTCACTGGGCACCGGACTTGTCGTCAAGAGTTTCAGAATATTTGTGTTTTTAACAGCAGAAGTTGTAGCCACCAGTCCATTTACCGCTATTCCAGTAAATACTGAGCCAGCAAGCACCCTAGCAGCATCATCACTCTATAACTGTAACAAGCATTGGTGTTGGTCTAAGTTTATTCTGCTTAGTACTTGTGAATCGAAACTCTCGTAGTTTAGCTAGTGAACACAACATATCGTCATTTGGCTTGACTAGCTTATCTGCTATTTTTATTCCGCCGGACGTCACCTCCCGAAATCAATGGCATTTAGTTTTTTCAGTAACCTTTGTTTTTTAGTGGGTTCGATACCCCTAAGGCGATTTCTTTCGCTTGCTTCTCCCCACCTACTCTCAGGTGTGGTTATTGTAACCGGAAACAGACCTCCCGTGTTTCAAACAATAAATGATGAGACATTTCAACAGAGGTTAGGAAAACTGTCTCTCTCTCTCGACAAACGATTCGTAGAAGTGGACAAAACACAACTTTCGGTGATGCGTGGAAATTCTGGCGGG